>NC_050573.1:17181611-17494111 GCF_011100635.1 Trichosurus vulpecula
GCAGCCCCCCCGAGAGGAGCCAAGGTCAGGCCGGCCACAGAGGGTAACAGCTCCACCTCCTGAATGCATCAAAAAATCTGCTTTCCGCACTGCCTGTATGTGCGGGCAGCTTGTGATACGGAGAAGTGTTCTCCTACTGGCTTCTCTTCACTTCCCCACTAGGCCGTGATAATATCAGGACAAGGTGTTGGCAGCAGAGAATCATGTGAGGTGGATTTATTGCCTGGGAGATTTCATTTGGAGGGCCAAGGCTTCGCCACCTGGGAGGGCAGCCAGGTTAGGGCCATTTGGTGTTGTAGAGTCTGGGCAAGCTTGGCTCCTGCTGTTCGCCATCAGGTGGCCTGTCTGGCCAGCCTGGAAGCCAAGAATGTCTTGGAACAACGGGCAGGACGGCCAGGATCTCCAGGGAAGTAGGCGCTGGCTTAAGCTGTAACCGCTTCTCTCCTGTTTCAGAGCAGAAGGCACATGCTTCCTCTTACAGCATAGGTGGAGAGAAATGGCTTTTTGTTCCTTCACTTTGTCTCCTCTCTGCTTTCAGGTTTGCGGCTGGCCGAGCAGCTGGGGCGGAGAGAGGACGAAGCCAAAATTCGCCATGGTCTGGGCCTCTCCCTTTGGGCCAGTGGAAACCTGGAGGAATCTCAGCACCAGGTGAGCAGGTGCAGCAGTGGACAAGACAGAACTCCATCCCCAGAAGCAAAGGAGAGGCCCCTGTGCTCCGCCTATCTGCCCCTGGTCGCCACCGCGGGAGGACCTGATTTCCCCCAAAGGGAAAAAGACTTCTTGGGAAATATTGGTTACTCCTCTAATAGATTTCCTGAAGGCTCTCTTAAGCACCCTGGGTTTTCCCTCATCTACCAGTAACATAGATGTGTCATTACAGGGACAAATGACCCAGGAACAAAATGTAATTGAGTTTGTGGTCTTTGCACATTTTTGGTGGAGTCAGTAGGAATGACCATCTTCCATTTCTCTGGCACTTTAAAGGGTGGCTAAAGGTGCCATCATCTCCACTTGGTAGAGAAAGAAACTGAGGCCCAGAGAGGGTGTGTCGCTTTATCACGGGGCCAGCTGGTCCTCGAGCCAGGTCCAAGGCCAGTAATAGAGTGGTTAGTTTTATTTTGTCTCATGCCTCCTTCCACCTTTCGGCACATGTACAAAGACAGCAGGTGGCCAGAGACAGGAATAATGGCTCTGTGCTAGGCTTTTGGTAGCGTTGTGAGGGAGCTGGACTCTAGGCATCTGGGTATATGCATGTGCGTGTGTGTGTGTGTGTGTACGTGTGTACATTCATGCTTCTGTGCACATGTGCATATGAATGCATGCAGGCAGGAGGGAGGGGAGAGGCCACAATGCCTCCAGGGTTAGGAGCCTGGTAGGAAGGCCATGTTGCCGAGAACGTGCACTGGATGCTTCGGGGTCTGGGCGCCCCTCTCTTCCAGCTCCGCCATGCTGGGCTTCTCCGAATCAGGGATGGATTTAGAATCTCAAACATAAATGGGGGTGGCTATGTGTTTATGCAGACTTGTGTGTCAAGCTGCTTGACAAGAGGATTTTACTATCTATTTTCAAATCTATTGAATGTATCAGAGGCACACTTGAAGCCAAAACATTTTCCTAAACATCTGCTTGCTTGGGTACACACACTGAGTCAGAGCTGTCAGCCAACAAATGCCAGACTCACAAGAGTTTTTTGCTGAATTTGTAGTTAAGCTGGACTTGGATGGCCAAGAAGAGGCTTTCTATGCTGGAGACTCTGGACCACACCTCCAATTCCAAGGATCAGCCTCCTGGGACTATTATTAGAATCCACGCTTGTGATAGGGTGGAAAAATGTTAGATTTGGGGTCAGAGGATCTGAGTTGGAAACTGAGCCATCGCTAACCCTCTGTGTCACCTTGGACAAGTCAGTGCCCTCCCCGAGCTTCTGTAAAAGGAGGAGTTTAGGCTAGATGGCCTCTGAGGCCCCATCTCCCCCTCTATGTTCTAAATGCCTCCACTGTGGCCTTGGCTGGGGAGTGATTGTAGACTGAGTCTCAGATCCTCTACCAGAGCCATGGAACCTGGGTGGCAACTGCACTCTCAGTGGTGCAGCTGCCTACAAAGGGTTTGTCTTCTGGAATGTGGTTATTTGAGCACATTGGGAGTTTTCACCAACCCTGAAAGATTCTCCCGAGAGGGAAAGTACTTTGACCCAGACCACCTAGGGAGGAAGTGAGGAAGCCAGAGTTTAAGCCTAGGGCCACTCTTGGTTCCAAATGCTACATCTATTCCCCTCTATGCTGATGGAGAGGAGCCCCTTCCATATAGAGAGGAGTGAGGGGCAGGACAAGGGCAGCCGAGGCAGCATGTTTTCAGGTTTTAATCAAAACTAGTACCTGATTACAACTGATTTCTTTTTAGACTTCTCTCCCCTCCATTCCCTACATGTCTGCCAAATAATTAAGCAGTCAAACATTTATTAATTGCCTACTGTGTGCTGGGCAGAGTATTGGGCAGTAGGGATACAGAAGACAAATGGTCTTGCCCTCAAGTTGCTTACATCCTGTTGACAGAAACAACATGTGCAGTGTTAAGTTTATACTGAACATTTTAAACAGAAGCAGCTATTCTAGACCTCAGCCATCACATGATGTCATCTTACTTTTTAGTGTTTTACATTTAACAAAGCTTGGTTCAGAGGCCACAAGTCTCTGTGCTCACAAAGGCTCATCTGAAAATGACGGCTTCCTCTTTCAAGCTCATTTCAGAAAACTGTGTAGAGAGAGGTGGTGGAGCAGCCTGGGCCTCTGCGTCAGGACAGCCTCAGCTCACGTCCCACTGCCAGCACACACGCCCTTGGTGCCACAGACAGCTCCCTGAGACCGTACACGTGCTGACTCTCACGGGGAGCCAAGCATGTGTCTGTGTCTGTAGCTCCTTTTACCAAAAAAGTCACTGGTGCACTAGAAATATGTCTGCTAACATCTCACTTTGTGGCCACTGGTGCCCATCCTTGTGGTGACGAGCCACACTGTGCTCAGCCAAGCTTGTTCTGAGACAGCCGAGATGGCTTGTGATCGGACCAGCCTCAGAGCCAGCATTCCTCCGGTGTCACCTTGGAGAGCCCAGGATCTCGCCACTGCCCAAGAGGAACTCGCCTCCATTGCACAGAGACAAATCAAGCTCCTTCTCTGTGCCAGGCTGCCAGGCCTGGGAGATAGAAAGACAAAAATGAAACATTCCCTGCCCTCAGCTAGCTTAGAGTCTACGAGGGCGAGACCATACATACACGAGAAAGTCAGTACAAGCCGTCACCATGGACGACCCAGTTGTTGCACCAATGCCTGTGACAATAAGCTCAAGTCCCCTCTCCTCCTGTGGGACATTTACAGGGAGACACTGCGCAGTGCCATTAGGACCCGCTCCATTGAGACCATCAATAGTGGTGGTGGTGGTGGTAGTGGTAGTAGTAGTAGTTCACCTTTATATAGCATTTAAAGGTACACAAAGTGCTTTCTCCAAAGCAATATTATAAGGCTGGTAGCACAAGTATCACTATTAATTATTCAGATGCAGAAGCCGAGGGTCCCAAAGGTGAGTGACTTGATCAGGGTTCGCAACAATCCAGCTAGCAGCTGCTGTGGGGGTGTAAAACCAACAACAACCACCAGCTCACAGAATGCTGCAAGCCTAGGTCCTTTTCATCTGCTTTACTAAGGAAAGCAACCTTAAGGGGTTAACAATCTTACTTTAATCCAGCATATAAATATCATTCACTTAGTTCAGGGGGAAAAGCCAGCACCCTGAACTTTGGAGCTAATACAAACAAATTACAAACATTGACAGACAGACCAAATACAATTCATAGTTACCGAGAGAACCATCAACATCTGAGTTCAGCCAGAAGGCCCTTAGAGCAGCTGCCCAGAGTCCCACGCCTCCCGGAGTCAGAAACTTAAGCAAATAGCTCTGTCTTCCCTTTTTATACAGTTTCAGACATCATCAAACGTCATCTGAGCCACCAGAACTTTGGCTCCTATGATTGGCTCTGGTGTTAGCACCTCCCTTCATTGGCCCCACCTGGAGCCCCACCTTAGTTACCAATTCACACCCATATAGGCTTAGCATCTAATAGATAGGGGTTTGGGCCTGGGGCTTAGCACCTAGTAAGGCTCAGTCGAAGACACTAAATTAATCAAAGGAAACAAAGGCCAAACTCTTCAAGGATCCCCAATACACAGGGTCACACAGCGAAGATTCTAGCCAGGATTCAAGCACAAGTCTCCAAAGCTCTTTATTCAGGATGCACCAAACTGCCTCTTCACTTACCTGGTATCTGGTAGTCTCAGTTAGCTAGTCTAAGCTAGAACCTCCAAATAGAGAAGTCCATTCATTCATTCATTTGTTCCACAGATAGCTGGGATGAGGTACAGTTAGTACAGAAGGAGTCCTTCAGAGATTGCACCAAGCTCAGAACTCTGAGAGGCCGTTGAGTATAACAGAAAGATGACCAGCCTTTGGAGCAGGATGTCTTGGCTTCAGATTCTCACTTCCATCTGTGTAAGCTGGGACAAACCAGTTCACCACTACGAGCCTCAGTCTCCTCCTCTGAAGGAGTGGCCTCTGTGGTGTCTACATCCCCTTCCAGCTCTAAGGACCCCTCTCTTCTGCTGCCTGACTGTGTAGTGGTCAGAATGGCTGTTTGTATGGGGCTTTTACACAGTCACACAAAGGCAGCCCAGCAGGCCCCCCGTCAAAGCCTCTTCCCTTTTCCTGTGCACACAAGTCCAACAGATGTGCTGCTCTGGCATCCCAGACTTGGGCAAAAGGAGAAGTGTGAGCAGTTGGAAAAGGTGACAAATGGGACTGGTTGAGGCAGGCGCATCGATAGGAACAGGAGGCGATGGGGGAACTAGTAACGCGTAAGGAGCCCCAGGCATGAGAAAGCACAGAGCCTGCGGTCACTCAGTGTGGTGGCGAGCGGGTCTACGGCTTCAGGGCCCCCCAGGGCACCTAGCATGCAAACTGAAGGTGCTCAGAACGAAGTGTCTGCGCCATCTGAAAGTTTAGTCAGGAACTATGGGAGAAGGTCAGAGATGTGTGCACTCTATAGAAGCTGGCCACGCTCACCCAAGTACTAGAGCCATGGTCCCAAGGTGGGCCCACGTTGTATTTGTCTGAAAGGTTCAATCGTGTGGGGCAGCCTGTTCCTCAAGTCAGACGAGTAAGGTCTTGCTGTGTTTGTGAAATGGGGTCATGTCCTGGATCCTGAAACTCGTATTGGGGGTGCAGGGCCCGCTTCCCAGGAGGGTGACTGAGGTACTGGGTGGGAAGCCTGGCCACCTCCAAGGCTCCTGGGCTCAGGGTTCTGGGCTGGTTCCCTCCCAGTGCCTGACACGTGCTTCCTATGGGTCCCTCGGGGCCCGCCACTGACTGCTCAGTGCCAGTGCTCCCTTGTCTGCCTCCATGGGGCAGGCAGGCCCCTTGTCCTGGCCCTGCTCTGGACCCAGGCGTGGTGGGAGTCATGCCTCTCTGCCTCTCTCTCCCTGCAGCTCTACAGAGCATCAGCCTTGTTTGAGACCATCCGCCATGAGGTGCAGCTGAGCACGGACTACAAGCTGTCACTGTTTGACCTGCAGACATCATCCTACCAGGCCTTGCAGCGGGTGCTCGTCAGCCTCGGTGAGATCCCCCAGATAAAATCTGGATTTTGGCCTCAGGAGACTAGAAATCATCAAATCTTAGTTAAGGGACTGTGGAACATTGAACATTAAAGCTGGAGGATCCCTTAGGGACCCTCTAGTCTCACATACCCATTTTACAGAGATGCAAACTGAAGCCAGGAGAGGGTAAGGGACCCTTGTCAGTGACCATACAGGTGAAATGGCAAGGTCAGAATTTAAATCCAGGTCTTCCGACTTTAAATCCATGGGCTTTTCACCACACCCCACTTGTCATTCACTAATGAGTACAATCTTTCCCTTTTTAGTAGCAATTCTGAATTCACAGTTTTATGTTTTAAAATCAGGTTATTCAGTGCCTGTTTTCAATCCTACTTGGCTTCTGTATGGGCGAGCATACACTGCAGTCCTGACACACCTGTCCTTGAGCCCCCTTGACACTTTGGCCTCTCTGCCTTCAGTCACTTCTTTGTCCCAAGTGTCTTGTGAGAATAATCTTCCCCTGGCACAGAAACCGTGGTGGTGGTCCTTGATATGATCGTGTCCAGAGTCAGCTGTGGTGGGCGTTGCCGGGAGCCATCCCGACTGACGTCCCTGGGGTCTGTGTCTCTTCAAGTCCACCTCTCTGGAATTTGCCTGTTGGCGTTGATCTGATGTCCGTATTAACCGTTATCTGTAGCATTTGTCTGTAATCTGCTCTGGTGGAGCATTGGGTTCCATTCTGCACTTTGGAGATGATTTATAAACATAAACAAAACAAGTGCTGCTCTTCCAGTTAACGGCAGCAGAACGTTTGAAAAGCATGTTCATTAGACTCCTGTGTAAATCATCTGTTCAGCAGAGCTGTGAAGCACCATTCAGATGCTGGATCCCAAGGCAGAAAACCCAGTGGGGAAGGGGGACTCTGGCCCAATGATGTGCCAGAAGTCAGGGAGAGGAGGGCAGACTGGCCTGTCTTCTTCCCTCAGGCTTCAGTGGCCACAGGCTGGTGCTGGAAGGACTTGCTTACCAGGCCCAGCTGCCTTCTTACAGGCCGTTCTCTGCCCTCTGTTCCAGGTCATCACGATGAAGCCCTGGCCGTGGCAGAGAGGGGAAGGACCAGGGCGTTTGCCGATCTCCTGGTGGAACGTCAGACGGGCCATCAGGACTCGGACCCTTACTCACCAGTGACGATTGACCAGATCTTAGAGATGGTGAATGGCCAACGGGGGCTTGTACTGTACTATTCGCTGGCAGCAGGTTACCTGTACAGCTGGCTGCTCGCTCCAGGGGCAGGTACGATCTCTCTCTCTCTTCTTGTGTGCATAGGGCAGTTGGGGCACCAGAAGGGTGGGATTTAAATGATGGGAGGTGGAAGAAACACAATATCATATATCACCCCAAGAAGCTACTGTGGAATTTCAGCAAAAATTCAGGTACAGTGCATTTTTCACTGTAGGGCGTTCAATTAACAAAGCAGCCCAACTTCCTCGTTCCCCTAGAAATCTCACAGCCTCGCCTGGTGAATATGGAACCATTTATCTTGGAGGACCAAGCTCAGGGAAGATTAATTTGAAGATCGGCCCTGTTTGTGGGCAGCTGTTGTTCATTATCTAATAAAGTGATGACTGCAAGTCTTAATGGGTTCTTTCTGGATATAATTTAATAATTGTGACCCTTCACCACGACAGCTAAAGAGTCTAAAGTGATAACAGAGATTCCATCAGACTTTTAAGTGTAGCCTCACATTAAGAATTTCTGAGCTAGCAGTCCATATTTTAACCGGTTCTGTTGCTAGCCTACATCCAAATCCTTAATGATTAAATGAACATTAAATGCAAGGACCATACAGTTTTACTAAATACAGAATCACTAATTAGCTGCTAGGGCCATATTTTTGCATAATAAAATGCTGATGGCTCTCCCACATTGGAGACACACCAAATCCAATAAGAGTTTATTGACTGGAGAAGCGGGTCTCATAATTGGAAGTCATGGGCTTTTTTGAATGCGTGTTAGCTGTTTCCTGAAGGAATAGCAGTGAGAAAGGATTACCAAGCTTTTTTGATGAATTTTGAGATTTTTTTGATCTAAGAGAAATTGCCTTTGCAATTGTTGGCTGAATGATGGTCTTAGAGGCTTCTCAGCTCCTCAGTTCTATTGCCTATTAATTCTTTCCCCAAGAAAGCTGATTTTCCTATAATCTTTTGCCCAATATCATGTAAGGAAGCTTCTATCTTCTGACCTTTTTATGCTAGAAATTATGACTGCTGATGACTCCCATTGGGACTCCTTTAATATCCATGGTGGCAGAACCTCCTTTTAATGCAGATCTCAAGGGACAGGCCTAATCCCCTGTGATGTTATGTCAAGCTTCTCCTATAGCCAGATCTGTGTAATAACGAGCCGGGTTGTCACTAAGGTTCTGTTCCTCATTGTTTTCAGTGGGGCACTGAAGGTGGTATCTTCTCTCACATAGACCCAATCAGATAGTCAGCCAGGGTCTTCGAAGGCCATCATGCCCCATTACTGTCTCCTGTGGCTAGTCCCCGGCATTCATGGTGCATCACTTTAATTTTATTCATGTATGTGTGTGCACCAGCCAGCCTGTTTTCCGCCTTCTCTCTGCTGAGGATTGCCGTCTTCATTGGCCATGCAGACTCTTGCACTCAAGCGTGTCCATAATCCCAGGGATGTAGGCACTCCCGCCAGCAGTGCTGACAGAAACTGCTCCCTGTCTGCTCCCGCTGGATGGCTCAGAGTTACTGCTGCCCATCGGGCTTCCCTGGCAGAATCACAATGGCGGGCACCAGAAGCTTGCCCTCATTGGCCTTTCCTCATTGTGTGGGCACCACCACTGCACGTGAACCAGCCCATTTCCATCCTTATCAGACTGACCCACTTCATTTTCCCTCATGGCCCCAGGAGCACCCCTCCAAGTGTGAAATTCTGTGATGCCCTCCTCCCACCTATATCACTTCTCACAATCTGCTATGCCCTCTTTGTGTCCAGAAGCTTTCCATCGCCCTGTAGTCAGTCCACAATTTTGAACTATTGGAAACTGTGGGATCCTGTGATTCACAGCCCCATAGCATCACTGGAAAACCATTAGTGTTAAGAAGATAGGGCTTGCGCATTTTTAAAAATTTGAAGTTATTTTTTTTATTGATACCTTTTGTTTTTCCATCACATTCATTACCAATAGATCCCTCCCCAGCAAACCTAATCTTGTAACAAACATTAAAAAACAGTTCAGTAAAACCTGCCTTCCCATCAGTCACACCTGACAATTTTCCACACCCATCGTTCTCCATGTCCCAAGTGGATGAAGGAAGCAGGAAAGGGAGGGGGGAGGCAAGTGGAGGAAGGAGACATCAAGGGAGGGAAGGAAGGAGGGGAGGGAGGGGGAGGCAGTGAAGGGAGGAGGGAGGGAGGGAGGAAGGAGACATGGAGTGAGGGAAGGAAGGAGGGAAGGGATGGGGGAGGCAGTGAAGGGAGGAGGGAGGGAGGAAGGAGACATGGAGTGAGGGAAGGAAGGAGGGGAGGGAAGGGGAAGGCAGTGAAGGGAGGAGGGAGGGAGGGAGGAAGGAGACATGGAGTGAGGGAAGGAAGGAGGGAAGGGATGGGGGAGGCAGTGAAGGGAGGAGGGAGGGAGGAAGGAGACATGGAGTGAGGGAAGGAAGGAGGGAAGGGATGGGGGAGGCAGTGAAGGAAGGAGGGAGGGAGGGAGGTCCATTTCCTCAAATTTTGTCTTGCCCGAGACCAAGCCTGGTCACTGTAATCACATAGCATTCTGTTTGGTTTTATTGTTCATTATGTTTACATTGTTATAGTCATTGTGTGTTTTGTTTGCCTGCTTCTGCTACATATAGATTTTTAAAAACACACATTTGGATATGCATTCCTTTGGCCTTTTAAAATTGCATCTGTTTTAATGCACTTTTGTGAAATGTGAGGTGTTTGCTGTAAAAGCCATCTTTTTGTTCAGCCTGTCACAAGCCATGGATATGCATTATCAGCACCCATTCAGAGGGCTCTTCTGTGTGGTTATGGGAAAGGGGCTTTCTTTAGTAGGTACAGCTGAGAAACATCTGTTCTAAAATAGATACGAGGTGTTTGTGATATCAGGTCTCTTCCAAACGTCCCTTCAGAGTGCAAACCCTATTTGTGAAAGCACCGAACCAGATTTCAAACAGCGCCCCTGCATGTGCTGTGCTTCTTGGGGAAAGCAGAGGGGCGCGGGGGGGGCGGCGTATTTTTTCAGATGAGATAACAAAGCACTCTGTAAACCTATCAGTGCTCTATAAATGTCAGCCCCTCTCCTGATTTTTTATGAGCTTGTCATGGCCAACCACCATTCCTTGATGGTCATCACTGGGTGCTTCCCTCCCTCCGGGTATCATGTTGGCTGCTCATTTCTCATTGCAGGAATTCTCAAATTTCATGAATATTATTTGGGTGATAACATGGCAGAAAACTCCAGTGACTTCCAGGAAACAAGCAGCATGATTCTCCAGACAGTTACCAGCTCTGCCCTCGAGCAATACATCGCCAGCGTTCGGGAGGCCTTGGGAGTGGATTCCTATTACACCAGGTAAGTCAAGAAATTCCTAGGCCAGCCCTCAGAGCCTAACCTTTAAAGCTGTTTATGAGCATGTCCTATCGTGATCCAAGCTTGGGAATCCTTTGTAACTGGTACTTTTGAGATCAGAGTGGTGACAGGTTTTATCTCTAAAACTGTGGGTTTCTGTTGAGTACAAACTCCCAGCAAATGACACATTGGTGGGTTGTCTTGATCATTTTCAGTAATTTCCCCTGAGGTAGGGAAGGGTCTCAGCAGACTCAGGGATTTTCTCTAAGTAGAGTGTGTAGGTGGTTTAACCATCACCAACAATTTAATTTTAGTGTAACCAGCTAATTAAAATGGAGCTCTGTTTTCAGTCGTAAGCTGACATAGAGTGATTAGGTTTGTGCAGTAGCTGACTGCCAGCTGGGGAGAATAACTCAGCACCAGTGATGAGGAGTAGAAGGTGTATCTGTGGGGGCTGGGGGCGGGGTAGGCCATGTAACCTGATAGTGCCCTGAAGAGTGAAGGCCGATTGTAAACCCGTTACAACAGTTGGCATGTTCGTGGAATCTATTTTGTAGTAGGAAAAAATTGTCCAAATTTTCATTGGAAAAATCACCAAGGTTGTGTGTGTATGTGTGTGCAGCTCTGTCGTGGGCTTCTCCAGCAACCCTCATCCCTCCCAGTTCTCTGTTCAGTGATTAGCTTATGTGGAGAAGAGCAGTCTGTCAGATTACCTCTTCTATTAACATGGCATTCCCTGCTGGCGTCAGGTCCCAGACCGGTGTGCAGCATCTGTTTATCTCTTGAATGATACCATTTGTAATTCCAAAAAGTCTTCAGGTACCTATCGGGCTTCTTTAGAGATGCTGAGTCTTGACTTGAGTGCGTAATCACACGGCTACAATTGGATACCCGACGACTTGTCTGTGGCACTTGCGAGGGGACAGAGAAAGCACCCCCTGGGAAACCCACAAAATCACAACGTAAGAGATCACCCCACCTTGGAGAGGAGGAAATGGAAACCCCAATAGGTTAAGTGACTCGGCCAAAGTCAACAAACCAGCAAATGGCAAAGTCAGGCCTCTGGGGTTCTCTGCTATCCCTCTGCCCCCTCCTAATTATCCTGTACAGTCTGTGCACTAGAGAATGCAGATATGAGGCCCATGGCTTCTGCCCTGGCCACAGGTAGATCCCTCCTTCTTATACTCCAAGCATTCCTCATGTGCATCCTACGTGGTCCTAGCAGTACCTGCATGTCCCCGGCTGAAGCATGTTTATACAGAGAGTCTGAGAGCATCAGAATAGAGGGAGTCTTCCCCAGAGGTGGAACTGGGGTAGGGCACCTGGGGCTTCTCCACGGGGTGCCAAGGCTAGCAAGTGCTCACAAAACTTGCAGCCCTTAAGTAGCATAGAAACAACAGAACTTGGCATAGAGTTAGCAAGAACAATTAGTTAAACTGGGAACTTGCTAGATGTTAGGTGATAGGGTGACTCTGCCCCTCTCCTCTGCCTCCCCAGCACCAGCAGCATTCCATAAAGTGGTATCCCCATCTCAGCCAGCCCAGGGGCCGCTTTGTGCCCCTAGGGATGGAAGGGAAGGGAATAAGCATTCCTAGAGCACCGGGTCTGTGCCAGGCGCCATGCTGAGCCCTTCACAAACATGATCTCACCCGCTCCTCTGGGCCAGCTCTGGGCAGGAGAACTGCCCGTGTTCTTGCTCTCACCTCCTCCCCTCACCTTCTCATTTGTTATCCCTCTTATAGTATTTTCCCAGATGAACTCGTGTATGGGGTCTTTCCTGCTGATGCCCTGCTGTGGAGAGACTGTATACCCTGCACGGTGGTTGGGAAGAAAGTACTGTGTACACCTTGAAGCCTTGTACATATTATTACTTCATTTTGTCAGGGTTATCTATATGTCCCCTTCCCTCCTAGACTATAAACTTCAGAAGAGTAGCCATTGTGAATTAGGATTCTTCTTTGGTTTTTCCCTAGTGCCTAGAACAGTATTCTGTTCAATGTAGGCGCCTAACAAACATTTCTGAATGAATGAATTCTAATCCCAGCGGTCATGCATCCAGAAGATGATGAGCTCTCATAAGAAAAAGGGGATTACTTATAAAATAAACACCCTCAGAGACCCCCAGAGCAGGTTAGGATGGTTGATCTAATCCCAGGGGCATTTGCTGTTGGTTTAAATCAATTTCTATACATTTATTCAAGTGCCTACTATGTTTCGGGCAGTGGGGATGCAAATGTGAAAGTGAGACAGCCTTTGCCTTCAAGATGCTTGCACTCTACTGGGAGGACAGAACATGCAGGTAAAATACAGACTGTACTGAATGTGGACAGACACAAGGACTGGACAGAGCAGAGTGCCAATGCTTGGCACAGTCAGGAAAGCAAGTAGAAATTGTCTCAGCCTTGACAGGAGCCAGGGGCTCCAGGTGCCAGAGTCAGGGGGTGGGGAAGACTATTCCAGGGACCCCTGGCACCGAGATAAGCAGAGAAGCAGGAGGTAGAAAGTATGTACATTTTCCTATAGCACAGAATGTAAAGGGGAATCGCCTGTTATCAGCCTTGAAGTTAGTCTGGGTCCGGTGTGTGAAGGACTTCCCATACCAAGAGAGGGGTTGGCATTTTATGGCAATGCCTGGGAAGCCCCTAAAGCTTCTTGGTCAGGAGGGCAATGGAACGGCCAGAACTATTGTTCTTGTTGAGTCATTTTTCAGTCATGTCCGACTCTCCGTGATCTCCTTTGGCGTTTTCTTGGCAGAGATACTGGAGTGGTTTGCCATTTCCTTCTCCAGCTCATTTTAACATGAGAAAACTGAGTTAAGTGACTTGCCTAGGGTCACACAGCTAGTAAGTGTCTGATGCCAGACCTGAACTCAGGTCTTCCTGACTCCAGGCCCAGCATTCTGTTGCTGTATCCACTGCACCACCCAGCTGTCCTAATATCATCCGTCAGTTCTGGGGATGGTGGATTGGAGATGGCAGAGGCTGGCTGCAGGGAGACTGTTAGGCTGCTGCGATAGTCTGGACCTGAACTGGGGTGGAGGTGGGGGGTGAATAGAGAGTGGGAGCAGGTACAAGAGCTGGTCAAGCAAAATCTACAAGACCCGACAATTGATAGGGTTTGGGGGTGAGAGGAAAGAGTGGAAGAGGACTTGTAGCTTTGACCCTGGGCTGGCGGAGTCCTCCACAGAACCAGAGAAGTCGGAGGAAAAGCTGGGCTTAGAAGGACAAAGGATGAGCTCTGGGTTATTGGAGACGCAGGACAGGAGAGAGCTGAGGGCGGGATGTATGGACTGGGAGTCATCGTCATCATCATCATCATCGATTGAAGGTTTGCAGAGCACTTTATTCAAGACAATCAACTCTGAAGGATTTCGGAACGCTTGTCAGCATCAACCACAACTCCAAAGGTCTCATGATGAAACATGCTGCTCACCTCCATATAGGGAAGTGTGGGATGCAGTGTAGATGGAAGCATATTTCTTCCTTCCTTCCTTCCTTCCTTCCTTCCTTCCTTCCTTCCTTCCTTCCTTCCTTCCTTCCTTCCTTCCTTCCTTCTTTTCTTCCTTCCTTCCTTTCTTCCTTTTCTTCCTTCTTTTCTTCTTTTCTTCCTTCTTTCCCTCCTCCTTCCTTTCTTCCTCCCTCCCTCCCTTCCTCCTCCCCTCCCTTTCCCTTCCCTCTTCCCTCTTCCCTTCCCTTCCCTCTTCCCTCTTCCCTTCCTTCTTTCTTTCCTTCTTTCCTTCCTTCCTTCCCTCCTTCTTTCTCATGGCTAATGCTGGAATTTGTTTTGTATAACTATAAATATTTGTTTTTCTTGCTTTCTCAATGGGTGAGGGAGTGGGGGGAAAGAGAGAATTTGGAACTGAAAATAAAATAAAATTGAATTTGTTAAAAAGGAGAAAAAAAGCTATTCTATAAACAGAAGCCCCAAATAAACAATAATATTCTTTTTAAAAAAGTGATTTACCTATTTTAAACTCATTTGATCCTTATAACAACCTTGTGAGAGAGGTGCTTATTAGTATCTTCATTAGGAAGGAGGAAACTGGGGCAGACAGAGATTAGGTGACTCATCTGGAGTCACATGGCTGCTAAGTGTCCAATGTGGGGTTTGGACGTTATGGTCTCCCAGCCCCTTTGCTTTATCCACTGCCCCACTGAGCAGCTTCCCTGGGGCAGAGAGGATGGTTGTGTCCACACAGGCTGAGGAGAGGGATTGGCTTGTGACAGGCACCCGTGGAGCATGCCCTCCCAGGAGAAGAGCTGGACTGCGAGCCTGCAAAGGAGCCTGGGATAGACCTTTCCCCAGGCAGACCCTGTTCCTGAAGCACCTTCCCTCATCTCCTCCTCAGGGGCTCCCTCATTTTCTTCAAAGTCCAATACAAATGCTACCTCCTACAGGAGCCTTCTCCTGATCTTTTCAGCTGATAGAGCCATTTTCTCTCTCTCTGTCTCTCTCTGTCTCTTTCTCTCTGTATCCCTCTCTCTCTTTCTCTGTGCCTCTCTCTCTCTGTCTCTCTCCCCATCTCTCTGTCTCTATCTCTGTCTCTCTCCCCATCTCTCTGTCTCTCTCCCCATCTCTCTGTCTCTGTCTCTCTCCCCATCTCTCTGTCTCTCTCTCTCCCCATCTCTCTGTCTCTCTCTCCCTGTCTCTCTCTGTCTCTCTCTCTCTCTCTCTCTGTCTCTCTCTCTCCCCATCTCTCTGTCTCTCTCTCTCCCCATCTCTCTGTCTCTCTCTCTCTGTCTCTCTGTCTCCCTCTCTCTCTCTCTGTCTCTCTCCCCATCTCTCTGTCTCTCTCTCTCTCCCCCATCTCTCTCTCCCCCTCCCCCTTTCCCCTCCCCTCCCCCATTTCTTTGTCCATGCATAAAAACGTCCATTGTATCATGCACCTTGTATCTATCTCTCTGTGGTGATCAGGACTCTTCAGACTTCAGAGCTGTCTTTCTTTACAATGTTGTTGTTACTGTATAAATTGTTCTCCTGGCTCTTCCCCCTTCCCTTTACATCAGTTCATGCAGTTTCTCCCAAGTTCCTCCCTTTCCTTTATTTCTTCTGGCACAATAATATTCCATCACATTCACATGGCATATTTCCTTTGGCCATTTCCAAATACACAGGGGTTTCCAGTTCTTTGCCACCACAAAAAGAGCTGCTATAAACATTTTTGTACATGTAGGTCTTTTTCCTTTCTTGATCTCTTCAGGATTCAGGCTCAGTAGTGAGTCATGGGGTCAAAGGGTATGCACAGTTTAATCACTTTGGGGGCATGGTTCCGAACTGCTTTGCAGAACAGCTAACCAGGAATGGGGAACCTGCCACCTCAAGGCCTTCTAGGTCCTTGGGTGCAGCCTTTTGACTGAGTCCAAGTTTTACAGAACAAATCCTTTTATGAAGGGGATTTGTTCTGTGAAGTTTGGATTCAGTCAAAGGGCCACACTTGTGAACCTAGAATATGGCCTCGAGCCCGCAGCATCCGCACCCCGGGGCTAACCCATTCGCAACTACATCAATATGGCATTAGTAGGTCTGTTTTCCCACATCCTTTCCAGTATTTCTTGCTTTCAAGTTTTGTCATCTTTGTCATTTTGGTGAGTATTTTTCCTACGATTGTTGATAGCTTGGATTTCTTCCTTTGAAAACTACTTTGGAACTAGGGTTCCGGTTAGAGTTGGTTCAAATGCCTTTGACTGTTTATCATTTGAGATCAACTCTTATTATTAAAAATTTGAATCTGTTCCATATATATGTATATGTGTGTATATCAGATAACAGACCTTTATCAGAGAAAGTTGCTGCAAAGATTTTTTTCCACAGTTAACTGTTTCCCTTCTAATCTTGCTGCATTGATTTTGTTGTGCAGTAAGGAGTCCTTACTCCAGTAGTTATTATAGACTTTGAGCTTATCAAATGTTATGTTACTATGTTCATTTTGTTCTGTGTGATCTAATCTGTTCCACTAGTTAACTTTTCTATTTTTTTTTAGCCAGCACCTAAAACTTTCAGTGATTGCTTCTTTGAAATATAGATCAAGATTGGGTACTGATAGGACCCCTTCCTTCCACTTTTTTCTTTCCATTATTTTTCTTCAGAATTTAGACCTTTTAAAATTCATCCAGTTGAATCATGTTATTGTTCTTTCAGCTTATAAATACTTTAGTAGTTTGGTTGGTATGGAACTGGATAAGTAAATTGATTTAGGTAGTATTATCATTTTTTTAATTTTGGTACAGCCCAACCATGGGCAATGAATATCTTTCCATCTGTAAAGAATAATTTGTGGTTGTATTCATATAGTTCCTGTGTGTGTCTTGGTAGGTAGAATCCTAGATATTTTATACATTCTATAATTCTTTTGAATGGAATTTCTCTATTTTTTCCTGATGGTTTATGTTGATTATGTATAGATAGGATGATGACTTCTATGTGTGTGTTTATTCCATATCCTGCTACTTTGCTGTAGATGTTAGTTGTTTAAATTGTTTTTTAGTTGAGTTATTAAGGTTCTCTGTATAGATAATCATACCATCTGCAAAGGCAGGAATTCTGTTTCCTATTTGCCTGTGCTTATTCCCTCAATTCCTTTTGCTTGTCATATTGCTATAGCTACCACTTCTAGCACTATGTTGAATGCTCATTATGCGGACATCCTTGTGTTACCCCTGATCTTATAGGAAAGGTCTCTATTTTATCTCTCTTTACGTAGAATGCTAGACCTTGGTTTTAGGTAGATTCAATTTATATTAAGGAGAGCTTCTTTTAAATTCCTATGTTTTTAGTGTTTAATTTTTAAACTATTGTATTTTGTCAAAAGTTTTTTTAGTAACAGTGATTATGATTGTTTTAGTTTTTAAGATGGCCTATTATTTATAGTTTTCCCTGCTGTATGTAATTCAACCATATTTGTATCAAAGAAAGAATTTGGTGTGATATCCCCCCTATTTTTACAAATAGTTTATGTAATACCTAAATTAATTGTTCTTTGGATATTTGATAGAATATACTGCTAAATCCATCTGGTTCTAGGGTTTTTTTCTTTGGGAGTTCATTTTGGCTTGTTCAATATCTTTTTTGAGATTGGTTTATTTAAATTCTCTTTGTCTTTTTATGCAAATCTGAATACTTTCTATTTTGTAGATAATCATCTATTTCATTTAAAGTGTGAGTTTTGTTGGCATATAATTGGGCAAAATAGTTTCTGAAAATTTCTTTTATTTCTTCTTCATTTGTTGGAATTTTTGCTTTTGATACTGACAGTTTGGTTTTCCTCTCTCATTTTAAAAATCAGACCATCTAATGGTTCATCAATTCTCTCCCCCACCCAAAAAAAACACCCAGCTTTTTACTTTATCTTATCAGTTCAACACTTTTTTCTTTCAGTTTTGTGTGTGTGTGTGTGTCCACACACACACACACACACACACACACACACACACACACACACACATCTTCTTTGATTTTCAGAGTTTCATTTCATTGTTTGGTTGAGATTTTTAATTTATTAATTTTCTAATTTTATTTGGATTTTTTTTAGTTAAATGACCAATTAAATAATCTGTTCTTTCTCTTTTTTGTTCATGAAATGTTTGGAGATATAAATTTTACCCTCATAACTATTTTGACTGCAGCCCCAAAGTTTTGGTTTCAGTATCTCATTGTCATCATTTTTTGTTATGAAGTTTTCTGTTGTTTTTCTGCCATGTTCTTTGATCCACGAGTTCTGTAGGATTAAGCAATTTGATTTCCAGTTAACTTCTAATAATTTCTTCAAATATTCTTTTTATTTCTTTGAGTCTGGCAAAGGATATGTTTAATATTTCTGCTTTTCTTCATTAATTTTTGAGATTTTTATCCCTTAGTACTTGGTCTATTTTTATTAAGATACATGCACAGTTGAGAAATATATATATTTGAACATATAAAATATATTTATATATAAGAAAATATATTTAAAATTTTTTAGCTGCTCATGGCACCTTAACGTATGTAGAGTGTGGTGTGTGTGTGTGTGTGTGTGTGTGTGTGTGTGTGTGTGTGTGATGTGTTATTCCTAGAGACAACTGGTTAGAGCACTGGGCCTGGAGCCAAGAAGACCTGAATTCAAATCCAGCCTCAGTCTCTCACTAGCAGGGTGACTCTGGGCAAATCACTTCATCTTTCTCTGCCTCAGTTTCTTACCTGTAAAATGGAGACAATAAACAGCCCCTATGGCCCAGGGTTGTCGTGAGGATCAAATGAGATCGTCTTTGTAAAGTGCTTTGGGCAGGGACTGGCACATAGTGGGTGCTTAAAGTACTTGTTCCCTCCTTTCCTTTTGTTTCCATTCCATAATTGCCAGAGATCTGTAATATCAAACTTTTTAAGATTCTATTCAGATTCTAAACTTTTTTTTTTTATCTTTTGATTAGATTGATCCAGGCCTGAAGAAGTGTACATTCAGATGTCCAAATATTATAGTTTTATTATCTAGTTCTTCCTGTAAGTTGATTTAACTTTTCCTTTAAGTATTTAGATGCTTTGTCTTCTGGTAAATATGTAAGAAATACTGGTATTGTCTCATTGTCTATGGTGTCATAAGCGTAATGTAGTTTCCCTATTCATCTTTCAATCCAATCTATTTTTACTGTTGCCTTCTCTGAAATCAAGATTGTTCTCTTTGCCATTTTTAAATCATGTGATGTATATCAGCTTTTGATCAAGCCCCTTATTATAACTCTATATGAATTTTTCTGTTTTGAGTATATTTCTTATTAATAACACAATGTTGAATTCTGTTTTTCTCAGACATTTTTTCTCCACTTTATCAGTGAGCTCATACCATTTATGTTCAGATTTATGATTGTTAGTTGTATATTTTCCTCCTTCCTATCCTCTCATACTTTTCCATATTCTCACTTTCTCTTATCTCTTTCTTGACAAAGAGGAAAAGGATGTTGAGAGACTGTGTGTGTGCTAATGCAGTCTGTAGTTATGGCTGCTCTTGTCTTTCCACTGCCCTGCCCCTGACCATAGGCTCCTAACCTCCCTCCCTGCTTCCTTCCCTCTCTCCCACCTTTCTTCCTTCCTCCTTCCCTCCTTCCTTCCATCTTCTCTTCCTTTTTCTTTCTTCCTTTCTTAATTTCTTTCCCACTTCCTCCCTCCCTTCCTTCCTCCCTTCCTTCTTCCTTCCTCTCTTCCTTCCTCCCTCCCTTCCTTCCTCCCTCCCTCTTCCTCCCTTCCTTCCATCCTTCCTTCTTCCTTCCTTCCTTCTTTCTTCCTTCCTCCTTCCTTCCTTTCTTCTTCTTCCTTTCTTCCATCCTTCCTTCCTCCCTCTCTTCCTTTTTCTTTCTTCCTGTCTTAATTCCTTCCCTCCACTCACTGTACTCTCTAAACATGGGGTTAGTTTTTCTTATGACTAATTCCTCCCTGAGTCTTTGTTCCTCTCTCCCCTCCCCCAGACCCTGCCTGATTCCCTCTTGACTTTATTGTCTTTCTACACCAACCTGTGTGTATGTGAATTGTATCAGAGATGACTGGAGTATGTTTAGGGCTCATGTTTTCACCTCCACACCAGAATTTGGATTAATTCCAAATAACAATGTACAGAATAGGCTGAGAGAGCTTTCACTAAGCTTCTTAGAATGAGTCAGCTCCTTAGCAGGCAGGATCAGCTCAGCTTGTGGTCTTTGTGACCTCTGGGCACAGCCTACATCAAGCCTCCTTTTCTAGTTTCCTTTCAGAATTTTTTCCTAAAGCAAAGTTACTGAAACTTTGAGTTGCTGTAAATGTGAGTTGATTCTTTGTATAGATTTGGAGGCTATTCTGAGCAGCCCAGTGTAGGAAGCCCAGCTTGTGCAATTGGGTAGGATGGGGGGGGAGTCTCTTGTTCATTAATTAAACAGAAACTTCCTGAGAATGTGCTTAATGGGTGAGACAAAGGTAAACAAGGCCTTACCCCCTGTCTTCTGAGAGTGATGGTTCCGCCCTGCCCAGAGTCCCAATTCTGTAGTGCTCCTGGAGAAAACTTGGGAGCTGTTCCAAAGAGCTGCAAAGGCCCTCATAATAGGGCAGTGCTGAAGGCACACACAGGATTTCCCTCCCAGCCCCAGCCATTCTCCCTGATCCTTAGTTCTTTGTCGTGGAACATCTGTGGTAGGAAAGCACCTTTTCTAATCCCCAGGGAGAGGTGCCTGCAGCTAATCTAGATCATCAGGATCCCCTTGTCTTTCCTAGTCAGATCTGGGTGCTGGCTTTTGTCCGTGCTGACTCTGTAAACCCTCACAAAACTCACCAAAACAATGTCTTTAACCCTTGTCTGCCTTCCTCAGATTTACCTTCTGATTGAAGATAGGCAGGTTGAATTTAGCAAATCAAAGTTAAAGGTCATTGATTATTTTACTGCTTTTGCTCAAGTCTTGCTTGGGAGGATGCCCCTAGTGAGATAACTCAAGTACTTTTGGAATTTAGAGAATAACCATTTCATTGAGAGAATAACCATTCATAGCTTTGTGTCCCTGGTGCTAAAGAAGTCAGCGTCTTGGGGCTGGTCTTCATAGAGGAAGGCACATTAACTTTGCGGCCAGACACGTACCCACACTCCAGTCAGTCCACAACCATCCAATCCAGTCATGGCATTGCACTCATTTTCTAGAAGTTGTGTGTGTGTGTACGTATGTGCCCACCCTCCACAGAGAGGTTCAGAATCCCTAGATTCTTAACCTGGAGGCTCATAAAGTTGGCCAAAGAACTCCCCTCATCCACCCCCTACATCCCAGTTAAATAGTTACAATTCCTGCAAAACCCACCAGGATGCTCTTGGGTGCACTTGCCTTATGTCTCCAGGTCTGCTGTCTCTTTGGGGATCTAGGAAGGTTCCATGGTGCTGGGCAGGTCCTTGAACACAGAACACTGGTCACCTCAGTGCTTGGCACTGTCCCTGAGGAGTTCACAGCACTACCCATCATGCTGAGCTTTGGCTTCTTGGTCTTTCAGTTTTGGTCAGCTCCTGTGATTTCTTGGCTACAGGGAGCTAGTAGTTTTGGAAAGTCCTTGCATCAGTACCGATAGTGAGTTCCCTGGGGCATTGAGAGTGACTAGCCATGGTTCCATTTCCAGTATGGGTCAGAAAAAGGACTTGAACCAGGTCTAAAACCTGACTCCAAGGCCAGTACTCTATGTGTCCTTACAGTTTTTAATACCTCAAATTATCCATTTTCTAGGAGGGTACAGACCTCTAACTGGGTAAGTCTGGGGCTCACAATGATGAGTTATAATGCAGATGTGTGGACCCCTTTTCTTCCACATCTGCACAGATGATGGCTCTTCAGATATCAAGGCTCTTACCCATGTCTGGGGTTCCAATGGGAGACACATCATCATGCAGTCACTGATGGACCAGGCACTAACATCTTTGTCTCTGAGTCTACAGCCAGCCTTCTATCTGTTCAGCTCCCCTTTTCTGTAACAATAGGTATTAGGTTTGTTAGGATTTCAGAAATGAGAAAAGGCTCATTGTGGGCTTGGATAAGCTTAGGCTAATGGAATGCTGAGTAACAACCAATCAGCAGTGAGAGGGAGAACATAGGGAAAAGCTCATCACTTCCGAAATCATGTACTGACAATGCAGAGACACATTCATGGGAGCTTAAATCCATCTTTCCCCTTACCCCTCTGGTACCATTATCTGTCTGCCTCCCAATTAGAGGATTTTGAAAGCAATGTTTTAATTCTTGGTAGCTGGTGCTTTTAGAACAGGATGGATGCCCCCACTTCTTACCCTGGCCCAGAGCTTCTGAAGAGAATGTCATTTATTGAACCCTCATGACCGGACCCTTAATTCATCCATCGTCAAGAATTCTGAGCCTCATGGCTTTCAACTTTTCTGCCTCTTAAGCCCCCAGGGGCACCTGGCCCCTGAATTTGGAGGAATGGTATAATGGTGGACACTAGCCCCATTGGCACCACATTTTGTAGCTTATAGAAATGATTTCCTTACAGCCATCCTGAGGAGTCAGACAAGTACCATTACACCCATTTTACAGATAAGAACACAGCCTTACAAAGGGGGACTGGCTTACTTAAGGCATCCTGCCATTAAAAGTACCACAGCATAAGACAAAGACCTTGGTTTGCAGTCAGAGGGTCTGTTGGAATCTCAGCTTTCCTCTTTTCTGTCTGGGCCTGGTTTCTTCAAGAGTCAAATGAGAAGGTTGGACTATATCGGTGGTTTTCAAAGTGTGGTCTGGGAAGCCCTGGGGTCCCTAAGGCCCTTTCAGGGCACCCAAGAGGTCAAAACTTTTCATAATTCTACTAAGATGTTTTAATTTCTACTGTGGTAAGTATCTATAGATGTAGATTAAAAAACTCTTTGGATATAAAGGGATCCTGAAGTCAAAAAGTATGGGAAGCCCTGAGCTAGGTGATCCCCAGGTCCCTTTCTTCCAGCCCAAGATCTCTGATTTCATGTGAGGCTAAGATCTGGACTGGGATCTTCTGACATAGTGTCACAAGCACTCTTTCTGCTGGGTAACTTTTGAATTACATTGTAAGTTAATTTGTCTTTTTAAAATTTTAGACTCGCTGATGAGGGTTGAGATTGTGGGTGTGCCCTATTGATCTTCCATCAGAAGGCTGGAGACAGCCTTTCTTGATGAAGATTAAGTAGGAAAGACTGAGGAGTGCAAAGCATTGATTCTCATCTCTTTAGATGGTCACTTCACTTCAAACCATCTTTTTCCTTTTAGATTTTTCTCTTTAATGACATTTAGAGACCAAATGGTCTAGACACTTTTGAAGATGATTCTTAGGTTTATGCCATCTGTAGATGTCCCATGTCCCCAGGCAGCTTGGCCCTTAGGACCTACCAGTCAGCGAAATAGGCCATTTTTCGTCCATGGGCTATAACCTGTCCCTCACCCTCTATATTAAAATGAGGGTCGAGCAGAGTTCAGACCAATCATGCTGTGAGCGAGGAAGGACCCTCCACAAAGATACAGAGCCCTCTCCAGGGTGAGGGGGAGAAGGAACCATTGAGGGGTGAAAATGCCATTTTTCTTTTGATACAAGTGTGGGATTCATAGCCCCGAAGTCAAATAACTATTTTCTTCTTTATGTTTGTTCAGCCGGATGTCTCCCCCCCCGACCCCGCCGGACTGTGCTTGAAATTCCAAGTATTAAAAATTCATTGCATGATTACTAGTGGATGGAGGCTTTGACCTAGAACCTTTGAGCCTTAGAGGAGACGGATCTACAGTGGCAAAGAGATCCGAATGAGAAATGAAAGAATTCAGTCCCTCCCAAAGCATTTTTAAGTAGCTGTGACTGTATGTGCCAGGCCCTGCCCTTGGTACAGGGGGCACAAAGACAAATGGGAAGCACCCCTGCCTTCAAGGAACACTAGGAGAAATTACCAATAGCAATGACCCTGGCCCAGAGTTAATATAGGCTGGGATAGGCAGGGCAGGAGCAAGCATCCCTCTTCTATGGGGGAGTAAATCAGGGTTCAGGGAAATTGAGAAATGTCTCCAAGATTCTTTAGCTAGTAAATGGCAAAGCCCAGAGCTCTGAACCCCAAGTCTAGGGGCCTTTGGTAAAGACTAGGAGAGTCTTGGGTACTCTCAGTAGGGTCAGACCATCAGCTCATAGTTACTCATCTCTGCCACTGGAAACGTACAAACGTTTGCACAGCCCTGGGGGGTCCTTGGTGGAAGTATTCGCACACTTTTCTGACAGATTAGGACACTGAGACTCTAAAGTCATCTACCCAGCATTCACAGTTGGGGAAAGTCAGGAAGGACCGTACCATCAGAGGACTTTAGGCAGGCTCACCAAGAACCAGCACCAAACCACCAAATTATCCTCAAGTTATTTTGGTTGAGAAAAGGCAAGATTTTCTGAGAGCATGAGAGCCATCCCAAAGCTGTGACTCCCCTTTGGGGGTTTTGTGCTGGGCTTGGCCCTCCCATTGACAGGAATGAAGATGGCTTCTCAGCCCAGGGTCTGTGGGCTTTTGAAATATTCTGATAGCCGTATTTCAGTATGATTGGTTGCCTTTGTACTCCTGTGTGTTTGATCTTATGAATTTAAAGATATTCTGAGGAGTCTGTCAGCTTCACTGGACTGTCAGAGGGGGCCAGGACACACAAAAATGGTGAAGAACTCCTGCTTTCAGGTCTGCCAAGTGTTTAATTGTCTTTG
This sequence comes from Trichosurus vulpecula, assembly GCF_011100635.1. Lineage (NCBI taxonomy): Eukaryota > Metazoa > Chordata > Mammalia > Diprotodontia > Phalangeridae > Trichosurus > Trichosurus vulpecula. Next base: position 17,206,011 of record NC_050573.1, read on the forward strand.
TTCCTTGTCCTAATGCTTTAAGGAGTTACTGTTGCCCCCTTTTGCAGAAGGGAACATTGAGGCTAATCACAGAAGAAGGAAGTGTCATTAGCAGGATTGGAAACCAAGGCTCTCTCGGTTGCCCCATGCCTTGGCTTTCCTTGGGGCCCAGCATGCTCCCTGTGCTTTACTCTTGTTCAGATTTGAGGAGATAGGCTGGGTGGGGGGTGGGCAAACGAGTGACGGGAGAGTGGATCCTGTAGGAAGGGATGAGTCCTCTGGCCGGAGAATATATTTAAGGTCAGATGCTGTCCTACACCATCGTCTCTCTTGGGATGCAATTCTTTTAGATCAAACCTTGACACAAGGAGACATCGGCACCGTTAAAATGAAACATTTCATCCTGCCTATGTAGCGCTATCCAGAGGCCTCCATGGTTGCATTTTGGCTCTGGGACTGTCCACTCCATGGCCTGAAAATTCTGCTCCATGGACCCTCCCCTGGTTCTCAGCGTGGAGGAGGTATCAGCAAGGAGCTGGGGAAGGTGGGGATGGGAGGGTGGTGGAAGGAGAGATAGGAGGGAGATGGAAGCAGACATGGCGGGGGGGGTGTGTGAAGCAGGTGGGGGACTCTTTGTGCCTCCCACAGACTGAGAGGAGGAAGCATGTTTAAAGAAACAGGGACCTGAGAGTGAGAGGTCAGAATTCTTTCTGATGGAGACAGAAAAGGGGGAGGAGATGAGAAAGGGAAGACTGGTGGAGAAAGAAGACAAGCACAGAGCAGATCCAAACATTTGCTATTGGTCGGTTCTTGTTCCAAAGAACTCCAAGGGCCTCTCCAGAATCTCTGCCTGTTTTGGAATCTGTTCCCATCGATCATTTGACATAAGTGAGCTGTAGAGCGAGTCAGTCAGGCAATCAACATTTAAGTGCCTACTGTGTGCCAGGCACTGTGCTAAGTGCCGGGGATACAAAAAGTGGCCAAAAACAGTCCCTGCCCTCGAGGAGCTCACCGTCTATTAGGGGAGAGAACAAGGAAAATAAGCTTATATAAATAAACCCTATGTAGGATAAAAGGGAACTAATTAACAGAAGGAAGGCCCTAGTGTTCAGAGAGGTTGGGGCAGGCTTCCTGTAGAAGGTGGGATTTTAGTTGGGCCTTAAAGGAAGCCAGGGAGGTCAGTGTTCCAGGCATGGGGGCAGTCAGAAAGAATGCCAGGAGCCCAGAGAGGGAGGGTCTTGTTGGTGGAACCGCCAGGAGGATTGGCGAGTGATGGGGTGAGAAGACTGGAGAGGTAGGGGGGAGGCTGAGTCATGAAGGGCTTTGAAGGCCAAACAGAGCATTCAGTGTTTGCTCCTGGGTGGCCGAGGGAAGCCCTGGAGTTTATTGGGTGGTGGGAGGACATTTATCTCTAGTGCTTTGTGATTACAAAAACTTTTAATATTCATTGTCTTGTTAGATTTTCACAACAGTCTTGGGGGCTGAGTAGCACAAATATCATTAGTCTCATAGAACAGGTGAGCTAAGTTAGGGTTAGAGAGATTGAGGGCCTGACCTAATCGCAGAGCTGAGACTTGCAGCCCATTTCCATCTCCAGGTGCGCCATGCTGCTGCCCAGGCACCCACAGAAGGGCTGACCATCCACCTTTAATCCTCTCTGATCTCCAACCAGCAGTTATACAGGAGGTTGATTAGGCCAGTGTTTTGTGGATATTTCCCTATGTTTCCCTTTGAACAGGCCGGGCTAAACTCTCCAGAGGGAGCTGGGTCTGTGTGTGATGCCAGTAGCCACCCTCAAGCCCTTCTGACCTGTGCCAGGATGGGCAAGAAAGTGCCAAGGAAAGCAGAAAATGTGAACCATCCACTCACTGGTGTTTCTGAAAGCAAACAGGGCACCAATTAATGTTCTGTAACCCACACAGCTGCCAACGGTTTAAAAAGAAATTTAAGCAGGGCATGGCAGGAGGATTCCCAGGGTGGGTCAGCCCAGCGTCCATGCAGGAAGGCTGGAAACCTTTTATATTCATAGACCAAAGAGTTTTATCTCTAGATCCCCATGGCCAACATATGCCGTGCCACGGAGGCAGCTGGTTGTGCAGTGGAGATGTCAAGTTCCAGAGTCAGGAAGCTCTGAGTGCAGACCCTGCCTCGGACCTTTATGGGTCATGTGACCCTGGGCATGTCAGTTTGCCTCTGTTCCCCCAAGTGTTCTCCTGGTTCTGTTCACTTCACTTTGCATCCGTTCATGTAAGTCTTTCAAAGTTTTTCTGAGCACATCCTGCTTGTTATTTCTTAAAGTACAACAGTATTCCATCACAATCATATACCACACTTGTTTAGCCATTCCCCAATGGATAGGCATCTCCTCAATTTCCAATTCTTTGCCACTGCTAAAAGAGCTGCTATAAATATTTTTGTACAAATAGGAGCCTCCCCTCCCTCTTTATTAAAAAAATCTCTTTGGGATATAGACTGAGTCATAGTATTGCTGGGTACATAGCTGTATAGCTCTTTGGGCATAGTTGCAAATTATTCTCCAGAATGGTTCTCCAGTCCACATAGCTCTACCAACAGTGCATTAATGTCCCAGTTTTCCCAAATTCCCTCCGACATTTTTCATTTTCCTTTTCTGTTGTATTAGCCAGTCTGTCAGAGCTGTTTTAATTTGCATTTCTTTAATCAATAGTGATTTAGAGCATTTTTTCATATGACTATAGATAGCTTTGATTTCTTTACCTGAAAACTGCCTGTTCATATCCTTTGACCATTTATCAGTTGAAGAATGACTCTTATTTTTATAAATTTGACTCAGTGGAGACAGTTGATTTGAAAGCACTTTGCACATTGGGCAGCTTCATAGACATCAAGGTAAGCCAAGCCACCATTCCCACCTGCTTCTCCAAATAAGGAGAATACCTGGCATGTCTCTAAGCCTGTAAATCACCTGAGGTACTTAACCTCCCAGGCCCTTCACCCCACTGTAGGAAGCACTTACCAAGAGGGCTACCCCCATCTTAGACAGGACAAACAGAGATCCAGGAGAAGCAGAGTGGATGTGCCATGTGAGTGTGAAGGTGCAGGTTGCAGACCAGGTCTCTGGGCTGGTGCCAAGCCCAGCGCTCTAGCTGTCTGACTCAGCCAGTCAAGAACATTTCCCAGCGTAAATTCTGGGCCCAGAGGAACTTGTAAGGGTTCTCCACAGCCTGCTGCCTTAAGACAAATGACATTAGAAACATTCAGTAAAACTGATGGACACTTAAAAGCCATATAGAGCATCTGTCACTGAGGAAGTAAGTGAGCTTCCATAACACAGAACGCTTCCTTCCTTCCTCATCCTGGATTTGGTTCAGTGAGCACTAGAGAGCAGATGAAGGAGGAAACATGGACATTTTATACTGAAGCCTTCAGTCTTGTCAAAAATTAACTTTCAGAGGGGCAAGCTGGATTTCAGCTATGCATGACCCCAGCAAGAAACTAGGCCTTTGTAGCCAAGTCTGCCATGATCAGGGCTAATGCAGCAGGAACTCCTGGAAACTGGTGGCCTTGTGTGATGTAGGACCCAACTCTCTCCCTATCCCCCCCAGAAAGATTCTCTTACAAATTGAGAAGGCTGAACTAGAAGCCCCTCCCAACTCTGACATTCTCTGTTCTGATGCTTCTCCCAGCTCTGACATACTTTATTCTATGTTTTTAAGGCACCTACCTTGTTCTTTGTTTTCTGTTTCCTCACAACTTTTAAATTCTCTGTTCTAAGGTCCCTCCTAGCTCTGACAGTAATAGTCATATGGTGAATTTTAATAGGGCCAGAAAAAAGTAAGTAATGTGTTCTTTGGGTTTCTAAACAAGCCTGTGCTATCTAAGGAGAGTCCAGAGATAGCAAAGTAGCTAGCCCCTTCTTGATTTTGTCTGTAGTTTAATTTAAAATAAGACCTTGCTCATGTCATGGTATTTTCTGAAAACATCCTAGCCTGCTGTCTGCCTTTCTTAGAAGGAAAGTGATGACCACCCATCCATATGGCTGTCTTCTTTGTGGGTCAAAAGATGAGGAGGAAAAGGAAGAAGATGATGATGGTGGTCATTAGGTAGAACTGTCTAGTAATGATAAAAAGATTCTGTTTGTTTATGCCAAAGATTGTACCAGGGTGATCAAGAAAAAAAGATTAAAGTTAGGTGTTCCAGCTGTGAGCTGTAGAGGAGCCACCAATATTTTGTCAAGCAGCCTATGGTTCAATTCATTAAAGAGTTTTAGATGACAAACCATGTGTAGAGTACTCTACAAGACAGATAAAGAAAGCCAGGTCTCCCCCGACCGAAGTTTATACCTGTGGCATTTAAACAGTTTGAGAGACACAATTTCTGGGTAGTTTAATCATTTTATTAATAAGGCTAGCATATTATTAATAAAAAAGGTCAGTGGCACTTTCAAATGCCAAAGACCTCTCTCATGGTGGTGGGCTCACAGTTTACATGCCCTTGGAAGGGCAAGTGTTCCTGAGGGTGGCAATCAACTCTAATTGGTTATCAGTTAATGATAGAATGAATATTATAATGATGGGCTCATCTAAAGAGGGTCTTGGGGTATGGGATTTGGATTACCTAAGTCTTGGTCAAAGAGACTGATCAATTTCCATATCACTGATCTGACAAAAGGGAGAATCCACATTTTCACAACCATGACCGAGTAAACACGATGAGCAGGAATGCACACATTAGCCTAAACTTAGAATTTTTTTACTGTCTTTGATTAGATCTTTAGCCTGGATAAGTCTTTGAGAACAATTTCCCACACTGGTTGATTTCTGGATGAGGAAGTAGAAAAGGGGGAAAAACCTTGGTCCTAATTCAGTAATTAGTTATTAAATACAAAAGAGAAATAATCATTTCTCTCACAAATTAGTGGGACAGGAAGGTCAAGGGAGATATGACATATATGCATACATATATATGTATTATACATTATATACATGTATTATGCATAATATATATGCTATGTATAAAATATATTCCTAATACTATAAACCTGAGAGGCACATAAAAGAAATACAAACAAATGTTTTTAATTTCTTGTTTTTAAATAATGCAGCTTTGGTGGGAAGTAGAGTTATCATTGGGCATTCTCTTTTGTAAAGAGAAAAAATACTCTGATGCAGCAGAAATCAATCCCATCAGACCAAGCTGGGGGAAAGATCCAATTTCAGCTATATAATCTCAGAACCAAAAGGGACCTCAAAGGGTTATCTAGTCCAGGCTTTTCCTCAATGTAGGAATCCTCTCAAAAATATCCCCAATAAATAATCATCCAGCTTCTAACCACCTACAGTGACAGGGAGCTCAGTGCCTAACAAGACAGCCCAAACCACTGACCAACTGATGGACAGATAAGCCCAAGAGACCCAAGAACAACAGTACACCCCACCCCAGACCACTGGTACCACTTGCAGCCCAGTCAATGAAGTCATCATCCTACAGAGAAGAACTAACTACAGAAAAACTGCCACCCACAAAGCAGAGAAGCTGACCTAACTGAAGTATTCAGACAGCCTTGGGGAGAGATGACAGGTAGCATGTGCCAAGCCAGCCAAACCACTACCACCACACCAACTACCCCCTCCGGTCAGATTCAGATGGAGCCAGCCTAGCACCCCAAGGCCAAAATTCTGCTTGGGTCACCTGCCCTGCTTCTAGGCCAGCCCTCATAGGAGGGTTCATCTAGAAGAACCATGCTTGGGGATGTAACCTAGCAACTCTTTGTGCAGGATCAGCAGCTCACACCTTCTGTCAGCCAGTCAGCAAGGACCTCCTATGTGCCAGGCACTGTGCTAGGCACTAGGGATGCAAAAAAGCCCCCCAAAATAACACAATCCCTGCTTTCAAGGGACTGGTACTCTGATAGGGGAGACAACATGAAAGCAACTCTGTGTAAACACAGTAAAGTAGAGGCAGGCTCAGAGGAACACAGGAGGATAAAGGAGGGCCAGAAAAAACTCCCTGCAGAAGCACAGCTACTGAAGAACTGGACAAGAAAGTTCTCACCATTGTCTGTTGTCAGAAATAGAGGTTTATTACAAACTCTGTGTACCCTCTGACCCAGCAACACCACTCTAGGTCTGAATCCCAAGGAGGTCAAAGAAAAGGGAAAAGGACCTATTTGTACAGCAGCTCTTTTTGTTATGGCAAAGAATTGGAAATCAAGGGTATGTCCATCAATTGGGTAATGGCCAAGCAAGTGTGCTATAAGAAATGACAAGCAGGATACTTTAAGAAAAACCTGGGAAGACATATCAGAACTGATGCAAAATGAAATGAGCAGAACCAGGAGAACATTGTACACAGTAACAGCAACATTGTAATGATGATCATCTGTGAAAGACGTAGCTACTCTGATCAAGTCCAAAATAATTCCAAGGGACCCCTGGTGAAAAATGCTATCCACCTCCAGAGAGGGAACTGGTGAACTCTGAATGCAGATTGAACCATACTTTTTTTACCTTATTTTTATTGTTTTAGTTTGTGCTTTCTTTTTCAACATTAGTAGTATGGAAATATGTTTTGAATGACCTTATATATAAATAATCAAAACTAAATTTTTTTTGTCTTCTTAAGGAAGGGGAGAGGCAGGTGGGAGGAAGAGAATTTGGTACTTACATTTTTTTAATTATTTAAAAAATATTTTAATGTAATTGGGAAATATTTAATGAAATAAACAAAATATATTTTTTAAAAAAGAATATAATTCTATCAGGAGAAATAACAGTAAAGGAGCTTCATTACAATCTATTTTTACAACTGTGCCCTAAGGAACATGGGGCCTTCCATCTGACTCGCAACTGACACTTTCTATATGTATTTTCTACTTTAGCCAGTGAACCTCATAATCCTACAAATCGAGTAAACTGAAGCAGCCTTAAAATCTAGTCTCAGAAGTGTATTCACAGCAAAAGCAGAGAAGCCAAAAAGTGATAGAACACACAAAAAGACTGAAACACCAAAGATTTTAAGAGAAAACCCCCTAATAAAAAGTCCAGAGCATAAGCAAATAAAGCAACAGAGAGAATCCTAAAACCAAAGGGAAGAATGAACAGTAAAACCTCAAGGAAAATATAAATTTCTGTTAAATATCACAAGACAAAGGAAACTAAACCAGTGCCTGATGAAATACAGTATCCTTTATACTCCCCAAAGAGCATGGAAGAACAAGAAACAACAAAATGGATCAAAAAGGAAGTGAAACCCACAAAAAAGAAATTAAGAACAACTCTAGGAGCAATCAATGCAGAATTAAAACATTCAGCAGATTATAAAGGTGTGAAATAGAGACGAACAGATTTGGAAAACAAAATTCTGAAGTGGAAGAAAATCTAGCAGAAGAGAAGCAAAAAGCAACAGTGTTAAAAGAATATACAAAATCTATGCAAGTCTAAGCAATGTACCTTGGACACAGAATGCGTAGAGGCAACTTAAGAGTCAGAGGGCTCCCAGAAAACCATTACAGATTTTTAAAGAACTGGAACACGACAATAGAGAAAATCATATACAAAAACAAAGCAGGTCAAAATCTTACCCACAGCCATTGAGGATCTTGTCAATCAATCAGTCACCAAGCTTTATTAAATGCTATGTGCCAAACAGTGGATTAAGCATTGGGGATACAAATAAAAAGCAAAATCAGTCTCTTTCCTCTAATGGAAGAGGCAGAATATCTATAAATACAAAATCCATACAGATAGACACTTGGTGACCTTAGATATCAAGGCTCTACCAGCTGGGGAGGAGACTTCTACAGAAGGTGGGATGTGAGGTGATTCTTGAAAGAAGTCAGCGTAAGAGGAGGAAGCAAGGAAGGGGAGCATTTTGGGCATGGAGGGCAGTCAGTGTAATTTCCACTAAGTCGAGAGATGGAGAGGCACATGCAAGGAACAGCAAATAGGTCAGCATGACTGCACTTAGTAGAGTACATGGAGGAGAGTAATATGTAAGAAGACTGCAATGACCAGCCAAGAACAATATAAGCTTATATTACCTCATAAATAACCTCAATACAAAAACACATATGACCATGTCTCATGCTGGTCCTAAGTGCTCTTTCCCAAATTCCTCATTTCTATAAGTGACATCATCTGGAGCCTCATGCCTTTAAGCTTAAAGACAGGATTATCTTGGATTGTCTCTTCTCCTCTTCCATGCTTGAGTGTTGTCTTTGCAAATCCCAAATCTACACACGTAATTGAGTTGTGACAATCATAGCCTCATAAGTCATCAAATCTCACCAACTCGTCTGTCACTTTCTACACTCTAGATCAGGCCCTCACCACCTTAACTACCCTATTATGCTCACTATTTAATTGGGCTTTCTCATTCCAGTCTCTTCCAATTCCAATTCATTCAATACACTGCTTCTGGATCCTTCTTCATTGGTTAGTTGGCAAGCATGCCATCTATTTCTTTATCTAAGTCAGGGTTTCTTAACTTTTCTTGTGGGCACAAACACCTTTGGCACTCTGGTAAATTCTGTGGACCCCTTCTCAAAATAATGTTTCTGAATACATAAACCAAAATACATTGGATTGCAAAGGAAACCAATTACATTGAAATACACTTATCAAAATATTTTGAAAAATGAGTTCACGAACCCCAGGTTAAGAATCCCTGATCTAAGTCATTGATAAAAAAATATTACAAATAACTAGGGTATTCCACTGGAGACCTTCCAGGTTGATATCAAAAAATTAATGACTCTTCTTTGAGCCCAGCCATTTAACTAGTTCCAAATTCCCCAGACTGTACTATCACGCAGCTCACATCTCTATCTCGTCCACAAGGATAACACAAACAAATTTATCAAATGCTTTGCTAAGGTCTAGTTAAACTACATCTACAGTGTCCCCGATCTACAAGCTGACTCTACAAGGGCCCTGTCACAAAGGGAAATGAGGTCAGTCTGTAGTGACCTGCTCTTAACGAAGTCGTTCTCTCTTTGCAGTCACCAATGCCATTTCCACTTGCTCACAAACCATTCCTTTAGTAGCGCAGTCCACAGTTTTTTTGCCAGGGATTTTTAGAAGTCAGGCTTATTGGCCTGAGCTCTTTTCCTTTTGGAAAATCAGGTCAACGCTTGCCCTTATCCAGTTCTGTGGCGCTTCTCCAGTTCTTCTCCATCTTTCGAAGACCTCAGAGAGTGGCTCATTAATCACATCAGTTAGTTCTTTCAGTATCAGTGAGATAGTTAGTCTGGGCCTGGAGACTCGATGTCATCAGGGCAGCTATGGGATTTCTCACTATCTCCCTATTTATCTTGGGAATGGCAGCAGGTGAGTCATCTGTGGAATCAGAAGGCACTTGAATGTGCTGTATTACCAGCGTGTGATGAGATAGAAGAAGAGCAGAATCACGGCTTGTTGGGCTAGAAGGCCAACAGTAGCCCTCTCCCTGTGCTGGGGAGCAAGCTACCCTTCATCCCTTGCCTTGACCCTGCCCATCTGGCTCCATGCCAGGAAACCAAAGCTTAGCAGGGACTTTGACATGATGTCTTATTGTTGAATCCCCAGTTTCTCTGTCAGAAAGGTTCATTGTACTTTGAGTTGGGGGAAAGGGGCAGCTCTGGTCCAGAGCAAGAAAGAGTAGGTGGACATGGCCTTGTCCTGAAATGAATTCTCCCAGTGCCATCCACGGAGATTTGTGACAGAGCTGCTTTTCACTAAGCAAACCTCTGTAAGCCTGTAAAATAAGGCCATTCCCAGATGATAGCAGCCCCTAGGTGATGCAGGCACTCCAGCTATGGAGGTCTCTCCTTACCTTCTTTTTGTAAGGGCTCCCCACACATTGTAGAATGGTTCTTTTCTCATGATGAAGTCCACCCCACATCTGTGTTTCATAGTTTCAACTGGACCTTCACTTCAGCAGGGCAGGCACTTTCTGAGTCATTCTCCCACAGCAGCTGTTCAAGACCTTTTCTCTCCAGCTTCCCACGGTATCTCTTCCCTCCTGTCCTGGAACAGAGACCTGGCCTCATGCTTACTGAGAAAGGAAACCATTATTCTTCTCCTAAGTGACATCTTTAAAAATCCCTCAACGCCATCCATCTCTCACTCTCTCTTCCTTTTCTCCAGTTTCTGAAGAGACAGAAGAGCCTTACCAAAGCTAGGTCTTCCACAAATATATATATGTAGCATATGTATGTATGTGTATAATATATGTATGTATACACACAACATACACACGTATATGTATATAGGTCCATGTGTGTAGATGTGTGTATGTGTGTAGATGCACACACATATACACATATAGTACACATACGTGTATTTATACATAGGTATATAGATGTAGATGCATACATACATGAGTGTGTATATATATATACATATACATACATATATATATATGTACACACACACTTTTCACCCCATCTTCTCCATACCCTCCAGGAGATTGCTCCCACGATTACTGCCCTCAGGATTCAGGCTCTCCTTATATATTGATTCCTTCTCTGCTGCCTACAAACACCCCAAAGTCTCCTCCATCCTTATAAAAAAAGATATTGTCCCTCAGTCCTCCTGTCTGCTGCCTGACCCTGAACACGTCTGTCTGTGCCTGCACCTCCTCTTGTTCATAAGGTCACCTCCCATCCCATTACCCATCTGAAACTTCTTCTCCCGAGTTACCCTTGGTCTGAACTGCCCAATCTGGTGTCTTTTCCTCACTCCTCCTCCTGCTCCCAGCATTCTTTGGGCTGCGTTTGGAGCTGGTGACCACCCTCTCATCTTGGCTAGTCTGTCCTCTCTGGGTTTTCATGATGCCTCTCTCTCCTGCTGGTCCTCTTGTCTGAAGGATCTTTCATAGTCCTCTTTAATGGGTCATAACACATTTCCTGTGCCCCAGCTATGTGTGCCCCCAGGCTCTCTCCAGAGCTCTCTTCTCTCTCTCCCTTCTCCCTTGGTGAACTCTTCAGCTCCCAAGGTTTGATGACCATTTCTATGTAGATGATTCCCACGTCTCTATGTCGAGCCCAGTTTCTCCTGAGTATCAAACCATCATCGCCTGTGGGACACGTCAAACTCAATGCCCCGTGGGCATCGCAAACTCAACCTGTTGAAGACAGAGCTCTCCTTTTCTTTCCCCCATCCCTCCAGTCTCCTCAGAATCACCTTCACTGCCCCCCACCTCTCCTCAGTGGACAAATCTCATCAGCTCTCCCCGCACAGTATCTCTAACTTCCATCCCTTTCTTTGCTCACACAACCCTCACCCTGGTTTAGGTCTTCATCACTTTTCACTTCAGTGACTGTTGGTCTCCCTGCCCAAGACTCTCCCATCATCCAGCCATCTTCCCCAGAGCTGCTGGAGTAATCTTCCTAAAGCGCAGGCATGACCATGCCTCCCCACACAGCAAACTCCAATGGCTCCCCACTGCTTAGAGGATCATTCTTTTTTTCATTTAAAGCCCTTTACCACTTGGTCAGACTTGCCTTTCCAGTCCTCTTTTGTGTTGCTTTGCTGCACACACACACAGTCCAGACAGGCTAACCTTTTTGCTGATCCTCCCACCACCATGTCTTTGCCCCATACCTGGAATGCCATCCCTTTTCTCTTCTGCCTCTTGGAATCCCTAGTTTCCTTCCAAGTTAGTACTATGCCTGGCAATCAATCAGTCAACATCTATTAAGTACCTGCTGTGTGCCCAGCACTGTGCTAATCCCCAGGGAAACAGAAAGAGGCAAAAGAAAGTCCCTGCCCTCAAGGAGCTTACCATCAGAGTACATTTTAGGAAAATCCCTTTAGTGGCTGAATAGAGGATGGATTCGAGTGTATTTGAGGCAGGTAGACCCCCCCCCCCACCCAGCAGCTGCTGCAGTAATGCAGACGTGATGAGGCCTGCACCAAGGCAGTGTCACACAGGCTGTGCAGAGCATGGTTTATCCTTCATCCCAATTCCATTCTGCCTCCTTTCCGTGTTGCTCCCATGCCCACCAGGTGCTAGTGCCTGCCCCTTGACATCACCTTGCATTAGTTTGTACAGAGTTCTTTGTGCCCATATTGTCTCCCCCAGTAGAAGGTAAGCCCCTCTTTGTGTCCCCACAGCCTGACAAATATCGTAGCCTGATTGGTGACTTGATTGATCACAAGGAGATGGTCTCATTGGTCAGAACGACCCCTTTTCATCTCAGTATTTATGAGGTGTGTTAGAAGTCTGTCTATTTGGTTGCTAAAAACATCTGGCTGTATCAACATTTAAAAAGACAATTGCAAACCACCCCCAGTGATTGAAGGGATGCTGCTTCAGAGAGGTGGAGGGGGAGACTGCTTGCCATGTCCACAATGCCTTCTCATCCCATGGCATTGATTCTTGTTGGGAGTTTTCCCCTGTTCTCTTCAGTACCAGCATGGTACTTGGATGTCCATTGCTACTCCTCCATATGTGACCTGCCCATCCTATTTTCTGATCACAGAGATCCTTGATGATGCTCTCTTAGGCAGGGAGAAAATATCCAAAGCATCCTCGTAGGTGTGTCCTTAGCTCAGGGGCAGCAAACACTCTGTGTCCCTAGGTGGGCGCTGGCAGACATTCCCCCCGGCCCACCAGAACAGGGCGCTCCCTTTTCATCTCCAGTATTTTTAGACTCAGACTTTTTCTTGTGCATACATCAGAAGAGGGCTCATGGGGCCCAACAAGGACTTCTGGAGTGCCAGGCTATCCAGGAGCCTAGGAGACATGGAGGAGAGCTCAGTGTTTCCGAAGAACACAGTCATGAGGATGAGGGTGCTGTTGGTGATGAAGGGCAGCCTAAGGCCCCTAAGGCCCCTGATATCCTCTTTGGAACCTCACAGCCACCTGGTGAAGTAGGTATCTACTGCGGGTGTTCATGTCCTCGTTGTATTGATGAGAAAGTTGAGGCTTTGCAAGATTAAGTAACCTGCCAGGGTCACAAAGCCCAGACTCCAAGCCCCTCCATCTTTGGGCTGCCCGATGCTGCTGCTGCCATCAGAATGGTCACTCCCCCCATATGCAGAGCGGTCCACAGTTGAAAAGGACTAGAAGGGAAGGCAAGAATTATTCTCCCTGTTTTCTGGATGTGGGAATTTATGTTCAGAAGAGACTTGCCCAGAGCACATACCATGAGTGATCTGCCAAGGCCAGAATTCAAGCTCAGTTCTGTACTCCCTCCCTTCCCCAAGGGCTCAAGTGCTTGTTGTGAAAGCTGGGCCATCAAGTGGAAGCTGTTCAGACCCCATATCCTTTGGGGAGTTCCCCAATTTACATGAATCATAATGATCACAATAGCATTTCTCTTGCACCGTAGGGCTTGCCGTGCTCTTCTTGGGCATTATCTCATTTGGTGACATCCCAGGGGTCATGTAAAGAGGCTGTGTTTTGCTGTGGGAAGTGGGGATTTGCAGGCCAGAGGCTTCAGCTTCAGATCCCAACCTTGTTTCTTCCTACTCTGGAAGTGTCAGCAAAACTTTTCAACTTGGTGTCTGTGAAATGAAGGGACTGGGCTGGGCAGTCAGCTTGGGACCCTGTGGGCTAACTGGTGGGCTGAGCAGCCAGCTCAGGACCCTGTGGGCTAACTGGTGGGCTGGGCAGCCAGCTTGGGACCCTGTGGGCTAACTGGTGGGCTGGGCAGCCAGCTCGGGACCCTGTGGGCTAACTGGTGGACTGTTCTTTGTGGTGGCCACACTTTTTCTTTCCCTTTGGTGTTGGAATTTCTTGGTACACCGGTACATTCTAGAGATTCTGATTGTTGTAGTCTGATGAGTCTGATGCTTCTTTCTCTGCAACTCGAAAATGCTGGGTCCTGAGGTCTCAGTTACTGAACCCTGGGCTCTCCTTGGATGAAAACTATTCCCCTTGCTTGCTGTCTCAGCAACCGCTAAAAAATGCAAACCACTGGCAAAATAACTTGGATGAGTGTGGAGATTCCTGCTCAGACAACATTTTGGAGATGATCTAAACTGCTCTACCAGACCAAGCAGAATCATGGCTTAGAAGGGGCCTCAGAGGACCAACCCAGTTGGCAAGGGAGCGGGAATTCCTTCGACACCCTCCCCAGCTTGGGGCCATCCAGCTTCTGCCTGAAGCCCTCCCACTAGGGGAATGCCACCTTCTCTTGAGGTAGCCCTTGAAGGACAGCACCCATTGTTAGGAAGTTTGTGCTAACATGGAGCCCAAAGCCCCTCTCTGAAACTTCCACCCATAATGCCCGGTGGTTGCCCTTCTCCATGACAGCCCTTGAGACTCTTAGCTGAGATACACAACTCTCCTTCATCATGCTGGCCTTCAGACTAACCGTGCCTGGAGTAGCATGGCCTCTGCCCCCTCACCCCAGATGATTCATCCTTCTCTGACTTGTCAGCTGCCCTTCTGAAGTGGGCTCCCAGTCCTGAAGCCGGCAGTCTAGCTGTGGTCTGCCAGAGCCCCATGGTACCTAGGTAAGGGTTGAGACACCTCCTTCACCTCCCGTGTTTCATCAGCCCCTCATCTGTAGGTCAGAGGCAGCAAGGCCTTTCAGAGAGAGTCACTCAGCCCTGTAGACAGTCTTTTTCATACCGACAGCTTCTTTTGCCTCTGCTCCTCCCATAAACCTAGAAACAAATATTGAACTGGCTGCACAGTGCCATGCAGACAGATAATTTCCCTTTGGGGTTAGACTGCACAAACATCGTCTGGTGAGTACACAGAGCTGTGTTCTAGCCAATCGTTCCCCATCACACATGGCATATAACATATTTACATCCCATGTAACCATAGAAACCTTCCTGTGCTGGGGAGGGCTCTAGGATTGCAGATTCCACGGGAAGAGATGAAGAAAGCCACAGGGCGGGATGCCACCTCTCATTCAGCGACTTCCTCATCATTTAGCAATTAGGCCTGTAGAATCTATTCACCTTTCTCATCCAGTCCTTGTTACACCCCTAGAGTCCTGAATATACATAAGGAGATAAAAACAGCGAAAGAGACTATTCTCAGAGCTGGTTTTGCTTCTTTTTATCACCTGCGCAATTTACGCTTCGTTAATTATTGTTGGAGTTTGCGCTGCTCTTTGCTTGGGGATGCGTGTGTCCCGTGGGGAGCCTCTGCCTACAGGAGGTAGCCACGTTCACCCTGCATCATCTTCACGTCTTTCAGCTCCCACGAGGAGCTAGATAACAAAGTGTTGTGGGATGCAAAACATCAGGGTGGGGAGGACAATGGAACGGGAGATGCCAGAGCTGGAAGCAGCCACAGAACCAGTGTCACAGCCTCCCCACAGCAGGGAGGGCCTCAGAGAAGAAGGATCACAATGCAGGAGCATCAGGGTATTTCAGGCTTGCAAAGTCCTTCCCACCCACCCACTGCACCTCCTTCGATCTGCATGAGGACCCCGTGATGTTGGTCATTGGAGTATCATTAGCCCGTTTTATATACGAATGCACCAAGGCCCAGAGATGCAGCCTGCTTTGCTTATGTTAGCAAATCCTATCAAAAGCAGGATACAAACCCAGACATTTCTAACAGGCACGCTGTCCACTGTGCCACACTGCCCTCAGGACAGAGAAGCCCAGAGCTGGAGGACGCTGCAGAGACCTTTAGATCCTTCAGGGATTGGAGGGCCCGCTGGGCATGGGTCTGGGGGGGGGCTACCCACATGCCCCCTAGACGTCCATCCCATTTCCTTTCTGGTGCCTGCAGAACGATGATCTATTATTTAGCGCCTCCCCGGCACCACTCACTTGCAAAGTGCTTCACAATTATTTATTAATTATAAGCCCTCCGAGGGCCTGGGGACTACAGAGTTCCATCTCGTTTCCAATTAATTTTGCGCCTTTCCATTGGGTAAATGCATATGTTTGTCAGTGCTTTTAACGGAGCCAGGAATTCCCATGGTTCTTTTGTCTGGGACTGGTGTTTTAGGGAGTTATAGACAATGTCATCCCAGCCTGCTTGGAGCTGGTAGGTGACCTGTGCGCCCCCTGCTGGCCTGCACTGGAGCAACAAGCACACTTTCTTCCAAGAATCACAGAATTTTAGTCTTGAAAGAGACCTCAGAGGCTCCAAAGTCCAAGCCTGTCCATCATTTTATTGATGTGGAAACTGAGGCCCAGAGAGAGAAAGCTTAGAAGCCAAGCCTCCCGGCTGCCCCTGCCCCACGCTGGGTCCTGGATCAACTCTGACAAGAAGATGCTCGAACCCGGACAGCTGGGGAGTGGCTTTTCCTGTTGTTGTGATGATTATTTTCATTATTATTGTGATTCAGCCGATGATATTAGAATGCAGAGGATGTTCCCCACTAGCTAATAACCATCTAGGTTGTGTGGGGGGCTTCCACTTCTTGACAATGTCTTTTCAAACCCTCGGGCTGCTTTGGCCCCCGCTGTGTGCACGCAGCTGCTGAAGCCTGGGGATGGGTATCTGCCAAGGGCTGCCTGGGACAGCCCGGCATCTGGAGGAAGGGAAACCAGTGCTTTCAGAAAATCCAATTAGACAGAAACGGAGATTTGCCTGGCTACTGGTTGGACGGTGTAGAAGACCTGAGACCCCTCTTGATGCCTCCTTGCTTTGTTCCTGGGCTGCTGCCCAAAAGCCAGAACTCTGAGTTCGCAGGTAACCACTGGGCCCCATCAGGAGATAGTTAACAAGAGTACAAACCGTGGAAACTCCAGGACCACCAAGAAGAAAAAGCCAAGCAGCCGTTGGAGGGCCTGCGTCGTCTTCCGCTCTCTCCAGTCTGTTAGACGGGGTGATAATTGTACTGCCAACCTCACAAAGTTGTTTTGAGAAAAACGACTTTGTAAATTGTACAGCAACATGTCATTGTGAATATCATAAAGAAAGAGCATGTGATATGATATGGAAGGGCAGCACAGCACAGCTTGGCTCCACATCTGAAGGGTTGCTTCAGCCGCTCACTGCTTATTTCAAGGCAAATCACCTGGCCTTTCTGAGCCTCAGTTCGTCCATCTGTAAAGTGGGTATAAAAGTACTCAAGCTGCCTACTTCCAAGAGTTGTAATGAGGAAAGCGGTTTGTCACCTTACAGTGCACACATGAGAGGCTGCTTTGCCCACTGCAGCCGGGTGAGGCATCGGATGCCGGGTTTCTAGTCTGGGCTAGGTGACCTTGGGCCAGCTGTTCCCGTAGCCTCCCACACACCTGATTCTCAGTTTTCTTCACTGTAAAAATAAGGGGGTTGAGCCAGCCGACTTCTAAAGGTCCTTCTGGTACCACTCTGTGTCTCATTTTCCCTCCATTCTGAACCTCCTCAGAAAGCATCTTTCTACGCTATCCCCCAGAACTCTAAATGCCCACTCAAAATAGGTCAGCAGACACTTGTTAGGCACCTACTATATGCGCTGAATATGGCTAAAACTTGGGAGCAGTAGACCCTTGAAAAAATACAATTTTTTAAAAAACCCTTCATTTCTCATTGGCCAATTGTGCCCTGAATTCTAAAAGCGAGTCCCCTTTATCCAGATCAGACATTCTCGGTTTGGTAGCATACTGACACTTTTCAATGGTGTGACTTATCCAGAATTTTTAAGTGTGTGCAATTTACCTAGATTTAGAAGATTATAAATAAAGCCCCCCCTTTCCTCATTAAGGGGATCACAGGGTATTAGAATATGCATTTTCATTATGATATATTGTGGATTTCTGAATGTATAATAACTCTGAGGGGGGGCATTCTCACAGCATTACATGGGGTTTGAGCTGCGTGACTCCCATTAAAAGCAGACACAGTGTGAGCTTTGCTATAATATTCTCATTATCCTAAACCCTCATCTCTTTTTCATTTCTTAAAGGGGTCATTTGGCTGTTTAATATTAGTGCCCTCATTGGAAGCAAAAACCTTTAAAGGCTGAGCCAGGCCAGTCGTCAGAGCTACTAATAAAGGGCTCCCAGGCTGCATGCTCAGGATCCTGGGGCTTTGTAGGTTCCTTTGTTATAGTCACACAAACACCCTTAAATAATATATAAGGTGTATCCTGTGTACGCAAATATCCCTGCCCATTTGCATTCTCTTATCTTGGGTGAGTGAAGACAAAGAGCCTTGGTGGAGGCCATTTTTAGTGACAGGAAATGTTTTCTAGGAGAATGTGGAGGCAGAGGCGTTGGGGGCCTGGGGTATGTGGGTGCAGGGGCTGCTGAGAGAGGCTCAGAGGCCCAGAGCCTGATGCACAGAGCCCTGAGCTTCTGGGCTCTTGGCTCCCCTTAGAAAACCTGTCCCTGATACAATGGAACCACAGCATTAGGGGCTGCTAACATATTCTACCTCAGTCAGTTTTTCAGATGAGAAAACCACAGTGCTAAAGAAGAGCTCTGACCTACCCAGGGTCACACAGTACCCAAAGCTTTGAATGGGCCCCTGGGCCTGGGACCCCTAAACCAAGGTTCTTTCTCCTGCTGCTCTGGGGCACCTGGATCACCCTGCTGGTCCCCCAGGGCACTAGGATGGACCATTTATTTCAAAGGGCCATTGCTGTGGGTGTCACAGGAGCAGTTGGGGTCCAGGTTTCATCTGGAAAGTGAAGAGGTCACACTTG
The DNA here is from genome assembly GCF_011100635.1 of Trichosurus vulpecula. NCBI lineage: Eukaryota > Metazoa > Chordata > Mammalia > Diprotodontia > Phalangeridae > Trichosurus > Trichosurus vulpecula. The sequence continues at coordinate 17,224,507 of NC_050573.1, forward strand.
GCCAGGGACTGTTAACCATCTTTGATGTGTCACGGACCCCTCTGTCAGTCAGTCTGGCAAAGCCTTGAGGACCTCTTCTCAGAATAACACTTGTAAATGCATAAAACAAAATGCAGGGGCTTACAATGGAAACAGATTTATGTTGAAATACAGTCGTCACAATCATTTTCTGACATAAGCTCTGATATCAAAGTGCCTGGTAAAGAACTCCTGCCCTGGGTAACCTTGAAGGTCTGATCCAACTTGAAATTCTGTGAAATTCTAATAATAAGATGATATGTGTAAACAAAAGCTCTTTCCTTTCCTCCACCCCACTCCACCTGCTCAAGAAAAATGGCTTTAAATTCATTTATTCCCATCTGTTCATTTGCAAACAGTGACTATATAGAGAGAAGGGAATCGATCAGGGATGATATAGTGTGGGACGTAGACCAGGAGACCCCTGAATACACACACGCACACACATGTGTACATCTATGTGTATGTGTGTACATATGTACGTGTATACACACAAATATACGTATGTATCTGCAAACATGCAAATGTGTGCCCTCCTGCCTGAAGTGGGGAGTGAGAGCCAGGGGGAGGAAGGAAATCCACCCCCACTCACTCACTGAAGACAAGGTGCCATTTTTTTGGTAAAGACAACAGAAGGTACAAAGTTCCCTGTTGTCTGTAAATCAGGACTGTGCGTGTGCAGCTGTCTTGCCTCCAGATCAGTACAAATCCATGTTCTAGGACTCGCCCTCCCCTCTCGGACACCTTGGGAGAGGCCGTTTGGGATTCCAGGAAGGCGGTGGAGGGAGGGCATTGGACAGCTACAGTGAAGAAGCCCTTGCTTATTCAGGTGGCAGCTTTCTTTTCCTCTACAAAGGTGAAATGGCAGGTTTGGTGCTTGGGAAGAGGATGAGGTATATGAAGAGTGCTGCCCTCAGAATCAATAAATCTGGGGTACAGGCCTGGCTCGGGGTGACTTTTGACAGGACGTGTCTCTGGAGCAGCTCAAGAAAATGAGCCAAGAAATTGGATTGTGGAGATGATCCTGGGCTGAAGCCCAGCTGGGCGTGACTAGACTTAGGAGACAGCGAGCAGGGACATCAAGGGTGCAAGAGAGGCGATAGGTGACCAGTCAAGCCTGTAGAGAGCAGGGGTACCAGGAGACTGGGGGATTGAGGTGAGGCTCAGATAAAGTTTAGGAAGAAAGAGGCAAGGATGGCAGGGCAAGGTCGGAGCAGAATGCCAGGCTTCTGGGTTCCACTGAACTCAATAAAATGTCATTAAGCCCTGGGGGTACAAAGATGAAAACAAAAGTCTCTGACCTGGTGGCATTCACTTCCTGTCAAGAGAGCAAGGAGGCAGGTGAGTAAATACAGCAGGGGAGGGGCTGCATCTGTGATTTCATTCATTTAGGGACCTCCCAGGTGAGGAAGCTCCTTCAGCCAGTGCAGGGCAGTGCCCTCTCTGCCACATGAGTCTTAAGTGCGAACATGTGAGGGGCTAAGACGTGGGCCCTGAGGCTGGGCCCCTGTGAGGCAGAAGGGAGGGGATGCCTTCCAGAGGCAGCAGATTCCGTGTGCAGAGGCCTCAGGGGACAGCTGGCAGAGCCTGGTTATGACCAGAAACATTGGTGAGAAGCAGCTGGTGGGGAGATGTCTTTAAATGCCAGGCCAAAGACAGCAAATAGGGAGCCACGGAAGATGGCTGAGTGGAGGGCGTCATGTTCAGATCTACGTTTTAGGAATTGGCAGCTTTGTGGACTATGTATGGAAGTGAGAGGGCCGATGAACAGGCGGCTCTCACGAGCCACGTGAGAGGTGAAGGCCGTGAACGTCCAGAGAGGAAGGAATGTGAGGGATCGTCATAATGGCTTGGCCACTGATTCAATCAGCAGGCAGGCACTACAAGCCCATTGTGGGTCAGGCCTGGGCTTCTTGCTAGAGACACAAATACAAAGAATAAAGCTGTCTCTGCTTTCAGAGAGCTTATACAGTAGTGGGAGAAACAAGAGCAGGTGTAAGTATATATGGAACGAAGAGAATAAAATAAATAAATACAAAATCATTTGGGAGGGAGAGAGGGTCCTGGTAGCTTTGGGGGTCAGGAGGCTTCATACCAGAAGGTGGAACTTGAAGGAGAAGAGGATTCTAGAAGGGAGGGTATGCCAAGCATGGGGGATGGTCAGTGCAAAGGCCTGGTGGTGAGAGATAGAATGCCATGAGTGAGGAAGAGAGAAGGCCAATTGGGCCGGATGGAAGAGCTCCAAAGAGAATTAAGCTTCAGAGAGGTTAGAGCCAGCCTGGGATTGAGGTCTGAATTTGGAGGCAGGGTGAGAAGAGGGATTGGGGGAGGGACAGAGAAGAAAGAGGAGGAAAAGGGAGCTAGAAGAGGCCTTAGAAGATCAAACCCGACCCGCTCATTTTACAGATGAGAAAACTGAGGCAGGCAGAGGTTAAGTGGCATGTCCACTCACACAGCTAGTATCTGAGGCAGTTTTTGAACCCAGGTCCCCCAACTCACAGGTAGTGTTTTCTCCACTATGCTATCCTGCCTAAAAAAAATAAATAAAAAAAAACTGGGCCAGAGAAAAGTGAAGAGATGTCACTTTTACACAGTAATGTCTGAGGTGGGATTTGAACCCAGGTTCTCCGACTCCAGAACAAATGTTCTTTTTGCTGTCCTGCCTCAGGATGCTCCTGGGATATCCCGGTGAAGCTATCCAGGAAGCAGAGGTTAATCTGGGATTGTAGGAGGTGAAGGCTGATGGCCCCTTCATTGTCTGCTTAGAGATACTTGGCTGCTCGAGAGCTTTTGAGACTGAGGAAGCGACCCAAGACAGAGCCTTGGGGACCCTACATTTACCAGTGTCCTTCCTCCTCCTCCTTACCTAGTATGCTGGGGAGCAGATAATACTGAAGGGAATAGTCAGTTATGTGGTGTCTTCTGGAAAAAGCCAGGTTTCCATGAGTGCAAGGAGAGTGTGAAAAGAAAAGACTGAAGAGGAAGTTCCAAGGGGAGAAAGCATCCTGTCCCCCCAAGAAGAACAAGCCAGTGCTCTCAGACAAAGCCCCAGTTCCCCTACCCTAGTTATGGCTTGGGGGCAGTAGATTGGGCCTACAGTGTGGATTTATTGTGTAGGGAATGGAGAGCCATTGTGAATGTTTGAGTGGGGGAGGGCCTGTGTAAGGCTTGGAGGGAGGAGAGGTATCCTGTGTGACAAAAGACCCATTAGAAATCTATTGCGATATTCTGGGCACAACTAATAACAGTTTGAAATTCATCAAAAATCCCAAACCTCATTTTAATCCTTAAATTGAACCACCCTCCCCCATCAAGCCTTTGGCTAGAGCTAATAACAAGTAACTTAATTTATTATGTGAGTTACCTCTCCATCCCCAGCCTTCCTCCATCCCCCAAGAGGAGCTAATGGGTAGGGAAAGCCAGAACACAGGCAGCAGCAAGATGCGAGGGTGACCCACCCATGGGCTGACAAATCCGCCAACAATCCAAGCTGTATCTGGAGCATCTTAGGTCATTTAGTCCCATGGCGAAGGTGATTCACGCACTCTTGTCCCACAAAGCAGTGAACAGAGCTTCCAGTCAATAGGTACGTCTGAGAGGAGGCGTGTCTAACGAGAGCTTCATCCACTTTGATGGCAGAGAAGCTGGAAAGGAGTGAGGGCAGCTGCCAAGTCTGGGGGAAGCAGGGGAGACCCCTCCAGGAGGGCACGAGGGCCATCCTTAGCCCCTTCTGCCGGCAGGGTTAGTACCTGGGGGAGTTCGTGGCACTGGCCATTTCAAAGAGCTAAACTCCATCGAAGGCATCCCTCTGAATGTCTGAGGCTTAGCAGAATTATAAATAATCAGAAAGCGGCTTCATTTGGCGTATGAGGAAACTGAGCAGAGAAGCAAAGCCCTTGTCTCAAGCTGCAACGAATCCAGTTCAGTATGTATTTATTAAGCACCTACTGTGTGCAAGGGTCAGTGCTTGATCATCTAAGGGGAATGGATCCAGACCCAGCAGGGAAGCAAAGGCCCCAAATGCAAAAGGAGCTGACTGACTCCATCCTCATCCGTATCCATGACACTCAGTCCAATTGATGGCCAATTTCATCCCTTATCCTTCCTACACACCCGACTGTAGAAAGCTGCCTTATGAACCCTGACAGCACCCCCATTTGGGGTGGCAGAGGAGCAGGACCTCTCTGCTCAGCTGGGTAGAAGCCAGAAAGGAGGAGAGAAGATGGGGGGAAAACAAAGACGCGGTGGGGAGCGCCAGGTTCCCAATGTATGTGGGGGAGAGAGTGCAGCCCTATAGGGATTTTAGTTTATTGAATAAGTCACGTGATGGCTTGAATTCCTTTTCCCATTAGCATGAATGTGGTCCTACAGCTTCCCTTTTGAAAGCACACAGCAGCTCCTTCATCAGCTCCATGCCTGCCCTGGAGAAGAAAGCCAGAAAGCCAGGAGAGGCTTGCAGGCATAGCTGCTGACCTCAGAAGCTCAAGGGTAAACATTTCAGGGACGCCGTGCAATGGCATGTAATTTATAGGGTACCTCATGAACTTCAGGTGAGAGGGACAAGTAGGGAAAAGCAGCATCAGCCTGCTGGGGAATATTTCAGAGATGACTGGAATAGCCAAGCACCCACAATTCAATGGAACAGACTGTCTCCCAGGAGGAAGTGAAATGAAGTGTAGGCAGGACCTGGAGGAGGAGGGGGATAGGGGGAAGAAGAAGGGGAGGAGGAAGAAGAAGGGAGGGGGAGAAAGAAGAGGAGGGGGAAGAAGAGGAGAGGGGGAAGGAAAAGGAGGGGGAAGAAGAGGAGGGGGAGAAAGAGGAGGGGGAGGGGAGAAAGAAGAGGAGGAGGAAGAAGAGGAGGAGGAAGAAGAGGAGGGGAGGGGGAAGGAAAAGGAGGGGGAGGGGGGAAGGAAGAAGAGGAGGGGGAGGGGGAGAGGGAGAAAGAAGAGGAGGGGGAGAGGGAAAAAGAAGCGGGGGAGGAGGAGAAGGAAGAAGAGGAGGGGGAGAAACATGGAGCGTCACAAGGACCACAACCACCTCCACTCAGAGTTAAAAGTCTTCAGGTCGGCTGATGCTGGTCAGCCCTGCCCGCCTCCCACCACCTGTTCTAGGGCACGGTGTGATAGACAGAGCCCCAGAATCCTGCTGTGAATTGGGCCTTGCTTGCCCTGACTTGGATGTCCCTGGTGGGTCACTCTCCTCCCATGGGCTTCAGTTTCTTCCTCTCAATGATCTCTCGGGTCCTTCTGACTCTAAACCCTGTGAATTCCTAAACATGGTTACCCCCGTTTTACAGATGAGGAAACCAAGGCTCTCCAAAGCCGAGTGCCGTTGCCTCACTGGCCCTCAGGTCCTCCACCTTTGTGCACACCATCCTTCATTCCACCTCCTCGTTCTCTTTTTCCTGATTGTTCAGGCCTCTCTGCTGTCCCATCAGCTCACTTTGGTCCAGTCCACTTAAGCCAATAGCTGTAATTCCTGAGAACAAGGTCACCCCCACTATGAAGAGCCCCCCGAGATGACGGAGCTGCCTGCTCACCACAGCCCAGCATCATCACCCTCATTTCACAGAGGAAGAAACAGGCCCGGGTCACCCTGCTAGCAGGGAAGCCCAGCCAGGGCGCCTGACTCCAAGTGCCTCGCTTCTGTCCTGCTCTGCCTGGACAACGTGTCAGCTTCGACTCCCCGTCCTGCTGTCAGACAGGCCTGGGGAAGAACAGAGACGTGTTCTTGGCTTTATTTTTTTCTTAATGAGACGCACAAACCAGCAGCAGTCACTTTGTAGGAGGCTCTCAAAGCTCTGGTGGTTTCAAATCAAAGACAAGGCAGCGACAACTTGGACTTTTTAAATAGCAAGGTTAAGAAGAAAGAAAAAAATTCCCAAGGAGAATAAGGTTAGGAAAAATCTGAGGGTCCCCAAGCAAAGCTGGCTGGCTCTGGCCTTTGCCCTGCTTCTGCATTGGCTCAGTATTCCTTGGTGTCATGAGAGAATGCCTGTTAGAAGCTCACAGGCTCCTGGGCTGTCCAAGTGAAGAGATCTTGGCTGTCACCTCTCTCCCTCTCTCTTCCCATCTTGGTCAGTGCCCTTCAGTACGTCCTTTACTGGTTGGTAGCATCCCAAGATTGGCGGAGCTGGAAGGGTCCTCTAGCCCCACTCACACCCCGAGTCAGCTTCTTTAGGGCATGCCTCACAGGCGGCCCTCCAACCTGAGCTGGCAGACCTCCTGGGAGGGGCCGCAGCCCACTCCACTCAGGGGTGACCCCTCTCATTGTGGGGAACTTTGTCCTGATATCAAAAATAAATTGAATTCTTTGCAACTGGCACCTGCTGCTACTGGTTCTGACCTCTCAGGCCAAGCAGAATAAATTTGAACCCATTTCCACATAACAGTGTTTCAGAGCCTTGAAGGCAGCCCCCTTTCTATGCCCCCCAGCCCCAGTCTTCTTTTCTCCAGGTTTTTCAGTAGGTAGATCCTCATGGGTCTTCATCCACAGTGTCTCAGTTTCCTTCTCATACCATCACAGTCCAGATTTGGCCTGGCTGGCAAAGAGCACAGTGACTCCCCTCCTTCCTGAGAGTGTTGCGCTTAATGTTATGCAAGCTGAAAGGAGCTTCTCAGCCTCCACAATGGTGCTACTTATTTACATCCTGCTCCCCAATCCCTGAAACCCTGTTCTTTTGCAGGTGAATCACTATCTGACCAGGCATCCCACATCCTGTGACTGTGAGTTGATTGTTTGGATCCAAGTGTAAAACTTTACATTGATCCCTACATTACGTTGATCCCGCTCCATGCTCGACCCCACCAAGACCTTTTGGCTCCTGTGGGCTGGCAATCCCTCCCAGCTTGGTATCATTTACACATCTGACACCCGCCAGCCATGCCTTGCTACTCAAGGCATTAATAAAATCCCAAAGGGCACAGAGCCAGGCCCAGATCCTGGAGGTGCTCTCTTGGAGACCCCCTGCCACCATTAAACTGACTAAGCTGTGTTATCATCTCTCCCCCATCTCTACCTTTTGTTTCAACAATCCGGCTAGCAGCTGTTGTGGGGGGTGTAAGACCAACCCAAGCCCAACAACAAGAATACTACCAGCACGCTGCGAAAACACAGGTTCTTTTGATCTGCTTAACCAAGCAAAGCGACGTTACGGGGTTGACAAGCTTACTTTAATTCAGCATACAAATATCATTCACTTAGTTCAGGGGAAAAGACCAGCACCCTAAACTTCAGAGCAAAATACAAACAAATTACAAACATCAACAGACAGACCAAATACAGATTCATAGTTACCAACATCTAAGTTCAGCCCAGGAGGTCATAAAAGGGGCTGGCCCAGAGTCACGCGAACCACCACTGCTGTGGGTAAGAGCTCCCAAGAATAGAAAGCCAACCCCTGGTTTTATATCTTTTTCAGCGTCAGGGGTGAGTCACACATGTGACTCACCCATGTGACCTAAAATCGTCACAAAGAGGCGACTTAAACCCATGTGGTCTAAGAGCCTCTGATGTCCCAAACCTATCACTCAAACTCATGTGTAAACTAGGCCCTCCCCTGAGTTAGCCCCACCTTGGGCCCCACCTTAGTTACCAATCCACACCCACATAGGTTTTACACCTAATAGGGTTTTGGGCCTGGGGCTTAGCACCAAGTAAGGCTCAATGAAATACACTGAATTACTCAAAGGAAACAAAAGCCAACTAAGTGCTAAGAGCCCATTTTGCTTACCAACACACCTTTTCTCTAAAATAGCATGAAGTACAAAGCATCAGATGCTTGGCTTTGACTCTGAGTAAATGACGCCTGCCTGTAGCACTCCCCTGATCTGCCACTGTAACAGTCTCGCTAGAAAGGGAAGGAAGCTTAGTCCCACCTGAGCTGTTTTCGAGGGTGCTGGGCTGGCCCCTGGTGGAAACTGCTTCCCCCTTACTGTTCACTGATCAGCCACAGACACTGCCCAGGGACCCAAGTCAAGCTCCCCAGCCTGTAGTTTTCAGGTTCTCACCTCTTTCTTTTCTGGGAGATTAAGACATTAGCCTTCTCCAGGACTACAGCACTTCCTGTCTTGTCCATGGTCTCTGCTCATGCCAGGGGCTCAACACTGACAGCCACCTTTTCCTTCTGTGCTGGAGGATAGAGTTCACCTGGCCCCAGTCCCCGGAAGTCGTTGGAGAGAACCCTGCTCTCTGAGTATCTTCTTCCTGATCTTGGTGGTCAGTTAGACAAGCTTGTTCTCTCCTTTCCCACCCAACGGTCAGCATCCCAAGAAGGGAAGACCAAAGATAAATGAGAATTAGGCGGCTGTTAGTGATGGGCCCGTCTGCCCAGTAGGTGGTCATCTCCATTTTCTGAGTCTCCCCTTTTCCTCAAGTGGAGTTAACAAGCCAACAGCCCCCATTTGTAGCTTCCTTGTTGGCCTCAGCCCACTCTGGGCTTTCTCCTCTGTACTCTGCCTTTCTAGATCCAGGCCCCATCCTGCAGCCATCCTCCTCCTGGCTTCCCCGCCTGTGCTAGTCTGTCTTCCTCATATGATAGGTTGGGTGGTGTGGGCATCGGCCTCTTCATTGAGTCCTTGAGGCGTTTTCCTACTAGCTGTTACTTCACGATGTACATGTAATAATGCCAAACCACTCTTGTAGGGTTTATGGAATAATCTGGGAGAGAGGCAGTATAAAGAGTTACCATCCCCATTTCACAGAGGGGAAAACTGAGATTCAGAGATTTTAAGTGACTTGGGTGAAGTCATAACGCCAAAAATGCAGGTTCTGTGACTACAGATCCAGGGCCCTTTGTGCTATGCCTGACCCATGATTGTCAGTAATGTATTTTTGTAGTGACCTGTCCTGTCAGAGTACCCCACTTTCCGTTCCTCTATTATGAGGCTTTTTTTGGGTTTCTGATGGAAATTTCATAAATGATATTCTCTACTTTCCTGCCTTCTCAGGCAGAGGTTAAGGAACAGGATTTGGTCTTTTCTCTGTGACTCAGGGACATCTTTCAAACAGCATTATTGTTTTATTCTTTAATTCAGTCATGCCCTGAGGGCCTGGGGAGGGGTGTAGAATTGCTGATCCCCGCACTCACTAGCCCAAGACTTGTCTAAGGCTAAGTAGCCCAGCAATTACGGCATCTCCCCGAGTTTGATCTTCTTGAGGAGAACCCTCCAAGTTCCTTCAAGTGATATTTGTGCAGCCTTGGCTCTGACTTTGGGATATGTTCCAGGCTGTCAATGTCCTTCTAAAAATATGACTGCCCCAAACTCAAGAGGTCACCCCAATTGGGATGAGACTGGGGGACATGCAAGGCATCTCTCCCATGTCCCATCCCTCACCCTAGGCCCATGGCCTCTCTGGATACCTCCTCGTCCTTATAGGCTAGCCACGCTTCTCCCCATTCTCTCCTGGTGAGAGCATCAGTAAAACAACCACCAGGGAAAACAAGAGGCTAGAAAGTGTCCCCGGCTCAGAAGGACAAAAATCACAGATTTTATATTGTCACTAGAGAGAAGCTGCTTCCCTTGGCACAAGGTGCCCCACTCCCCACCAGTGTGAAAAATGTGAAAAAACATAGGGAAATCAGTTCAGAACCATCCCCAGCCTGGGAAGAACAAGCAAGAGCCCATGTGTGGCCAGGTCTGCTGCGTTGCCTTCATGGTTCCCTTTTCTAGACTTCAAAGACTTGTTCCAAATGGAACGATCCCTTACCCCACACACACCCTGCCCCCAGAAAGGTGATCATTCTCTGGGTTCAGTACCTTTGTTAGCTTCTGGGAAGGGGCAAACTTTGGAAGAAGAAGATTCTAAAAATGATCGTTCACCCTCTCTTCGCATTCGTGGATGTCTGCAGCAGAAAATCAGGCGCACTTAGGAAGCTGGCTCACACAGCAAAGAGCAGCGGGCCTGCATTTCCCTGTGACCTGACGTTTCTGTGTGACTCACACTGTCTGAATTCCAACATCAGTGGGATTTGGCATTAGACTCTCCACCTGCAGTTAAAGAGAAAACCCTTGGCCAGGGGTCATGAGAAGAGAGTGATGGAGTTTCGTAAAACAGAGGCCCCCATGAAAATGTTCTCAACATGACATGGGAAAGAATGGGAGCAGCCTCCCCAAAGTGTCCTTGCATCCAGCAGGCAGACTGGCAGGGTAGATGGAGTGAAACGTCTCCCTGGGATTGGTCTGTCATGGAGGCGGCAAACGTTTCCTGGTACCTGCTGCACCCAAGGCCCTCCTTGGGTGGTGTTTGAGGGAGGACCAGGGCCAGGAACACAAAGGAGAATATGGAGAGGAGGATAGGAGAGAGGTCCAGGAGGGAGAACTCACACGGGGATTGTGGGAAGGAGTTCCTCACGTCACACAGCTACAGCTGGCAGCAAGACCAGTGGACTTGGAGTCATGAGTGGGGCTCAGATTCTGGATCTGTGTCATCTCCAGCAAGTCTCATGCCTTCTGGGCCTCAGTCACCTCTCCTGTAGAGTGGGCATAGGGGCTGTTGTTCGACATGGTCTCTGGTTTCCCTTCAGCACGGATGTGACTGCATCACTTGCCTCCTCATTGCCTCTGAATCCCACATCATCTCCTCTGTTTGGCCCTTACAGCCCTTAACCGCCTTGGCCCAGCCGACCTCGGCAGCATCTTATATGTCACTTCACCCCCCCCCCCCATTGCAATCCAGCCAAACCCACCTTCTCTCTGTTCCTCACACACGGTACACCTCCTCCTCTGTCCATACCTTGGCACTCCTCACCTATGCCTGGGATGCCCTCTCTCTTTACCTCTGAAAGAATCCATTTCTTCTTTCAACACTCAGCTCGAGAACTATCTTATATATGACTAGCAAACTTTCCCTGGGTGGCTAGTTAGCTCAGTGGATAGAGTGCTGGGCCTAGTGCCAGAAAAACTCATCTTCCTGAGTTCGTCCAGCCTCAAACACTTACAATCTATGTGACCCTGGGCAAGTCACTTCACCCTGTTTGCCTCAACTTCCTCATCTGTTGAATGAGCTGGAGAAGAAAATGGCAAACCACTCCAGTATCTTTGCCAAAGAAACCCCAAATGGGGGCACGAGGAGGTGGGCATGACTGAACTGAGAGCCTTCCCTGATCCTCTCAACTGCTGGTGCCCTCCCTTCCAAATTACCTACTCAACTACTCTGCATGCATTCACATTCATTAACTGTATACATTCAGACACGTCCTTATTGAATCCCCAGCACCTAACATAGTGCCTGACACATGGGCACCTAACAAAGCTTGTTGGTTGATTGATTACTAGCTCCGAAAACCACAACAACGTTGGAGGAGTTGAGGAAAAGCAGATTGGATGGGATTGGCCAAGGAGGGCTTCTTGGGGAACTGGAATCCTAATGGTTGGTGAAAGACTTGATTGGAGGAGGAAGAGGAGGAGGAGGGAGGCAGTTGCACGTTCCAGGTGAGGATAAGTAGGATGAGCCAAGCTCTAGCCACAGGAATGAGCAGCCCTTATGAGCAGTACCTGAAAGAAAACTCTTGTTGTGTTGTTGTTGTGTCATGTCCAACTCTTTGTGACCCCATTTTTGGCTGATGTTCTTGGCAAAGGTACTGGAGTGGTTTGCCATTTGCTTCTCCAGCTCATTTTACAGAGAGGAAACTGAGACAGAGTGAAGTGACTTGCCCAGGTTAACTATAGCTAGCGTCTAAGGCTGGGTTTGAACTCAAGTCATCCTGTTTCCAGGCCCTGTACTCTACCTACTGAGCCACCTCACTGCCCAAGAAAACTCTATTCCCAACAAAATTCTTTAGGAATAAAATTCCTCTTAGTCTTTTGATAGTTAACACCCCCTTTGTGGTGAAATTCTAGGTGTGTTATTTCCAGCTGGAAGGCAGCATTTGTATTTCAATACCTGGTCACCTCTAGCTTTATCTTCAAATACAGACGGCCATTTCTTTGCCTAGATAAATAGTTTTTAATTTAGTTCCATTCCGAACTCCAAATGATGGTATGAACTAATCCTCCAGATGGGACTTGGAGATGGCCCAATTCTTGTCTGATAAAGGCTCATCCGTCCACCTTGTGAGCCCTCCAGTATGGCTGTCTGCTCTAGCTCAGTATTCATTTTCATTGTCTACATGTTTATTAATAGTGATAAGTCCTGGAAAGGGGGAAGCCTGGGCTAGAGGGGAGTACGCTGTTGGCCCTCCACTAAGGAAGCCTCATGCTGGTGAATTAAGATTGCCGAATAGGTCTGCGATTGAAAGGCTCCAGGAAAATGGAACTCGGTGAGAAGGGCCCTTTGAAGATTTTAATTTTTTAACAGGATTGAAAACTGAAGCCTGGCTCAGAGCTTTTTGATGGCGCACGCGCGCATGCATGTGTGTGTGTGTGTGTGTGTGTAGACTCCTGGCAGGGATAGCAAATACAGTCATTTGACTTCAGACTAACAGAAGGTAGGTTCTATAAATAACAGCTGTTAGATAAAAATATGGATTAGGCGTATTGAGATGATATGGGGAAAAAAAATTCCTGGTATAATATACAGAAGCAAAGGATGAAATCCCATTGCATAAAAATACCAGCTTTTCCAAAGAGACGAGCATGTGTATGACAAAGACTTGAGTTACTGAAAAGAAACTATAATAACTTCTGTGCCGTGTCAAAGAGATTTAGATCTGGAGGCTCTGTGGAAAATGAAAGAATTTCAGGAGTTCAGAACAGGAGACTTTCCATCACCAGCCACTGGAGTGGAGCTGACAAAGCTCGTCTTCAGCATTCCTCCCCCCATCAAAAGCTGCTGTAGAAGTGGGCTCTGCTAACCCCAGTCACTCTGAGATACACATGACAGATAAGGCTTAAAGTGCGACTCCCCTTGGGGGTATTTTATTTTAAGAATATAAGACCTTCAGTACTCAGGATGGGGGTAGGAGACCTTTCTGACACCTGGGATGCTGCCGTAAAGCTTGCCAGCTCAGCCCTGCCTTATGACTGCCCCTCTCTGACCCACAAATCTCATCTCTTCTAATGGGTTTTTTTTTCTGTCGCCTCTTCTCTTCTGTGAATTATTTGAGGGCAGGGCCTGCATCCTTTGTGTTCATGTTTCCACTACCTAGCACCATGCCAGGCATGAGGGAGGTGCTCTGGTATTTGGGGGATGAATCATTAAAAGCTAGTAGAGTTGCTATCCTTACTCTCCACCACTGCTCTCAAACCACCACCCACCCCAAGCAGGGGTAGCAATGTCTGAGTCAAAAAGGCGCTGGGCGGAGTGTTCATGGGAAGGGTCTAGGTGGGAAGTGAGCTCTATCTCCCCAACCTTGGGAGAGTGGCAGATAAGACTGTGGCCCTTCTCATCCTGGGCCTTTCTTGGACATGAAAACTGACCAATCACTCAACAGGCGTCCTTCTGGCTCCTTTAGGGTTTCATGGATGCCCACCAAGCTTTCAGTCTGTCCATCTGTTTTCCGTCATTATTGCTACATCCACCTCGGGACAATTCAAAGAGTTCCAAGAGACCTAGTTTCTGGGTAATTTAATCATTTTATCAATAAGACCAGCATGTTTATTAGTAAAAGGATGGTCATTTTGCTGACTGTCTTAGACCAAAGACCCCTAATGGCGATGGGCCCGTAGTTTATATGCCCTTTGAAGAGTAGGTCTTCGTGAGGGTGACTATCAGCTCTGATTAGTTAACAATCCATGAGAAAATGACTACTACAATGAGAGGGTGGGCTATATTATGATGAGGGTCTTGGGGTACATGACTTGGATTACCCAAATCTTGATCAGAGACTTATCCATTTCCATGTCAACTGTCTGACAAAAGGGGGAATCAACCTTTCCCCAGATCTCTCTGAGCAGACATGATGAGCAGGAATATGCCCATTAGCCCAAACTTAGAATTTCTTTTACTGTCTTGGCCTAGGTCAATCTCTGCCTAAGGTTTCCCATGCTGGTTGGTGTCTAGAGGAGGAAATAGAAAAGGGGGAAAGCCTTGGTCCTAATACAATAATTAGTTATTAAATACAAGAGTATTCAATACTCATTTCTCACAGCCCAATCCCATAGGCCTTTAAGGGAAGGGAATAAGTATTCACACAGGGCACACTCTGTGGCCGGCGCTATGCTGAGCATTGTACCAGCGTGACCTCTTTTGGTCCTCACTACAACGCTGGGCAGTAGGGGCTTTTATTAGTCTCATTTTACAGGTGAGGAAACTGAGGCAGGCAGTCCCTGTGACTTTCCTGTGGAGATGGGACTTACCCCCAGGGTCTTCCTGACTCCTCTGCTAAGGCGCCCTGCCTTCTCCTGGGACATGCAGTATAGAAACAGGAAAGTGTGAGGTGTGTGTGGTATGTGAGTGTGAATACAAATGTATTGAGCTCCCTCTCTGTGCCTGGCACCATGCTAAGAGTGTGTACATGTGTTTGTGCATGCGTGAGTTGTATTTGTGTGTGTGTGTGTGTGTGTGTGTGCATGACAATAGGAGGAGGAGGGAATATTACATGTTCTTGGTGATTTTTTTTAATGAAATTTCTGACCTGCCTTGATTTTCGTGCTATTATTGAATGGTAAATCCAGAAGTCTGATAGGGACAGGCACAAGATGAAACCCATGCTAACCAGAACTGAACCACAGAGATCACAACATGGAAGAAGACTGGGGGGCATAATGTACCAGAAAGAGAGGAGGGGGCTCTTACTGTACCTTCCACTCAGAAACCAATCAGACGTGAAAGGTGTTGTTTAAAATCAGGACATCAAAAGTGTAATTGGACAAGTTTGTTTGAAAGCCAGGACTCTGGGGTGGAGGGGAGAATAGTAAAAACTGTTACAGTAGGAGGGGAGGGAGGCAGAGAGAGGGGGAAAGGGGAAGGGTGCTCTCCAGTGCCATCATGGACTTGGCCTCCATGCTCGTGGGCCACCTACAGGTCTCCCCAGAGCTATCAGCCCCCACACTCGTGGGCCATCTGCAGGTCTCCCCGGTGCCATCGGCCTCCACACTCATGGTCCATCTAAAGGTCTCCCCAGTGCCATCGGCCTCCACGTTCATGGGCTGTCTGAAGGCCTCCCCAGTGCCATCAGCCTCCATGCTCATGGGCCATCTGAAGGCCTCCCCAGTGCCATTGGCCTCCACCCTCGTGGGCCATCTGCAGGTCTCCCCAGTGCCATCGGCTTCCACCCTCGTGGGCCATCTGAAGGTCTCCCTGGTGCCACTGGCCTCCATGCTCACAGGCCATCTGAAGGTCTCCCCAGTGCCATCAGCCTTCACTCTTGTGGGCCATCTGAAGGTCTCCCCAGTGCCATCGATAGGCCTCCATGCCTCACAGGCCATCTGAAGGCCTCCCCAGTGCCATCGGCCTCCATGCTCATGGGCCATCTGAAGGCCTCCCCAGTGTCATCAGCCTTCACACTCGTGGGCCATCTGAAGGTCTCCCCAGTGCCATCGATCGGCCTCCATGCTCATGGGCCATCTGAAGGCCTCCCCAGTGTCATCAGCCTTCACACTCGTGGGCCATCTGAAGGTCTCCCCAGTGTCATCAGACTTCACACTCATGGGCCATCTGAAGGTCTCCCCAGTGCCATTGGCCTCCATGCTCATGGGCCATCTGAAGGCCTCCTCCCAGCTCTGAGAGATGGGTGGGGAAGGTTGGGTAGCTGAGGAAGTTGAGATTCTAGTTAGAATGATAGGAAGGTTTAGAAGAATAGAAAATGGAAGTGATGAGGAAGTGTTAGAGAGGTGTGGTTGTGGAGCCTGGCTGTGACTCAGTAGAAAGGATGGATTTGAAGTCAAAGGACCTGGGTTCAAAACCTGGCTCTCCCACTTAAGATCTCTGTGCAAGGCCCTTCCCCTCTCTGGGCCTCAGTTTCCTCATCTGTAAAATAAGGGTCTCAGATCTCTCAACTCTAAGTCCATGCCCTTATTATCCAATGGTTATGGGTCAAGAAAATCAATAAATATTTACAAAGTGCCTACTGTGTGTAAGGCCTGACTAGGGGCTGGGAATAGAAAAGTGACTAATTACACGGGGCTGATCCTTGGAGAGCTTCTTCTCTGGACTTGGAGTCAGACAGAAGTGGGTTCAAATCCTGCCTTGGATACTTACTGCCTATTTGGCCAGAGGCCAGTCACGTTCCTCTGTGACTCGCAGCGTCCTCATCTGTCAGTATCTCCCAGGGTTGACATGAAACTCAAATGAGGCGATTTACGTAAAGCGCGCGGCAAACTTTGAAACGCCATCTAAAATGTTGGCTGTCATTATGGTTACTAGAGAAATAAATGTCAGTCATGTAGAAACATCTGTGATGGAAAGGAGCCTTGGCTGGTTGTCCAAGGAAGGCACTAATTAATTGTTCTTTTATCTCCCGAGTGAGGCCCCAGAATTGCTGATTCCTCCTAAGAAGGACGATCGGTCCAGGGATGTAGGTCTGAACCTTGCGCCCTCTTGAGGTGCCTTTCTAGCTCATGCAGCTGTGATGGACTTGGCCGGTCCTAGCCCTGCCCCAGTCCAGGTTTTCCCAGTTTCGGATACCAGCGCCTCCCATCTCCTTCCAGCTTTTCAGCAATCATTTTCAAAAGCGAAAGAGAGACCTCTACCCTTCCTCTTGGTGTCTGGGCATCTTTTGCTTTTCCAATACATTTGGTGCTGCCTGGAAACCACAACAAACCATATAGGAACAAGCGAGCACATGGCTCCTGGCCCATCTCGCAGTCAGAGGCCTTGAACTGATTACACGTGATGGGGAGCACATGCTGGGAGGAAGTGCCTAATGAACTTTTCATTCTTTCCATTTTATCTTTTCGTAAAGATAAATTTTCTGGAAATGATGGGCCGCTTTGATGTGGTTTGGTCACGGTGCTCAGCTGTGACTGCTGGACCACAGTCGCGTGGCTGCTGTTTGCTCAGAGAGCTCCTCATCCATGGATTGCAGTTACTTGCGGGTTTTGGGTTAATGTCCAAGAAGCTTGCCCTCCATCAGAACAGAAGGACAACGGAGATGGGACTGGGGGAAAAAGAGATGTGAATGAGCCAAGGTGTCAGCTGGAGCATCAGAACCATGGCGGGCGAAGGGAT
Organism: Trichosurus vulpecula; assembly: GCF_011100635.1. NCBI lineage: Eukaryota > Metazoa > Chordata > Mammalia > Diprotodontia > Phalangeridae > Trichosurus > Trichosurus vulpecula. The sequence goes on from NC_050573.1 coordinate 17,241,574, forward strand.
GTCTGAAAGAATCTCTGCTAATGTTCCCTCAATTTCTGTCTCTTTTCATACTGTCATAATTAGCATTCTAGGATATCCAGTAGCGGTGGAGGGATGCGGCATCCTTATCTGATACCTGAACGCAGTGAGAAAGCTTCTAGTGTTTATCATTACCAAATAGTCTCAGTCTTCATTTTAGGGGCCTATGTTTTATCATATTAAGAGACCTCCCACACTTGTGCTCCCACAGGGTTCTTATCCTAAGTGAGCTTTCAAGGCTTTCCTGCATCTCTTGATCTCATCATGTGAGTTTGATCCTTTTCATGATTTGTGAAGTGTGCTATTTCCTAACAAGCTAGTCTTGTATCCTTTGTACAAAACCACCTTGACTTAAAAACAATTTCAACCAAAACAACAAAGGAACAGCTGAGAATTAGTATGTGGGAAAGATTAGGAGGCTGGAGCTTCAATAAAAATTCTTTTTGGGCCAAGTTCTGTTCTAGGGAAAGAGACAAGCTCTGGCGTGGACTCCCGCAGAGCTTGGTTCCTGGGCCATTTCTAGCTCACTGAGTGGAAGGCTGCCCACCTTGGAGGGTTTGATTTCTGGAGAGCTGGTGTTTCCAGAAGATGCAGATGCAGAGGACATCCTCAGCCGCTGGTAGCTCTCCCCAGAAGTACCATCTGTCCCGCCTCAGGAGTTAGCCCGTTGTCGGGTTTTGCTTTTGAATCTTTCAAGTTGAAAGAGCTCTTTTTTCCAGCATGCTTTGCCGCTTGGTAGAGAGGCAGCCAAGGGTGGTGGAGAAAAAGCCAGCCTTGGAGCAAGGAAGACCCCAGTTCAAGCCTCGCCTCTGACAGATCCTGGCATTGTGACCCTGGGCTAGTGATCCAGTCAACTCTCTCTGAGACAACACGTTGTATAAAAGGTACCAACCTGCTTTAGTGGTGGGACTTTCCTCATGTGAGAGTTCCCCATACAGATGAAATCATCAGCCCAGTACTCCTAACTTTCTCTGGTTGGAAGTACAAATCATTCCCATTTGATAGAAGAGGAAGCTAAGGCTCAGAGGATTTAATTAAGTTGCCTGTGGCCACACTGCCAGTAAATGTCAGAGCTGGGAATCCTTGGTGTAAAAGGAGAGTCATAGACAAGAGACAGACCCGAGGGGACATCAGAGGGTGGGCCCTCTGACGTGCCTGGCACCTCTGGTGGAGCAGGGACGTCCCACCTCGGGTCACGTCCCTGCTGCCTACCACTAACACATTGGCCCTGGAGATGCCCGTAAAGACTGGCTATAAATATCTGTTACACCACCTACTTGTTTTTCCCTTTAGGCTTAGTACTTGAGTGTCAAGAAACAGGAAGTAATCCTATTAGGAATTAAAATCGAAGTGAGAATTGTGTCTGCCGCCAGGGTGTGAAGGGAGCTAGGCAAAAGATGATGGAGGAGAGAACAAGCTGCGGCTCGTTCTTCTCACCTTCGTATCTTGCTGGGTGACAAGCAAAAAAATTGTCACAACTGAGCCGGCAGCAGCCTGTGGATGATTGGCGTGTCCCCGGGCGAAGGAGCCTGTTCTGAGATGCTTATACTCCCTCCAAGGGGCCGAGAATCCCCACGGAGCTTCCTAAGCCTTTGCCTATTCCTCTCCTCAGCCAAGGACAGTGGGGAAGGGGCCTGACATGTCTCCTGCCGGCTCTGGAGAAGGGCCAGTTATGTCCAGAGAGTCACTTGTTTTACAACCCCAGATAACTTCTTGCTCTTTCCTTCTATTTTCTGATCAAACCCTAATCCTCAGAGAGAAGACACCTGGTTTGTGTGGTGGCCAACGCAATGAGGAAAGGCAGCATGATGGGATGTAGAGAGCCCGCGACTTGGGTTCGAGGTCTCAGTGTACCTTACCAGCTGTATGACCTTGGGCAGGTCAGAGACCATCTCTGGGCCCCATTTCCCCCTGGAAAATGGAATGATTTAGGAAGCCTTCTTAACAAAGCCCCCAGCCTAATTGAAGATTCCCTCATAAGATCAGCCCAGGACAGCAAGAAATCCATCTGGATTTCACAAAAACTGCTGGGAAAATTGGAAAATGGTATGGCAGAAACTGGGCATAGACCAATACCTTATACCTTATACTGTATACCAAAATAAAGTCAAAATGGGTTCATGATTTAGGAATAAAGGCTGATACTATAAGCAATTTGGGAGAGCAAGGAATAGTTTACCTCTCAGATTTATGGGAAAGGAAAGAATTCATGACACAACAAGAAAGAGAGAGCATTACAAAATGCAAAATGAATAATTTTGATTATGTTAAATTGAAAAGTTTTTGTATAAAAAAAAGCCAATGCAACAAAGATTAGTAGGGAAACAGAAAATTGGGAGAAAATCTTTGCAACCAGTATCTCTGATAAAGGCCTTATCTCTCAAATATACAGGGAACTGAGTCAAATTTATAGGAATATGAGTCATTCCCCAATTGAGAAATGGTCAAAGGATATCAACAGACAGTTTTCAGAGAAAGAAATTAAAGATATCTATAGGCATATGAAAAAATGCTCAAAATCACTACTGATTAGAGAAATGTAAATCAAAACAACTCTTAGGTACCACATCTCTCCTGACAGATTGGCTAACATGACAAAACAGGAAAATGATAAATGCCAGAGAGGAGGTGGGAAAATTGGAACTCTATTACATTGTTGGTGGAGTTGTGAACGGATCCAGCCATTCTGGAGAGCAATTTGGAACTATGCCCAGAAGGCTATAAAAATACCCTTTGACCCAGTAATACCACTTCTAGGGCTGTATCCCAAAGAGATCACACAAGTGGGAAAGGGACGCATAGGTAAAAAATATTCATAGTGGCTCTTTTTGGTAGCAAAGAATTGGAAATCAAGGGGATGCCCATGAATTGGGGAATGGCTGAACAAGTTGTGGTATAGGAATGTAATGGAATACTATTGTGCTATAAGAAATGGGGAAGATATGGACTTCATAATAACCTGGAAAAACGTACACAATATAATGCTGCGTGAGGGCAGCAGAACCAGGAGAACATTGTACACAACCACAGATATATGGATTCCGTGATGACTAACTTTGATAGACTTGGCTCTTCTCAGCAACACAAGGTGCAAAGACAGCTCCAGAGGACTCACAATGGAGAATGCTATCTACATCCAGAGAAAGGACTATGGAGTCTGAAGGCAGACTAAGGCACACTGTTTGCTCTCCTTTTTTTTTCTTTTGGTTTTTTTTTTCTCTTTCGTTTTTGTTTTTTGGGGGTTTGTTTTGTTTTGTTTCTTCTTTCTCATGATCCATTCCATTGGTCATAATTCTTCTTTGCAGCTTGACTATTGTGTAAATAAGTTTAATGTGAAGTTATATGTATAAGATACATCGGATTCCATGCCATCTGGGGGGGAAGAGGGGGGAAGACAATCTGGAACTCAAAATCATGCGGAACTGAGTGTTGTAAACTAAAAATAAAAAAATCTTAATTTAATAAAAAAAAATCCCTCTGGGACAGTCAGGAGGATTCCACAAGATCATCCAGCATCCAGCAGGATGAGAGCGGGGAGGAGCAGCCCAGGGACAGCAAGCTGGACTCCATTCTCCTGCCCCCTAGCCCATGGTCCCCCGAGATGTCTGTCTCTTGATAGCTCTGTCCAAAAGTCTGGCTTCATGGGACCTGACCCGCCTGCTGAAGGCCGCCTGCCGAAGTCCACCTGCTGGCTCTTGGTCCAATAGGTCATGCAGGAAAATGTTTGGGAAAGAGGATGTTGGTGCTGGGGAGTCTCAAGTCTGTCTGTGGGCTCAATTTCACTTGGAAAGCCTTCCCATGAATTGGGGGTGAATCCCACCCATAGAAGGGCTTCCACCTAGAGAACGTGTGCCGAGCTTTCGAAAGATTCCAAGACGAGGCCCCGGCCTCGGGTGAATGATTCCTGCAGGCTCTGTGGATTTCCCAGCAGTCCCCAGCCAGACAAGGCTCGGTCATTTGGGTTTGGGCCAAGCAACAGACCTAGTGCAGGTGGGGGCTCCTGGTTTCTAGTCAGTCTCAGAGCCCTTCGAGATGCTGAGACAGTTTCTAACCAGGAAATGCCCATTTAAACAAACATGCAGCAGTTGCAACCTAGTATCCACCTTCCTTTTTGGGCCAGGCCTTACACTAAGCGTCCTAGAGGGTGCCGTCTACCTCCAGGCACTAGCTTTACCATCCACAAACAAGTCACTTTCCCTGAGTCCGTTTCCTCATGTGCATATTGGAAGCTGGGACCAAAATCAGAGGCTCCATGGGCTCTTTGAGCTTAGATGGGGAAAAGCACATCTTTATTTCCATAGAATTGGTTTCCTTTGTATAATTGAGTCAGCAGTCTGCCAGAAGGTGAATCCCAAGGCCTGATCTGTGGGGTCCCTCCCAGCCTTGGGGCTGGGGTCCTTTATAGTAAGAACCTGGGCTCAGAGCCATCTCAGTCACTGACAACTTCAACAATCCACACTTAGTGTGCACAAGAGGATCAAGCAGTCCACGCTTGGCGTAGGGGGAGGCAGAGGGTTCGTCTAAGGCAGTGGGGAGAGAGAAGGCTGTAGGGGAAGTTTGGTGCCAGGTCCTTCAGTGCTTGGCCAAGGAACTGGGCTTTATTCCAGAGGGATCCATCAAAGATGTTTGAATGAAGAAATGTTCTCTGTCCATACAGAGAACCTCTCTGTAAGGGCATCATGCCTCCACCTACCAGAACTTGGTGTTGGTGAGTGGATAGACCTTTCTTTCCTTTGGATTACTCTGGGAACTTGGTAGAACTGAGGTTTGGGGTTTGTGATTTCATCAGTGTAAAAAATTCTCTCTACCCTTTTACCCAACCTGGGACACTGGCTCGCCCTGGGTCAGGTGTAGACCCCACCAAGGGCATCCTGGACTTCTTCTATCTGCAAAGTCCCAGGATGCTTTTGGCATTGGGAAGGAGCCTTAGATATCACTAGCCCCACACCCCTCATTTGACATTTGAGAGCATGGGGGAGGCAGAGAAGGGCAGGATCACACAGACATAATGGCGGAGGTCAAGGCCCAGGAAGTGCCCATTGAGGCCTGGGCCCTGGCCTTCCTCTTCCTTCCGTGACATCCATCCTTCTTGCTGCTCTTCCCACAGAGCCTGTGCCAGCAGTGAGACAGAGAGTGAGGCCGGGGAGCTCATGGACCAGCAGTTTGAGGAGATGCACAGCAAGCTTGCCTCTGTCACAGACCCAACGGGCTTCCTGAGGATGGTCAGCCGGAATCACCTCTTTAATCGGTGAGTGCTGGGCTCATGCTGGGCCAGGTCCAGGCCACCAGCAGGTGCCCTCTCTGCACAGGCCTCCAAAGCTACTTCCTAAGCCAGTGTGAAGCAGAGACAGTCAGGCTTGGTGATAATGCTTCTTTGCCTAGAGGGGAGATCCAGGTGGCATCAGCTGGTTCTCTAAACAGTCTCCCAGTTGCTCTCTGTAACAACAGTCTTACAGAAACAAGGAGAGGGGCCTTGACACACCCATTAACTAAGTTCTATGGGTGGCCCTTAGGCCAGGGTTCAGCATTGACCCCTCACCAGTCTGAGAGTGTCCAGGAATAGAGATAAGCATTGCGGGAAGGCAAAGTTAGAGACAGACAGACCAGAGGGACTCCTATGCCTGTGCTCATCCTTCTGTCTGAAGTCTGGAGGGACCCTGGGACTGGCCTATCCCCCTTCTTCACCGTTTTAAGGAAGACTTTGGTGCACAGGCCCCACAGAGCTCCTGGGAACAGGTGGGTTAAGACTCACTCGAGAATCTGTGTAAAGCCCCCACCTCCATCACTGGGAGACAACCTACAAGCAGGTTGCCAGGATGGCCGGGGTGGGGGGGCCGCTGTCACTTTGTTTCACTGGTTGCCTAGCAACTGACTGGCAGCCCCATCCTGCAGCCCCTTGGTGGTGGGGACTGCCATAAATGAAGGGGCTCCAGTTTGGACCAGGTGTGAAGGAAAAGGCACTGTCCTCTTAGGGGCCAGAATGAGAGGGGCCCCCCAGAAAATGGGAGCAGAGAGAGACAAGGCCTGCAGGTAGGTGGAGGGGACAGCTTCTCCCCTCCATGCTGCCAAGGTGACAGAACATGGATGTCCTCTCCCGTACCCTAGATGGGCTATAAAGGAGCCAGGGGGTCAGTGGTCCTAATCGAACCTGGGAGCTCACTGGACAGGATGTGCAAAACATCCCCAAGGGTCTGGTTCCAGCGGCTTTCATTCCTACCCCTGCTTTGGCCAATGTCTCACTATCAATTATGTGCCTACTATGTGCCAGCCCTACTATTCAGGGCACTAGGAATACAAACAGCAAAATGAAACAGTCCCTGTATTCAAAAAGTAAACATTCTGCTGCAGGGAGAGGCACAACATAATGCACAAATAAGCGGACTCCAGATAATTTGGGGTGGGGGGGAGGAGAAAGAGGAGGGGAGGAGAGAGAGGGGAGAAGGAGGGAGAGAAAGACAGAGAGGGAGATACAGAGAGGACAGAGAGAGAATGAACAACTTAGGGAACCCAGAAAGGATCTGCTTAGGAGGCGATGCCCAAGGGGAGCATTGCCAAGCTGGTGGTCTTGTCTAGATTCAGAGCTCAGGGTGCTGTTCCCTATGACTGGTGCTGACATTTGTGAGTAGGGGTGTAGGGGTGGTCGGGATTCTTCAGGTCTGCTATAACACTCATTTTGAAATTGAGAATGTTTCAAAATGATTGATATATTAGGGAACAATTTGGGTGTAATGCAAATTTCACATTTGCTTCTGCACAAATTCATCCGAGAAAAACAGTGAGGATGCGGCAAACGGCACCACTTCCCAGCAACTTCTGGCCTGCTGCAGCCCTTCTGCCACCCCCCTGGGCACTGGAGCTGAGGAGGCCTGGGCTGACCCCTGAACGCCCACCCTCTGCCATGGCCAGGTGGATGCTGCTGCTAATGCTCGGAGTGTTCGCACATTTCTTAATCATTTCTTTAACACAATGAAATGGCGCTGCCATTTTTATTAGGTTCTCATCTCTCATTAATGTGTCTTTGATGAAGTGTGTGGCTTGACCATCCCCCTGGAAAAACAAAGTGAATGAAAAACATCTGTCACTCAGAATGTGGCTTCAGTTGGATGGACGACCTGTAGAGCTTGCCTCTGTGTGTGTACGCATGTTTGTGTGTACATTTGTGCATGTATGGGTGTAAATGTATGCACATACATGCGCATGTACTGTATGTGTGTGCATGTGTACATAGGGGAGAGGGATCCATGCAGTACAAATGGACAGCAAATTGGGCCAAGAACTAAACAGAGGGGAGGCTGGATCACCTTTAGGAAGTTACAAAGCTCCCGTGAAGGCCCAGCCTTCTGATGCCAAAATTCTGCCAGTGTAGTTGTATCCAAAAAAATGAAATGAAGCTTCTAAGCTAGTTGAAAGGTCCAAGGGGGCCATTACCTTTGGCCAGCAAAGAATTTGAGAAAAGGCAGGCATACCAGATGTCCCTGGGGAGATGGCCAGAGAAGCAGAGGGGCTGGTCACCTGGCAGGCCTCAGGAGGACAGGTGGGCAGCTGGACGTATGGGTGTGCTGCAGGACAAGGTGAGGAAGGCCTCCAGCTGCTGAAAGTATCTAATGGAGATCTCAGACAGAAGCCTTGGAGGATGGGCAGATGCTGCTGCTGCTGAGATCCCAGAGCCATTTGAATAGAGAGAGCCATTTGGAGAGCCACTTGGAGAGCCATTTCCTGGTTCTCCTGCTGCTGTCTGAAGGAACCTTCTCCCTCTTCTTTGCTGGGTCATCAAGCCTAGCTGAATGAGTGGATCCAGGCCGAGGCCCTGGGCCATCATGGCCTTCCCTCCACTGACCTTGTGCGTGAAGATCGCTCTGGGGTCTCCGTTTCCTCGCTTCCTTTTTCTCCTAAGCTCTGGACTCACCTCCCCAGCTCTCACCTGTCAGGCTTCTCCACCTGGATGTCCTACACAGATCTGAAACTAAACATGTCTAAGACAGAATTCTTCTTTCCCTAAACCAGCCTCTCTCTTTAGTTTTCCTGTTTGTGTTGAAAGCAGCAGCACACACATCAGCAACACTCCCTTAACTCACCCCGCCTCCACTGAATTAGCTGCCAAGCCTTGGCAACTCCACGTCCCTGGCTTCTCCCACATCTGTCTCCTTCTCTCCACACCCACGGCCTCTGCTGTCAGTCAGGTCCTTGTTCCTCTGCCCTGGACAATTGTACCTGCCTCCTAATTGGCCTCCTCTCTCCCAGCCTCTCTCCCTCTGCTGTCCACTCACTATGAGAGGACTGTTCCTCAGGCATGAGGGTGGCCATGGTCGTTCCTTGTTCACAAAGCTTCAGTAACTCCCTCCGTGCCCCAGGACAAAACACAAGCCCCTCCATCTGCCAAGTAAAACTCTCCTTCCAGACTGAGCCAGGCTGACCTCTCTGCTGTCCTCCATCGCTGACCTTCCAGCTCCTTCAGGTCTTAACTCAAGGGCTACATGCCTTGGGAAACCTTTCCTGGTAACACCCTACCCCCTCCCCAAAGCTTTGGTATTATTATCAATTACTCTCATTTTAGAGATGATTAACGGCCGTGAGTTGATTTGTCTGTAGTCATGTGGACGTTAAGTGGCAGACTCATTCAGGTCAAAGCCAGATCCTCAGAGCCCAAGTCCTGGACCCATCAGGACACAGCCTCTCTGGTCACTGGCTGGCCTTGACCTCTGCACCTCACACTGAGCAGTGCTGAGAAAACCAGCAGCCTCTGTCCGCACCTCCCTGTCCGTAGCCCAGCTGTTTGTGACACTGGCATAGCACCTGCCTCATCACAAAGATTTATAGAGGATGCGTGGCTGCGTAGTGGAGAACAGGGACAAGCGAGTGTGCCTGCCTCTTGAGTTCCCAGCAAGCCCCCACAGACCTGCAAGCAAATCACAGATCTGCGCGCACGCAATCCAGGCCTCCTCATTTTACCAGTGAAGACACTGAGGCCAGAGAGGTTGAGGCATCGGCTTGAGGCCGCCTAAGGAGGGATTGGCCTTCTTATGGTCAGACCCAAAGGCAGAGGGAGAGACAGAGGAGACAGATTTCGGGTTTGTGTTTGAAGTAGAGTGGAGTGAGCCAAGAAGCATCCATCTGTCAGTGGGGGTGCAGCAGGGTTAGGACACAGGCCCCCTGGCCCTAACCTGGGGTTCTTTGGCTGGAGGGCCTCTGGGCTTCCTCCAGAAAGTCCGTCCATCGGCTGGGGTGTCGTGGGGCTCCTTTGGGACACAGGCCCCCTGGCCCTAACCTGGGGTTCTTTGGCTGGAGGGCCTCTGGGCTTCCTCCAGAAAGTCTGTCCATCGGCTGGGGTGTGACGGAGCTCCTTTGGGACACAGGCACCCCCAACTCTAACCTGGGGTTCTTTGGCTGGAGGGCCTCTGGGCTTCCTCCAGAAAGTCCATGAGCGCACAGGTACATTGCTCTAGCGGGCTCTGCAGTGGTTGGTCTGACCTGGGAGTTAATCATTTCATGTCTCTGAGCCTTGGCTTCCCCAGCTGTGAAATGGGGGTGACACTTTCCTCGTGGGGCTGTTGGGATCAAGGGAAATGTTGCTTATGAAATGTCACATAGCTATAAAGCAATATTGAAATGTGAGACCACAACAGTAAGGGTAGCCTGGCAGGGGGGACACCAAGCAGCTGCCTTTCCAGGGTACCAGTGCTGGCTATGACACGGCTGATGGAGCCTTGGCACAGGGGCCCACTGGGAGACAGGAGTCAGCTTTCCTTCCCCCAAACTGAGTCAGCTGGGCTTTCATTTTGGAGCTAGAGGGGAGTTCCCCAAATTGAGCAGGATTTCCCAGCTTCTGACTGAGCCCAAGATGGGCCCTGTGGAGGCCAAATGGTCACACCTGCAGCCAGACATCTCACTAGATGTCCAGTGCCCCTGCCTGGCCTCTGGAGCCCTCCATTTTGGTCATTCGATGGGGGCATTTGAGTGCTTGAGTGCCTGGCAGCTTGCTTTAGTGGGCTCAAAGATGCAGTTCCTGCCCATAATTCCAGTCAAGGGAAGCAGTCTTGTCGTTTTTATCTTGCATGTGTTGGAGAATTGGTTTTTGTTTCTGCTTTGTTTTCTGGGGCTTTGCAATGGCTGATGTGTCTCCTGTACCCAGGCAGAAGATAAATCAGTATTTTGAGCAGGGGGCAGAGTGCCGCTCATTAACACAGGCCCAGGCTGCCTCTGTTGTCTGAGTGCCTTTTCAGCAACAGTGACCCCTGGAGCACCATGAAGCATTCCTTGTATCTTTCCCACAAAGCTGGTCTGCAGTTGTCAGAAGCCACCTGGGGATTTACTATCCTAACTCCCCAAGAGCCAAGCTGAGAGCTGCCACTGCAAATGTGAGGTGAGGCCTCACCCTCAGACACCTGAAGCTGTTTACTCAGATGTGTGACTGGTCCCAGTGCAGGGGAGGTGGAACGTGCTAGCCTAAAAAAGAGGGAAGGAAGAACAGACAGAAAGTCTATTGCCTTCAACAGAACGGCAAGAATGAGAGATCCAGTCATCTAGGACATATAGACTCAAGTCCACGCTGATCTATTCCTCCCTACCCAGCTCAGAGACCTAGACCAGCTGATGGATGTGAGCACACATGTGTGTGAACATGCATGTGTGCGAACACAGGCAGCTAGGTGTGCATATGCGTGACACCCATCGCCTTGCCTGCCGTTTCAACAGTTCAGCTAGCAGCTGCTGTGGGGGTGAAAGACCAACACAAACCCAACAACAAGAATGCTGCAAGCCCAGGTTGTTTTGATCTGCTTTACCAAGGAAAGTAATGTTAAGGGGTTAACAATCTTATTTTAATCCAACATACACATATATCATTAACTTAGTTCAGGGGAAAAAACCAGCATCCTGAACTTCAGAGCAAGTACAAACAAATTACAGACATACATTATAAATAGACCAAATACAATTCATAGTTACCAAGAAACCATCAACATCTGGGTTGACAAACCAGGAGGCTCTTAGAGCGGCTGCCCAGAGTCCTGCCAGCACTCCTCCAGGAGTGAGATCCTCAAGGAAATAGCTCTGTTCTCTCTTTGTATACAGTCTTTGGAGTCATCAAATGTCATCTGAATGACCAAAACTTAGGTATCTGCTATTGGCTCTGGTCTTAGCAACTTCCCTTAGCACCTAGTAATTAGGGGTTTGGGCCTGGGGCTTTGTACCTAGTAATAAAAGGGGGTGGGCCTGGGGTTTAGTACCTAGTAAGACTCAATCAAAGAGACTTAATTAATTTATCATTCTAAAACAGTAAGAAAGTCCCACCTTAGTTACCAATGCACCTGCAGGGTCCTCAAGTCATGGAGCCGGGCTGGCATCTGGCCCCCTCTGACATGGGCCCACCTTCTCACCAGAGGCCTTCATACCGGTGGCTGGTGCTATCTCAAGTATTGTTGATGCCTCATCCTAGCCCATGGCCATCCTGTGCCCCTTGGAAGAAGGAAGCAGAATCCCTCCCCACAGGGATCCACCCTGGTTTTCTAAGACTTCTGTGTATTCCTTGATTTACTCTCCTAAGGCTCTGGAGAGTGGCTTCCATAAGCAACTCACCGCACACACAGACAGTTCATCCAACAAGAGGTCACCCAGATATATGCGCAAGCACGTGTGTGTGTGTGTGTGTGAATGTAGGCATGTTCATACAGGGTCCTGGCCCATTGTCACATTGGGGGTCTCCTGGGCTACACTGCCAAGATGCTCATTTTTGCATGGCCATAGAAGGAACATCATTTGACCCACGGTGTGACTGGATCCAGTTCAGACTTGATGAGGAGACTTTCCTGACAGAGGGGCCTTGTGGGTCTCTGGTGCCTCCTCTTCCCTCACAGTCAACCACAATCCCCACAGGCTAATGGACTTGGGCCAAGTATCCTTCAGTGCCATCCTGTCCCCACTGAGTGCATCATCCTGGCTGGGCAAATACACGTGTGATTTCACGAGCACTTGGCCATACTGGGAGCCCCAAGGGAGCCGGGGCTACACTGCCATTCCACTGGATTTTGAATCAAGGCTTGGCCTTCAGACTGCTCACAGGGCACCCCAATCTTCTGCTGGCCTTCACCATCTTTAGTTTTCATAGTAAAGCAAAGAGTTAATGATAGTGAGCAGGACTGATCCAAGTGCCAGCAGATAAGAGCACACTAGAGGTGCCCATGGAGGGCACTGCCATCACAAGACCTCTGTGTGGTGTCTGGTGCCTACTGACACCCCAGGACATGGAAGATGTAAGATAGAGGAAAAGGAGAGGCTGGTTCCAGGCTAGCTCCCACTCCATTATCTCCTGGAAGAGCCAGTGAGGGAGAGGAGTCATCACTTCAATCTGCCTTTACCATCCAGGGAGTCCCAGGCCACTTGGACCCAGAGTTACCCTGCAATTAAGGAGCAGAGTGGGCAGGAACCAACTGTAATTTACTTGGGGGAAGTAGTTAACATGTGGCATCTGACAGCACCATTCCCAGGGGCTAAAACCCACTGTCTGAGGCTTCAGGGGGAAGGAAGATTCCTTCCTTATGCCAGTATCTGTAAGAAAAATCCAACGGAAAGGCTTCTCTGACTATGTGAATATAATAGATTTTGCCAATTTATTTTTCTGTTAATGTCTTAAAACCTGGCAGGAGCTGACACCTGCTTAAATCAGGAAGTCGGTGAGCCCCTTGGCAGGTGCAGAATATATTTCCAAGCCACCAGGTGGGATATTAGAGCATCCCCAGCCCTGTGAGACTCCAAAGAGAAAGAGGTGGGAAAATGTGGGAAGACAAAACAACAGTTCAGAACAAAACCCCCAAACCCAGGCCTTTCTGGGCCGCTTGGTCACGGCAAGGAGCCAGCAGGTCACTGAATCACAGGATCACGGGATCAAGAGCTCAGTTTGACCCTTGAGACCATCCCAGCCTGCTCCCTTTTCTTTCAGATGAGGTAACAGGCCCCAAGAGGGGCAGGATGGATGGAGGCCTTACAGCCCGGCCATAGCAGGTCTCTGACCCTGAATCCATTGCTTCCCCTGCTCATCTGGGCTCATATGAGGAAGCTCGGGAGCCAAGAGGGATGCGGGCTCACCCAGGGATTGCCCAGAAAGTTACGGGGAACAAGGAGCAGACAGCAGGGCTGTAACTGCATTATCTTCCCTGGGTGGAAAATGAAGATTGATTTTTCCCCTCCTTTAGAGGTCACTGAGTTGCGCCTTCATTGAGTGTGCACACGGCAAAGAGCTGTCACAGGGTGGGAGGGTGGCTGGCTTGTTTTCCCGGACCTTCTGGGTAGGAATTCAATGAGGTGGACTGGGAAACCTTCAGCATGGAGCCCTCTAGTGGTCATCTGGTTCTGGAAAATGGTCCTGTGGCTGAGGATCTCAGCACCGCTGACAGGAAAGAGAAAAGACATTGGAGATTAATTCATCCAACTCCTTAGTTTTATGAATGAAGAAACTGAGGCCCAGAACAACAAAGGGACTTGTCCCAAAGTCACACAGGTGGTGAGCTGAAGAGTCATGATTCCCAACAGATGTCTCTTGAGACACCAAGCGCATCACCCTCTCCGTTCCATTTAGAATTCAAAGATTTACAGAGGGTCAGCATAGTGTGTGTCCTTAGAGACTGGTCAGCCTTCAAGCTCCCTTGGCTTAGAGTTGAGGAAACTAAGGCTTGGTGTATCCAAAGAATGGCAAACAGGTATAAAAACTGGGTGTTTTGTCTCCACCAACACACTGTCCATCTGTCTGTCTGTGTGTCCTGGAAAAATCACCACCATGTCTGGGGAGGGTGGGAAGCCCAGAGTGCCTCTGTGACTGGAGGTCTCAGAGCTGATGAGAAGCTGGTGAGGCTGGTCTCCTGGAAAGTGAAAATGAATGATAAAGAGATCCCCAAAAGGTGAGAAAACAGGTTTCCCAGAAGGCTGAGGGAACTGATTAGCATGTGAAGAGGAGGAAGTGACAGACACCAGAGAAAAGCCAGTCACACCTTTAATGGAGCTGCTGTACCTCCAGACTATGAGATTTCTCTCCTTTTTAAAGAAATAAATAATGATTCAGGTGTCTATCATTTCCACAGCAGGCTCCTAAATGAGAATGGGGGTCTTCCCTTTGCACCTGTCCCCCTACACACTTACGCATGTACACACACACACACACACACACACACACACTTTTTGGCATCCTTTCCTGGTGGGGTAGGGATTGTGCAGTCGGATCGGTCTTGGGGCAAGTCCTGTTCAGTGTGAAACCATACTAATGAGGCTTGAGATGGAAGCAGGCTCCTCAGTGAGATAGTGACAGTCAGGACTCCCGATATGGAACCTTGTCAGACTCGCTGCTATAATTTAAAAGAAAATGTAAGTCTGGATAAATTGCTGCTGGTCTGTTCCCATGGGTCCCCATCTTCCCAGCGGCTCCCTGTACTGCTAGGCACAGGTGTGACCTGTCTCTTAAATTCATTTTTGGACACCTGACTATGCAGCAGCCTGAGATAAGCTCTCTACAGAGGCTGTTGACTCACCCAGGAGCCATGTACCTTTGGCCCCAGCAAGGGGAAAGCAGGCAGAGACCTGCTTTGCCTTCCTGAAGAAATGAAAGACATGTCAAAGGTGCTGGCCCTGAAGAAAACCACAGGCTCACAGCTGTGTGGAAGTACCTAGCCCTCAGATGTGGCACTAGTGTGTTTTGGGGACAGAAGCCATCCAGACATGGCTTTCCTAGAGCTTTACCCTTCAGAGACAGTCACAGCTCTACAGATATTGGGCCAGCACCCCAGAAGGCAGCCAGGTTCTGGGGTCAGCATAGAAGGTCATCTTGTATTGGCCTTCTGACTGGCTTGAGCCTGTCCCTTCCAGGTGGGAGAAGTGGCTTCCTCTCCTGGAGCAGCTGGTGTGGGCTGAGGTGGCTGCCCCCCAAACTCCACAACCAGTCCCAGGCATGGGAGTCTCAGGTATGGGAGTCTGGCGCTGAGGTACTTCTACATGGGCAGCTTGTTGGCCTGAGTCAGGGCTCCAGAGAGGCACCGGATGTCCTGAAGTCTATACAGATAAATCATGGCACCATGAAAGGCCTAGGACAGGAAGTCTGTAGGGCTCTGATGGCCACAGCCTGGGCTCTTCTAGCATGAAAGTCTGGAAACACTAACAGAAATATTCTGTCGTGTTGCAGTCAGGAGGACATGCCTGTGGGAAAATGGGAGATAATCATGCTTTTCTCAGAGCTGGAGGATAGCTTGGAGGCAGCTAGTCTGACTCCTTCACATGAACAGACCAAAGGAGGAACTTGACCTGGGCACATGCCCAAGGTCCCATAGCAAGTCAGTGGTGGAAAGAGGTCCATATGATGGGAAATGGCCAGAGGCCACGGAGAAGGGCTCCATCCATTGCAGCCAGTGTTTCTTAAGGCCTTCGTGTATTCCGGGCACCGTGCTGGGTGCGAGAGATACAGAGACCAAACAATGACACCATCCCTGCCCTGGTACAACTTATATTCTACCGGGGAGGTGACATGGACAAAACTTCCCAGAGAACATTGGCACGTCAGAGATCAGGCCTCGTGTAGGAAGAAGCTCTGGAGCTGAGCCTTGGGGGTGCTGGGGGATCCAGGACACAGGGGTAAGGAGGGAGAGCATTCCAGGCACGGGGTGCCGAGGTGAGAGGTGAATGTCCCACACTGGGAAGAGCAAAGGGGCCATTCTGGCCAGAACCTGCTGAGCTCCAGGGAGTCTAATGCAAAATATAAATGTGGGCTGTAGCCAGATTGTAAAGGACTTGGACACTCAGGCAAAGGCATCTGTGCTTTAGCCTAGGGATAGTAGGGAGTTCTGGTGCTCTTCCTGACTCCAAGCCCAGCTGCCTCATCAGGCACAGGTTGGACTTGGTGCTTTCTGAGGTCTTATCCAGCTCTGGGATTTGGTGTGTACTGGGAGACTGGAGTATGGCAAGCCAATGCTTGTGTGGGATACTTACTGCTAGGAAGGAAGGAGGGAAGGAAGGAAGGAAGGAAGGAAGGAAGGAAGGAAGGAAGGAAGGAAGGAAGGAAGGGAATATATATATATGTATATGTGTATACACACACACACACACACACACACACACACACACACATAAAGCCCTTACGGTGATGAGCATTGTGCTAGGGGATGGGGTATAGAAAGAGAAGCTGGACAGTCTCTGCTGACCAGGAGCCCCCATTCGGATGAAGACGGTGTCACACATGGAAGACTTCAGCTACAAGGCAGAGGGAAAGATCCCATGGCTCTTCAGGGCCATTGGAAAGCAGACAGTGATTCCTGTTCTGTGCGTGATGCCTGGCATGTGGTAGGTGCTCAATAAATATTTATTGGGTAGGATCTATGTCATTTTCATGGAAAAAATCCTGTATCAGTTCCTTCGCCATCAGTTGAGGGTGAAGCCTTTGGCAGGGCCGAGGACTTGGAGGCAAGACCTTCTTGCCCTGGGTCTTCAGTAGCTGTGGCTGCAGCCCCTGCAGGAGCAGATCCATGCTGCGTGTCCCCAGGGATGGCTTCCCAGGATGGGAAGCTGGGGCTGAGGGCACTGGGCTGGAAACCTGGCTATGCCCAAGGTTCTTGGGCTCCTGGGCTTGAGTTGTTTCCCTCAGGGTCTGAGGGGAGATGGTGGTCGAGGGCGGGGTTTGACCTGCCTGGCCCATGCTGCCTCCTGACTCGGCCTTGGGTCAGAGCTGGCCTGGCTGCCCTGGTGGGTGGGGCTGGCCCCTTCTCCATGGGAGCTGCTTCCCCAGATCATGGCTGTGAGGACAGGGCCAGGAGTCCAGAGAGCCTGGAGATGCTGCCCCTCCTAGGGTTCTTATGCCCATCCTCCTCTTGGTGGCAGCCGGTCAGCAGGTGTGGCTGCTGGTGGTGATACAGAACGTGGGCCCCGTATCCACAATGATTTCTTTCCTCTATAAGACACAGTATTAAATAATAAATGATTTATGCACTTGAGACATAGTTACAAAAGAGTATACACCGTTTGTCTTCACAATGGCAGCTTTAACCAAAGGTTAAACTTGGAACTCAGACTTGGGATAGAGATTGCCCAGCCTTGTTCCCAGCAGGCACTAACTGGTTGTGTGATCTTGGCCAAGTCACTGCCTCTGGGAGCCTTCCTGTAAAATACGGGAGATTGGGAAGTGGAGCATCTGAGTTCAAATCTCTGCTCTGCCCTTTAGTGCTCACATGGCCAAGACAAGGCCCTTCATCCCCATCTTTGAGGAGAATAGCCTCCCCAAGGTCCCTTCCCAGTGCAGAAACCCTTAGCTCCCAGCCGCTGGAGCCCTCCCCCACATACAGGTGCACACTGAGGGCCCCTCTGCCTGCTGGCTTGTTGGGCTACAGATGTGGCACCTGTGTCCACGAGCATCCCCGGGGAAGCCCAGGAAGCCAGATTCCCCCACACTATTTGGTGCCTTCCCCTCACGAGGCTGTCGATCTTCCCCAGCTTTGGGGGTTTATTCCTGCCCAGAGAAGGAGGAATCCTGGGACTTTCTGGCCAGACTGGCTGCTCTTTCTATTCCAAAGGCAGAAAACCTGCCCCTTCCCCAGCCTCCCCTGCCTCTGTGGGGTTTAGGAGTCCGCGTGCAGGGTGCTCACCCTGGAGCCTCCTGTTCTATGGGAAGGAAAAGGGAAAAGTCGACCTCTCCCCTCTGGCCTTTGCTCCTGACAGGGTTTCCCCCTCTGTCTCCCACAATCAGAGCCTGTTTTGAAAAGGAGAAAATGCAGAGTGTACCTGTTGTGGACTGATAGATGTCATGTGAGGGATGAGATACTAGGTGAGAGGCTGCCGGGTCAGGAGGGGAGGGTCGCTGATCAGGAGGGGAGGGGAGGCTGCCAGGTCAGGAGAGGAGGGAGGCTGGTCAGGAGGGGAGAGGAGGGGAGGCTGCCGGGTCGGGAGAGGAGGGAGGCTGATCAGGAGGAGAGAGGAGGCTGGTCAGGAGGGGAGAGGAGGGGAGGCTGCCGGGTCGGGAGAGGAGGAGGGAGAGGAGGGAGGCTGATCAGGAGGGGAGAGGAGGCTGGTCAGGAGGGGAGAGGAGGCTGGTCAGGAGGGGAGAGGAGGCTGCCAGGTCAGGAGAGGAGGGAGGTGGTCAGAAGGGAGGGAGGGGAGGATGCTCATTCAGGATGGGAGCCCTCACTTAGGCGGTCAAGTTCACAGCCAGAAATTGTCCAGTGGTGCAGAAGCAGCTCTCTGGCGCCATCTGCTGAGCCCGGCAGGGAAGCCGGTCTGCTCAGCTCGGGGAAGACTGAGGGACAGAAATGGGTCCCGTGGCGGTGCTGGCAGCCACCCAAGAAAGATAGCCTTAGTTTGGGAGCCCAGCCGTAGCCGCTGCCTGTTCTGGGGAGCCCCTGGGCTCCCCTGGACTGCTTCTTCACAACAATGACGAGTAATGACGGCCATAACACTAGCTGGCATCTGTATGATGCTTTAGGGGTGCAGAGATACAGCACCGTTATTCAGCTGAAGTGCCCAGGGTCACATAGTAAGTGGGGGCAGGTGTCCAACCCAAGTCAGCTGCTCTTTGGATCACCCCACCTCCAGGGTGCCCTCACTCATGGCCCCACTGCCATCAAGGTGAAGGAAGGAGGAGACGCCCCACACCACAGTAGCCTAGCTTGTCCTCCGCCCCGGGGTGGAGAGTGGGAAGCCTGAGGCTGGACATCAGGGCTCCGGCTGGGGGAGCTCGGGAAGGAGCCCTGCACAGGCACAGTGCTCCCGTCTGTCCTAATGTCACACAGAGACACAGTAGAAGCTAGACCTGACCAGTGCCGCTTCATCTCCTCCTTTCTTCTTGCCCTTCACTCTGGGAATCGGCTATTCCCTTTTTCTTTGCCAAGGAGCCCCTGGCATCATGTTCATATTTCATTTTCAAGCATGTCAGGATGAAGTAAGTGAAAGAGGAGGGATTATGTCCCCATTTTGCAGTCAGGAGAGCCGAGGCATAGAAAAATACTCAGTCTACAACAAAAGACACCACTGAAAACTAAGAAATAAAGTAAAAAAGGCCACACATTTGAATCCTGCCCCTCCTGACAATTCTTTTATTGTGGTTTGGATAGGCTCCTAGCCTCACAAAGCAGCAGAAACAGCCATCTGTGCCCAAAAGACTCCAATAGGAAGCTGATCCAGTCTCCCAAATCTGATTCTCTCTGGTGGCTGCTGTGGCTCTGACTGCATTGGCCCCTCCACCATTGCCACCTCTCCAGGGCTGGCAGCCCCCTGAGATGCAGTGCCCTGAGCCTGTCCCTGAAAGGAGGAGGATTCTCAGTCATGCCAGGAATTGGACACAGATTTTAGAAATCACAGAATGTGTTCGTGCTCGAACAGCTCTCATTCTAGTGGTAAATAAGGGTCTACGGACACATACTTTTCTATATTCCGTACCTACTGAAGTATATGAGATGATTTTCTTAGCATTACATTTTCTAGAGAAGGAAATGACCTTATGGGTCATCTAGCCTAATCTTCCCCATTTTATAGACAGGTAACTAAAGTCCAGAGATGGGAAGGAAAGTACCGAGCTGGAAACAGCACCAGAACCTAAATCTTGCAGGTCCCAGCCCCATAGTTTGTCTCTGAAACCTCTCAGTAGTCCAAGACACAGGGTTCTCTCACCTCCCACTCCCTGTTCTGGCTTGGATGTCTTCATCTCTGCTTTATTTCTGACATTTCCTTTTAGCCCATGTTAAGAACCAATTTCTCCCTTCATTTAAGTAAGGCAAGCTCTGCTCCCACACTAGACTGGTGAAAGGGCCTCAAAATAGAGAATATTCATACTAGGAGGGGCCTTAAAACAGAGACTGAGTGCTAGGAAGGGCCTTAAAACAGATAATATTCATACTAGGAAAGATCTTAGAACAGAGACTCTGAGTGCTGGGAAGGGCCTTAGAACAGAGAATATTCATACTAGGAAGGGCCTTAGAACAGAGCGTGGCAAACCAGTCTCAAAGCACAAAATGTTAGTACTTAGAGATCTCTTAGAACAGGGGTTTTTCCCCTTTTTTTCTGTCTTGGGTCCCTTTGACAATCAGTCTGGTGGGGCCTGTGGATCCCTGCTCAGAATAATGTTTTAAAATACCTAAAATAAAATATGAGGAGTAACAAAGGAATACATACTGAAATGTAATTATCGAAATATTTTTAAACTTAGGTTCATGGACCCCAGGTTAAGAACCCTTATTTAGAGCATAAAACACAGACTGTCAGCCGGGAGACACAGCACTAAGAAGCAGTATTTACATGCCCCTCCGTGGTTCATAAAAGCATTTTCCTCAAGACAACCCGGTGAGGTCAGCAGTGCAAGTATGCTGGTCTCTCTTTTACACATGAGGAAATAAACTCAGAGGTGAAGTGGCTTGTTCAAGATCACCCAGATGGTAAGTGATAGAACCAGGCTTTCTGACCAGGCATCTGGACTTCTTCCTGCTAAGGGCCATTAGGACTCAGAATGTTCTATCTGGAAGGTACCTTAGAAGCACAGAGTTGAGGGCTGCAGAGCTGAAAGAGACCTGAGAGATGGTCCAGCCCAGCTACCCATGGTGAGAGGAGATGACCTGCCAAGGCCATGCAGCCACCGAGAGGATGGAAATGAAATTCTCCTTAAACTTCTCCTTGCGGTTCAATCATGTCTGACTCTCTGTGACCCTTTTGGGGTTTTCTCAGCAGAGATACTAGAGTGTTTGCCATTTTCTTCTCCAGATCATTTTACAGATGAGGAAACTGAGGCAACCAGGGTAAAGTGATTTGCCCAGGGTCACACAGCTAGGAAGCATCTGAGGTTGGATTTTTTTGGGGGGGGGGTGGGACAAGGCAATTGGGATTAAGTGACTTGCCCAGCTAGTGAGTGTCAAGTGTCTGAAGTCAGATTTGAACTCAGATCCTCCTGACTCTAGGGCCAGCATTCTATCTAGTGTGCCACCTAGCTGCTTAAAGTTCATTTAAAGACACATTTAACAGATACTTGGTATTAAAAGCGTCTCACGTGGTTTGGCTTTGGGCTTAAAATGAAGGCTCTGGATTTCTCTTCTTTTGGCCGAACCTGCAGGCTCGTGGTCCTGCCCAGGCTTTGCCTCGGTACCATCAGCACCCCCCAAATGAGTTCAGAAGCTTTGGGGAAAACAGATCAGCTTTTAAGGAATAGGAGATTGTCTCACATGCCCAGAAGTCACCTATTCACTTTTTCTAGACCGTGCCCACAGTGCTGTGTCATATCCCTGTAGCTGCCCTCCACAGTAAAGACCAAGCCTTGCTTACTTCCTCAGGACCTGCCTCAGAAGGCCAGCAAAATCTCCAGAGGATTCCATCTCTCCCGAACTTCTTTATGCCCTTTCCTATGAAGAATTGCTTGGAATGAACCAAGGAAGTCAGAGTCCCCAGAAAGGTCCCTTGTAGGAGGGACCACCCCCAGGGAGGTGATGGGCCCCCTCTGCCTCCAGCGCCATTTACAGTCTGCTAAAGGGAAGAACCTGGACACAACTTATAGGAGTCAGTCATAGTGTTAAGACCAGCTTCCTATGATGGGAACGCCCATGTTTGCTGGTTCTTGTTTGCCTGGAGAAAACAGCCGTGGTATGGGTTTGCCACCAAGCGTTGAGGCCTCATGGGGTAGTAAGTTCCCTGTTTGTAAAGGTCTTCAAGCAGAGACCACTTGTTGGAAACATTGGGACGGGATTCAGGACTGTGTAGGGCAGTGTCCTCACTGCCTCCTAAGGACTGACAGGGTCACACTGGATGTCTCAGGTTCATGAGGGTTGTCTGCACACCCTAGCACCACCTCCCATAGAGAGTGGGGGTCCTAGGTGAACAGAACCTTGTTGCCTCCTTCTAACCCTAGTTACCTTCCCACTAAGCAAGGCCCCCTCCCATTGTTTCCCACCCTTCAGTCTCAGTTTTTTAAGGGAACTGTCCAAGACAATGGAAGATCTCTTGGGTTTCACTCACATTAATGAGGTGGGTGCATGTCTACCTAGAACCACAGACCTGGAAGGGACCTCAGAAGTCCATCCCTGCCTCCACATCCCCATGTTGGTCTTCTACTCACAGAACTCACTACTCCATGAGCTGGTTTGAGACTGGCTCTGCGTAGACTCTGTGATGGGGGATGGGGAGAAGATCAGCTGTGTTCCTCCCCTGCCCCTTCCCCTTAGGACTGGTAATAATTGTTGGGGAGCTTTGTCTTTACCCTGCCTCCCTGTAGCTTCTTCCCATTGTCCCTCCTTTGGATCACCAAGCCAAGCAGAAAAGGCGTAACCACCTTGCACTCAACCACAGCACAAGAACTGGGGATATGAAATGAAGATGCTAACAATATGACGGACTTGCCTATCTCCCAGAAATTCCAGAAGGCCTGAGAAGAGACACATATGAGAGCTCCGAATACCCCAGGACACGTTAAAATGTAAGCTATGGACATTATTTGGACCAGCTGCTGTGTGGCACTCATGTGACATTGACCAGGTCAGGCTCCTTGTGGCTGTGAGTACCTGCCATAAGGCACCAACCCTTATAAGCTAACATATCAAGAAAGGCATATGGGCAGTGACCTGTGTCTGTAACATTGAGCGTTTCTCCAACAGGAACTTTCCAGCACAATGAGATCGGACAGCCCCCTGGGCTTCATTTGTACAGAGTCCTTCATGGACTGACCGTGCCATCTCTGGGCGAGTCCTGTCGCCTGAGGACGGCGTGCTCCTGTTGAGAGCATCCCTTTGATTGAATGAGGTTGACTCAAGATACCCTGTGAAAATGGCTTCAAGCAGGAGTTTCATTGCCCCACATTCTCTATGACATCCTTGCCTTGTGTCTGAAATGAGCGGTTCATGAAGCAAGAGAACTGGGGCATCTTCTCCTGTCTCCACGGCATTACCCTGGAAGGGCACCAGTTACCCGTGTTTAATGCAGAGAGCCGTATCTTCCAGGCACACCAGAGCGGCCCCTCCCAGAGGACCATCAGGCCGTGTCTCCTGCAGGGAGAGCTAAGTGCTGTTCGCCGTGTACTTGTCGGAATGAACTAAAAGGGCCTGTGAACGCCACTCGAGGGCTGAGTCCGCCTCGCCAACCCTGATGTGACTGGGGTCTCTAGGAATTACATGTGTCCAGAGCAAATGATTCTGACTTGGTCATCATCATTTATAGTGGCTGGGCCTGCAGATGCGGCCTATCCCTGGCAAGGAGCAAACCTCTGGGCTAGATGTCTGGCTCTTGAGGATTGAGCCAGTCATACGTGAACACACACGCACAGATGGAGAGAGACACCCTGGAAAATACAAATGCATTTAGCATGTGTGTGGGCTTCGAGGGATCCTTGTGTCGTGAGCCAGCCTAGGAGGGAAACCAGTCAGCCATTTATCTGTCTTGGCCAACATCGAAGTGTTACAAGTCAGGCAGTCAGTGCATTGATTCAGCTCCTTCTCCATGCTGGGAACACCAACCAAAGCCATGTAAAGGTTCTGTGGAACCAGGACAATCACAGGTATACCTTGCTTTGCACCAGAGGCTGGGTGGGGATTTTGGCATGTGTATCAATGCAAAATGCAGAGGTGCAGGGTGACAAGGAGAATGAAGGCTTGGACAGAGAGATCACTGGGGACTTGCATCCTGTACTAATGCATTTCTTGTGGGTCATTGGGCCTCTGAGTGTGCTGAACGCTGAGAAGACAAACGAGGGATCAGAAATGCTCAGGAGCTCCTGGCACTGCAGATACTAGAGCTGAGCCCTGAGGGAACCCAAGGAGGTGCTCTCTCTTCTCTGCTTCTTCTCCTCCTCCCTGAAGGACCAGGCCTTGGGCTCCTTTCCTGGATCTTCATCGAGATGGTGCCTGTGTCTCCTGCCCTGACCCTCTTCCCTCCTCCAGACTGTCTCATGTAGTGATCTCATTGGGTCCCATCAGCTCAATGATCATCTCTACACAGATGGTTCCCAGATTCCACTTCCCCAGGGTCTCCAGGCTCCCCTTACTCACCTTTTGGGTATCTGTCCAGAACAGAATTCATTGTCTTTTCCCCAAAACCAACCCCTATTCCCAACTTCTCCATTACTGTCAAAGGCAACACTCTCCTCCCTCAGCTCCTATACCTGCCCAGCAGCTCTCTCCTCTGACCCTGTCCCCACCCTGGTACAGACCCTCATCCCCTCACACCTAGACCATTGCTGGGGGGGGAGTCTGCTGCCTCCAGTCTTTCCCCACCCCAGTCCATCCTCCTTTCAGCCACCAAAGTGATCTAAAGCTCAGGTCTGACCATGTCATCCCCCTACTCAATAAACTCCAGTGGCCCCCTATGGCCTCCAGGATCAAACACAAAGTCTGCTTGGCATTTAAGATCCCTCCTACCTCTCCAGTCTCCTTCTATTTGGCTCCCCTGATCCAGCAGCAATGGCCTCCTGGCCATTCCTGACACAGCATAGACCATCTCGACTCTGTGCCTTCTCACCAGTTACTGTCCCTCCACTCACCTCTGCATCCTTCCTTCCCTGGACTCCTCCAAGACTCAGCTCTGATTCTGCCTTCTGAGAGGCCTTTCCTCTGAGATCCTCTGCCATGTACCCCCGTATGTATCTTGTACGAATATAGTTATGTTTGCATTGTCTTCCCCGTTAAAACGGAACCCCTCTGGGGCAGGGACTGTGTTTTTGCCTTCTTTGTATCCTGTGCTTAGCGCAGTGCCCGGCCTGTTGTAACCACTCAATAAATCAATGCTCATTTACTGACAGCTGACCATGCTGAAGAGGTGGTGCATTCCAGGCACCAGGGACAGTCCTTGGCAAGGCACTAAGTTGGCAGATGGAGTACCATGCTTGGGGAGTGGGCCAAATGCATAAATGTGTGGCTGTGTCTCTAAAACCCCCAGAGTTTCCCCCAAGGCCTGTTCTGAAGGTGGGGAGGGGCTGTGTTGCCCACCTTCTGGCTGACTCTTCAGGTAAATGCTCTCTCCTACCGCACGGAGCTGACATGCTTCTTCTCATCGTCGGCATGTTTGTCTTCAGATTCCATTGCCAATTAATTGGCCTTCTTCCCCTTCCCAGCACCCAGCAATGATGCTGGTTCTGAATGGCCCTCACAGATGCCTGTGCACAATCCCACCACACAAGGATGTAATTAAATCCTTTGAACAGCACTTTGGGATCCTTGATTATGTAGAAAAACTCCATAGAAATGTAAGCTGTTGTCTACAGCTGGTTTACCCCGTGGTTTCTATCAGTGTTCCCTGTACTGTGAAAATTACCTTCCAGGAAAGCAAATGGGGAAATTGGCCCCAGGCAGCTCCAAGCTCCCTGGGGTAGGCCGCCCACCTCTGCTTTCACCAGGCCACTGGACCAGCCTCAGCCAGCCACAGAAAGGAGTGTGGCCAGGTCAGTGGCTTCCTGCCACCCTCCCATGGATGCATATCCAGGCCCCCATTAATCCCTCATTTTTTCTCTCTGCAGGAGTTGCCACAGCATGACTAGTCTGTTCAGTAACACCGTGTCGCCTATTAAGGATGGAACATCCTCTCTTCCCAGAAGGCCCAGCTCCCTTACCAAGCCCCCACTCCGGGCTCTGTATGACCTGCTCATAGCACCCATGGAAGGGGTAAGTGGCTGCATCACTGCCCACTGAGGCGGGGAGGGAGGCAGCAGCCTCCCGCCCATCACGTAGTCAAGAAATATTGACTCCCTGAGAAAACCAAATTTTTCCACAGTGCATCAATCTCTGTCTCTCTCTGTCTCATTCTGTGTGTCTCTCTGTCTCTCCCCTTCCTCCCTCCATCTCTCCCTCTTTCCTCTCTGTCCTTTTCCCTCCATCTTCTTTTCCTGCCCTGTTCCCCCCCCACCCCTCCACACTGACCTTCCCACTAATATCAATGTTTGAAAGCCCAAGCACAGGATAGAGAAGATATTGACTGGGTATGTATGTGACCATTCAAATACCAGCTATTCAGTGGTCATTGGAAAAGCCTAAGGAAAAGAAGTATACCATTTCTATGGGGCATCTTTGTGAGCCATGGGTCTCAGAAATGGTCAGTCCCTCATAGCATTGGCCTCAGACTCTGCTGTGAAAAGGGTCACAGGAGAAACCAGAGCCTGCGCGTGTGTGTGTGTATGACTGTGTGTGCATGTGTGTGCATGTGTCTATATGTGTGTGACAGTGTGTATGTGCATGCGTGTGTGTGTGCACGCACGTGTGTGTGTGTGTGTGTGTGTGTGTGTGTTCATGTGAGACCCTTCAGAACCTCCCTTAGCCTATCTCTCTTCCACCAGGGTTTAGCGCTCTCCGGTGACTGTGAGTCTCAGACAAGGGGGCCCGTATTTCCATGCCTCTCTCTCTCTGACACTTTCTGACTCCCACCTTTGGTGAATGCC
Organism: Trichosurus vulpecula; assembly: GCF_011100635.1. Taxonomy (NCBI): domain Eukaryota; kingdom Metazoa; phylum Chordata; class Mammalia; order Diprotodontia; family Phalangeridae; genus Trichosurus; species Trichosurus vulpecula. The sequence continues at coordinate 17,267,939 of NC_050573.1, forward strand.
CTCATGGAGGGGCCCTTTCACCTGGGACTCCCCCTGAGAGACTGAGAGTCCCTTCTCTTAGGTTGTACGCACTTCCCCTGGCCTTGACAACGGCTTTTCAGCACAGTCACCACCACCTTCCTAGGTGGGTGCCACCCGAGGGCCCGTGGGTCCTTGTAAACCAAGCCTGTTTGTAGCTGGGGCTCAGAAGGCAGCTGTCGTAGCAGCAGATGAATGTTAAGCTCTCCAGAGGGGAATGGATTCCTGTCTGCCTGAATGCCGGGTTTGATGTGCTGACACGAGCAGACAGGTAAGAGCTTCCCCACTGGCGGTTCTCAGATTTGTCCTGCAGATGTGACAAGGGGTCCCCCAGGAGGCCTGTCCCAGTCAGGGGGAGAGCATCCTCCCATTTTCCCAAGGTCTCTTCAGGACTTCCATTCTTTTGTTCTCCCTACACTTAACAATTAGCTCGTGGTCTCTGCTTTTTCCGAATTACAAAACACACAGTGTTGGAGCCCGAATGGACTTTAAGGATCCAGATGAGGTAGTTTGGAATAATGGAAGACCTGGGTTCGAATCCTCTCTCTGCTCCTTGCTTCCTATATGCTCTCTTCTCCTCTCTCAGCAGCGGTCTCTTCCTTTATAAAATGAAGGGGATTGGGTCGATGACCTCGAAGGCCCCTGCAGGATTCTATGGAAATGAGGCTGAGAGAAGTGGGGGGATCTGCCCAAAGTCACCCAGTGAGTTCACAGCAAAGCCTGGAAGTCCAGTGTGCTGACCCCTCATCCAGTCTCTCATTCCATCTTCTACCCCACAAGTCTTTCTGACTCCCAGAAATGGATCTGCCACCTTAGCCCGTCTCCCTTACAGAGAACAGAAGTGATTCCTCAGTGGCCAGTAGAATTCTCTACAGCAACTGCCCCCCCCTTCTCATTGGTATTCCCTTCCATGTCCTCCTCATAATAAGGTGACCAGGATGGCAGAAAGCTCTCCAAGTAAAAGATGCCATCATAACTTATCCTGATTTATGTTCCATACTGCCTTGAGAGAAATAGAAATCAGAACTGTCGAGAGGATTTCTCGAGTTTTCTTTATTGCCATCCACCATCGAGAAAGGGTTCAGTGAATTACTGCTCGCACTGTCCTCCCCCTCCCCAAAGGACTCTGCCCCCACAGCACAGCAGCTCTGAGTGCTCCACAGTGCCCTTACCCTGGATCCCTGCTTTCCAACCTCGCCATCCCAAGGCCAGTTACCCTGGCTGCTCCACATGGGTTTCCCCAAACAGCTTCCTTGGTTGTTGCTGAGGGGGTGCCATGTGAGGGAGGAGCAGCAGCCTTATCTCTGCCCCTTTTCCCTGGTAGCTGAGGAGGGACCTGTTGAGGCAATGCAGTGGCTGTTGATTTGCTGCTCATTAGAATGAAATGGCTGTCAAGAGTGTGGCGTGATTGGCTCGGATGGGCTCTCTGGTGACCCAAACCATGGTGCGTTGAAAACTACCAAAAAGAAGGTGGCCTTTTGGCATCAGAAAGGAGAGGCCCTGAGGAGGAAGTCACAGAATTAACATTTTAAAGCTGGAAGGGCCCCCCACACTTCCAGAGGAGGAAAGGTAGAGAGGCTTGTCTTCAGTCCAGCAGCCCCTTCTTGGTAGAGCCCACGCCTTCGGGGGAGTTCAGAAAACCTATAAAAGACCCTGAGCTGGAGACATCTGAATGGATACAGCAAAGCTGCCTCAGCTCGGGCTGTGGTCGCAGAGCTGGAACAAGGTTGGTAAATGCGGGGGCAAGTCTGGACCCAGAGCAGGCTGCTGTGCCAAGGCCCAGCCGCTGGTGAAGAGCAATTCTAGCCCTACAGAGACGTGGTGGTTCTAAGCTGATATTTAAGGCAGTAAGAGAGCTTTATGAGATGAGGGCTGTGTTTGGGGAGCACTTTCCTCCCTCCAGACCTTCCCCGGTGACTCAAAGAGTAACATGTACTAAGGGTAAGTGGTAGCTCCTATCTCAAAATCTAGCTGTTCCTGCAAGAAGGTTAGAAGGGTATGGAATCGTGGAACCACAGGGACTTACACGAGTTAGAACAATGTTCGAAACAACATCATTTGAGTTGGCCTAATGAAAGGAGAGGAGCTAGTGTCTGGCTTGGTCTGATAGAGTCACTCTCGGAAGCTACAATCAGAAAGTCTTGGGTAATTCCAAGGACCTCGCTATCAGGCAAATGAGGGTGTTGCCACACTCCTGGACATCCTCATTCACACTTCACTTGTGCCATGAGGCCCTTGGCGAGACTATGTATTTTTAGCGCTTGTTTGGAGTATATCTGTGGGTCTAAGTACTTTTCAGTTCTTTCATTCACCAAGCGTTTCTCAAACACCACTTCATGTGTGCCCTGGGGACATAAAAGCAGGTCCCTGCCCTCAGAGAGTTTACAGACAGTCTGGCAAGCTCTGCTTTGGATCAGGTCCCTGACCAACATGAGAGCCACCCCTGGGTAACTGAGAGACGTGGGAAAGTGTTATTCAGTCAAGGTCATTCAGATTGAGAAGTTCCTCATTTGGCCAGCTGTTAAGCATGCCAGCAACCCGAGGGACCCCCTCCTTCTTGGATAAGACCTTTTGGAAGTGAGCCTTGGTTCATTAAAGCCTCTCTCCTCAGCCCCCCCTCTTAGAATGAAAGAAGCCTTTGGTTCTGTCATTTCTTGCCTGAGGATCAGTCAGGGTTAGGTGCTGCCCACTGGGAGGAAAGAGTAGTTTGAACCCAGTGGGGAGGTGGAGAGCCCCAGAGGAGAGCCCCAGGCATTCTGTCTGGGAAGCCCCTCACCACTGGTTCAGCCTGTGACAGCTGAGGCAGCCACTTGTCATTTTCCTCTCATCCCATTAAAAACATACCAGGACAGAGCACAAAGCCCCCACTGACCGCTTGTCAGGGACCCCAAGGACGACCCTTAACCCTTTGGGGCCTCCTTGCCTTGGCCCCTGGCAGTGAAACAAAGAGGATCAGAGTCTCTGGAGTCACCCAGGATTCGAGATTCCTTGAGGCAGCGGTCGGTGAGTGTGTGGCCACAAGAGGGCAGCACGGCCCCGCCTCACTGCCAGCTTCCCCCTTTCCGTGGGGCTCAGAATGATGTAAACAAGTGTTGCTGCCTGGCCCCATCTTGGCTGCTGAGGGAGAATGGGAGGAGTGGCCTGCATGGTCTGACCTCAGGCACCATTTCACCACTGGACGACTCTTTGCTGTGGCTTTGGCCCTGAACCCCACAATGTCCTTTGCTGTCAGGCCAGCAGCAGCACTCGGGGGAACTGTGACCATCCCCCTTGGCTAGAAATCCCATCAGAGGTTGCTCATACACCAAGGAGCCAATGCCACTCCCAAGAGACCTGCAGGGCACCCTTCAGGCCTAGGGCATCCTGCCTCAGGGCTCAGATCACAGATGGGATCTGCAGTAACAGGAGACTCCCCATTATTACGGGGACATCCTTGGGTCAAATCCTCATGAGTCCCTGCACAACCAAGCCAGAGCTGGGAGGGAGTTTCTAGACCATCCTAGGGATCAGGGAGGGGAGTGACTTCTCCAAGGTCACACCAGTGGGTGGAGTCAGTGATGGGAATTGAACCCCTGGCTCCAGGGCCAGGCTCTTTGCACTACACAGCGGCGTTTGTCCTCACCACAAATAGCTATGAAGAGTGAGAGACTGAAATCAGTCTCTTGTTCTCTGGTACTACTAGCATTTCCATCATGTGAATGTTCCCATCTCGGTGTCAGAGAATGTCAGAGTACCTTCCCAGAGGAAACGCCCTCTATGCCATGCCTAACAAGTGTCCTTCTAGCTGATTCCTGAGTACCTCTAGTGATGGGGAGGGCTGCTAGGTGGCCCAGTGGATAGAGCACCAGGCCTGGAGTCAGGAAGAGGCATTTTCCTGAGTTCAAATCCATCCTCAGACACCTATTAGCAGTGTGATGCTGGGCAAGTCACTTAACCTCCAGAGGTTCTTAACACCTCATTAACTCCTTTGAATCCTGATGCCAACATGTCCATGAGGTTGGGGGAGTGGCTTCCAACCTGTGTATCCAGAGACCCTCGGTGCTTCTCCTCGGGTCTTATCTAGACCACAGCCTCGGCTTAGGCAGGGACCTCGTCTCTATCAGATGATGCATGGTTAGGGCTCCGGGGCGGGTGGCGGGGGCCTTGGGCTGGGTCTCAGACACACAGACTGCCTTGCTGTATTTGGGAACAGTCGTCATTCTGATCCGTTCTTAGTGAGGGAAGTTATGGCAATGAGCCAGTCTCCTCCTAAATGGAATTTAAAAGAGGGGCAGTGATGAACATAGCAATTTTGTGTGTTTTTTGAAAGAGATTAAAGCATTTGGAGAGAGACGGGCCATTTTTGTCCATGCAGAGATTAGACTCTGGATCCCAGAGTGCGACGGACCGTGTGGCACACGGCTTAGGGGGCTGCAAGGGTAAGAACTCAGTCACCAATGGGCCGTCTACTCTTTTTAATTGAGACCTCTCTAGTGATATTCAGATGAGGGCAGACACCATCCAAGAACTGCAGGCATTTCTAGAACTGCTTAGGAAGAGAAAAAATGAAAGCAATACCATGCAGGCTATCTATCTAGCACCAAAAGCAATGGTGAACCCTGAGAGGATGTTCACTGGTTTCCCCAAAAAGGAGCGAGCAGGCGAGTGGCCCTCTCAGCTGAGCCAGCCCCAGCAGGTGATTTTCACTCTCCCGTCTTGGGTGAATGGTTAACAAGAGGCCCATTTCCAACCTTACCCTTGGGATGACTCAGTGTCAACCAAAATGCAAAAAATGTCTTCTTTTTGCTCACCTTCCTCTTCCTTATTGGGCTATGAAGCATTTCACTTACCAGACTCATCAGACAGAACTCAGTGACAGGATGGAAGGTATAGCCACACCTCACAGGACAGCTCTGTCCCTGGGATGCCCAACCACTGATCACTGAATCATTTCCATAGGAAAATAAGGGGGAGCCTTGGTTAGTGTTGTGTGGACCAAACAACCTGAAGGACTGAGTTGTCACCCTCGTTTTGGCATCATAATGATGAAGCCCTGTTTGAGTCAGTTCCAGTTGGTGGTTTGTTTTTGTCTCTTGGCTTTTGTTGAGAAATGTAGGTTCTGTGAAATCTTACTTTCTGAGAAACTTTGCTTTTTTAAAATATTTTTTATTTTTTCCCAATTGTATGTCAAAACAATTTTCAACATTCTTTTTTTAAATTTTGAGTTCTAAATCTCTTCCTCCTTCCCTTGCCTCCCCCCTTCCTGAGATGGTAAGCAGCTTGATATAGTTTGATATAGTTTGATACATGTGCAATCATGCAAAACCTATTTCTATATTCGTCATGTTGTAAAACAAAACACAGACCAAGGAGAAACTTTACTATTAAGGTTCACCCAACTTGGAATCGCAGAGCATTGAGGCAAAAAGGGACCTTGAAAATCATCCAATCTGACTTACTTTGTTCTAAAAGAGGGAAGCGAGGGTCCGAGCACTTCGGTGACATGCCCAGGGCCACTTGGCACCAATGGCAGTGATGAAACCCAACCTTCGTTCTCTTTCCACTGTCCCACACCATCTTCTCCCACCCATTCAAAGTCATGCAAAGCAGGCAGTGCTTTGCCTATTAAAATGGGTTACCTAAGGCAAAGACCTGTTTAACCCAGGTCCAAATGACCAGAGAGCCCAAACACCAACATGGTTTGGTTTTCTGTCCATGTCTTTTGTGTCACCTAAAAAAAATTACATTGTGTTCAGTAGAGCTGTGGTGTTAAACTCACATAGAAATGATGGCCACTAATCCATACAGAAGGATCCCTGCGGGCCACAGAGCAACTTAGCTTTAAAATGTAATGTTATCTGTGTTTCATTGGATTTTTATTTCTTTTGTTAAATATTTCCCAATTCCATTTTAATCTGGTTTGGGCCGCACTTGAATCTGCAGCATGACACTGGCAATGATGACATTGTATTGTATTAGAATTGTTTGCAATTTGGTGTTTGATATATATGGTTTATATGACATTTCCCAGTTTATCAGAATATTCAGTTATTTATCTCCTCCCCCTCCCAACCATTTAGACAAATGGGAATTTACTGGAAAAGGTTTTGAAGTCTACTGGGAGAGTCAGAAGTAAGAGAAACTTAACACAGAATATTGTATGTGAAAACTGGAATAACAGAGAATGCCAGAGCAGGTACCGTAGACTAAAGGATGCCGCAGCTAGGAGGGCCTGGGATACATAAAATGAGGCATGGGAGAGACCCTAGAATGGAGGATGTACAATGCCAGAGACTGAAGGACCCTTTGAGATCTTCCAATTCAGCCTCTTTCGTTTTACATTTGAATAAACCAAGGCCCAGAGAGGAAAGGTGATTGTAATATCTCTGTAACTTTTACTGTCATCACAGTGGGTGTCGATATTGCTAATGCTGTCATCTGACTTTGCCCAGAACAGTCTTGAGGGTCAAAAGTGGGTCCATAGTTATAAAAATACAGGGGGTGGGGTTTTCTTCCTCCAAGATGTTTATACATACACTAGGAAGAAAAACAGTTCCCAAGCCCTCGTGGTACAGAAAAGGATAAATCACAGAGGCTGGTCTTCACTCTGCAGTGGAGAGAGCACTGGGCAGGGAGCCAGGAAGCCTGGGCACAAAGACCAGCGGCGTGACCTTGGGCAAGTCCCATGACCTAGTGAGAGTGACGGAATGAGGGAGCTAAATTAGCATTTCTCTGGCCTCCCTTCTCGCTCAGATGGTCTGTGGACAGTCTATCCCAGGACTCCTGAACATGATTGAAAGTCCTGCCCTCTTGGTGTGTGGTGTACTTATTCCCTTCCCAGTGTCCTGCTTCAAAAGAGCCAGTTCGGGGGCCTTTAGGGCTGACATCAATCTCTAATCTGGATATGTCCTTAGGACTTCATAGAGGAGCCAGGCCCTTTCCATGGCTTCTTTGCTAGCCCAGGCTTCGGGGGAGCAGGGAATGGCCTCCTCAGGGTGAGTCTCCTTGAAATGACTCTGAATAGCATCTTCCAGGTGATGTGTCATTGGGATAGAGATGTCACTTTCTTTTCATTTCCCAGTTCATATTGGATTAGAGCTGATCCTCCTTCTCTCCTGGAGGCGGTGCTCAGCAGACAATTGATAAGGGCTCCGTCTAGTCCAACCTAGTCAATCACTTTTCTCCCTGCCTTTGAGCGTGAGCTGTCAGTCGGATGGTTGACCCCCATTTCCTCATATTTGTATGCGTCAAAGAGCTGCCTTTATCATAACCGCCATTTTCATAGACATCCTAATAGTGCAGGTTTTGGAGGACTTAGCCTGTGGTAGACTCCTGAATAGGGTTTTAAGCTAGCCACTCCCAGTGTGGTACACACATTCTCAATTCTAAAAAGCTTAGGAAAAGGGGGGAAGGCTGTTTCATCTCCCAGGCCGAGCCTTAGAGTCCTTTGGATTGCTCCTCTTCTTAGCCCTTCTCACCAAACATGCGCCAGATCCTGTCACCTCTGCCTTTGCCACGTTTCTCAGTTTTGTCTGTCTCCATTTCCACTCCTATGACCCACTTCTAGGGGATGTGGATTACTGCAGTCACCTTCTAGTTTCTCTTCCTACCTTTTGCTTGGCCTCCCCATTAACTTTCCATCCTGCGTACCTCTGACAAAGTTACAATGGCTCCCCATCACCCATAGCAGGAAGGCAGTCTTCCTCTGCCTGGCCTTCATGACCCTCCATAATCTGGCCCCGTCTGAGCAGTCCAGACTGAGTTCCCACTCCTTCCAGGCATAAGACTCTGGATCCATTTACTGTCTGCCCCCCCCCCGCCCACACACACACACTGCTCACTCTGGCCTCTCTGCTTTTGGTCACACTCTTTCCCCCTCCTTCCACCTCTGTTCCTTGTGTCCTGTCTCTTTCTAGCATGAGACTTTGGGCATAGGTCCAAGGGCTGCCCATGTTTGATTCTCTTGTTGTATTTGTTCTCTGGTTCAGCCTTTGACCCAGTCCTGGTCCTGCAATGCAATAGCCTCCTGTTCATTAAGAGCTTCTTCACCCAGGGTCATCTTGTTTTCCCATCTGGACTATAAGCTTCTTGTGAGCAAAGATCATTCTTATTGCCCCTTATATCCTCCCTCCCTGGCACATAAGTGCTCAATAAATGCTACTGATTGATAATTTCCAAAAGCCATGGATATGCCCATGAAGGACGATGAGTGGTCTCATGTAAGGGAGCCAGGCAGATCCAGTCCAGTTGGAGTGTGTTAGGTTTGACTCAATGTGGCTTAGTGTGACCTAGGAGCTAGTCATCAGACAAGATTCACAAACTACTCTCGAATAATAATGTGTCTTCAAACTCTGGGGCTGGTAATAAGGTTTTGTGGGAAAAGTCTTACAGAGATGACACTTTACCCAGGAGTATTTTTTCTGAAATAGATCTCGACCTCAGGACACCGTGGAAAGGAGAGTTTTAGCTCACCACCCTTTATGCATTTGCTAAATGTGACCTTATTTGTCACTTTATCTCTGAAAATGATAAGCCCATATGAAGCTAACAGGTTCCAGGATGATCTTGGGTCTTAGAGCGGGTAGGGCAGAACTGCTGGGGAAGCAAGGGAGCTCTGGTTGAGACCGGGAGCCAGCATCTGGTTCAGGCGGCTGCTTGTGCCTTGGTGTTGTTTTTGTCCATGGCAGGTAGCCCAGAATTCCCATTCAGAGACTGCCGACAAGAGGACCTGCACCAAGTAGCATTTTCTCCACGTTGCAGCTGCCCAACCCTGTCCCCGAGGCCTGGGGCTGATCCTCCCATTCACCCTCCTTCTCATCCATGACTCTTGGGCTGTGCTTGGGTCTTTCCAAAACATTTCCCCATCCATCATGTCATTGGATCCCTGTGAGAAAAGCAGAGCGAGTGATCATAAGATCATGTGTGTTAGAGCTGGAATCACCTCACCCAAGCCTGTCTCTATAGAAGGTGCTGAGGTACAGAGAGGGTAAGTTGCAGAAATGGCAAGAAGTGGGGTAGAGATATGGTCCCATGTCCTCTTCTGTCTTTTCACAGATCTTGGAATTACAAAGAAGGGAATGCTTTATCCAGGCTCACATTTGGCTGAACCTAGAACTCAAGTTCCTTGACCCTCACTACACATCTTTTCTGGATAATGCTGTCTCTGTAGCATCCTGAAGGCCAGAAATTCATCCCCGCAGATGGCGCTGGGGAGCCATGGCACACAAAAGTTACCGCCAAAGTCTTTGCCTCCTGGTTTTCTTCGAACAAATTCATTTGTTCTAAACTCATCCTCAAAAATAGCTCTTGAAGGCATGCAAGATGCAAATTAGCCTAATAATTTTATTTATGTCTCCCTTGCATGCAGAAAGAATAGGAGAAAAAAGTCAAACTGTAGGGGGTTCCATAGAGCCAGCAAATTCTGCCAGGCACGTGTCACTCTGACTTAGCTAAGATGGTGTTGCCCTCAGCCAAATTCCCAGAGCAGGAAGTCAAATGGAAGAGAGAGACAAATTTCACCCCGCTCTGGAAAGCAGCAGTCCCCTGGTGGGACCTTGGGCTCTGCAGAGGGAGGAGAGATGGAGCACCCAGCAGCCTGGGGCCAGCAGGCACTTGTAACCAATCTGTCAGGATAGAGCGGCCGCCTTCACACACAGAGGGACAGGTGGCGCCCAAGGCAGCCGCGTGTCAGAGTGATGGGTGGGCAGGCGGGCACCCACTGGAGAAGCTCCGGGGTCTAGAGAGCCACGGGGAGGCAGGGAAGTGCATGGGGTCACCGACTCTGCCTCCTCGAAGACTAGAGCATCTCTTTCCTTGATCTGCCTCTGGCCCAACTATATTTCAGAAGGCGAGCCAGTGTTTTGGTCTCCTTGTGGCCGAGAGGCCCGAGTGACAGCTGGCTCAGCCTTCTATCCCCGTGGGGGCTGCTTCCCAAGATGCTGGCGCCTCTTGGAATTGTGGCCACATCCTTGCTCTCATTCTCCTTTTGTCCTGAGACTTCTTTTGGATTGAATGCCATTTTTCCAAATCTTGCTTGCTTTTCTTCGATCAATACTCTCGGGCCTGGGTAAGCGGGGCTTTTTGAAAGAAATCTCCCCTTCTTTAGAAAACTTAAGGTAGTGGGTATCCCAGGCAGGGTGAGAATGGCGCAAGCTTTCTCTTCACTTTTATCTCCAAGCTACCTTCCTCTGAAGAGCTCAGAGTGCTTTACATAACATTAATAAATTAAGTCCCATAACACCCCTGGGAGATGGGCTAAACAGCCGCTTAAAAAAATACCACAAAAGCAGAGGAGAAACACATTCCTCAGAGGATTAGAAGGGACCTGGGAAGGTCATGAAAGGTTAGAGAGTCGGTCTGTGCCCTTCACTTCTCTCTCCCCACCCCCACCTCCTTCCGCACAAGGCAGCCTTCTCTTCTTTGGAAGAATTTGTCATCATTGTCCCCACCGCCTTTCCTCATAATTCTTCCTCTTCTCTCCACGGCCTTCTTGAGTTGGGGAGCACCAAGCCAGGCTTCATATCCCAGGACAGATTGGACTTAGCATAAGGAGAAGATTGCCTCATGGTCCCCCAAGTCTAAATTCTGCACAGAGCACAGGGGGAGGCAAACTGTGTGCCCACTATGACCTTCAGGTCTTTTTCAGTTCCTATCTCGTAAAAGTACAATTTCTTTGTCTACCCCAAGACTGCTCTACCTGTGCCCTGTGCCCCGTGCCCCGTACCCTGTTAGGACTTTTGTGGTAGTGCTTTGGCCCCAGCTCGGTATCAGGCACTGGCTAAACGAGTGTTTTCAGTCTCTCATCCCCCGAGCAGAACATACTAAGCCCAAACCCCATCCTCATAGACCGCTTTTTGCACATGTCTGTCTGGGCCAGTGCTGATCCATGGATCACTCTCCTGGTTCTGGTCATTCACTAATAGATTTGTTTTAGTCCAGATGTGTGTGGCCATTTGAAAGCTTCCGGGCAGAGATATAATGTGCATCTGTGGGAGCACCTGATTCAGTCCCGTGCCTGTCTTCTCCTCCCTAGGGCCTGATGCACTCCAGTGGGCCTGTGGGGCGCCATCGACAGCTGGTCCTGGTGCTGGAAGGAGAGCTATACCTTATTCCATTTGCCCTCCTGAAAGGGAGCGCCTCCAACGAGTATCTGTACGAGCGTTTCACCCTCATCGCAGTGCCCTCCATCCGGGCCCTGAGCCCCACCTCCAAGGTAGGCCTCAGCACCTTCTGCCAGGCACTTTGGCCTGCTCCCTTGTGCTCCTAGGAACTGGACAGAGCTGAGTTATCAGTAGATAAGATGCTACCACCTTCCTGGTCTGCTTTAAGTGTGGACCTGCCTGGAGGCCAGAGGATGGACCGCAGGACTCCTCACAGCTCCTTCAGTTCAAGCCTCCCTGGTCCCTCTTCTTCTGACCTTTGAGGGCTCCTTGGTGGTCATTTCTAGGGATTGCTGGCCTCCGACTGGCATCATCCCACAGGACCCAGAGGTTTCAGGCTGGACTGAAAACCCCAGGGAAGCAATTGCTCCGTTTTTATCCACAGAAATCCAGCTGGTTTTTAGATTCCACAAACAATGTGCTCAGAACCTTCTCGGGAGCCTGTCCACGTCTGTTGGATGCCTCTTGTACATAGAGGCGTCATGCTTATTTTTGTGGCAACCAATGTGATTGCAGAGAACAGACCAGGGCCTAAAATGAAAGGAGGAGCAACAATCAGCTTCCAAGGAGCAGACCCTAAGGTCTCAATGTTGCAACAATTCGGCTAGCAGCTGCTCTGGGGGTGAAAAATGAACACAAGCCCAAAAACAGGAGTGCTGCAAGCCCAGGTTCTTTTGATCTGCTTTACTAAGGAAAGCAATGTTAAGGGGTTATATTAGGAAGGCAGAATTTATGATTTCAAAGAGAATCTCATATGTGCCTAAAAGGTCCGGATCCGCAGGATATAAGGAATTCTCTAGGCAGAAGGCAGATTACTCCACAGTAACAAGCCCACAAACTAGCGTCCCCATTTTGATATTTTCATCAAAAGCTTCCAGGCCCAATAAGTCCGCCTCACAAGGGTAACCAGGAGGCCACAGAGAAGTGAGATAGTATAAGGCAAAATCGTATACATGCTTCCCCTCTACGGTAAGAAGATTACCCACTAGCCTCTAGTCAGCTCTGCTACCGGCAGCTCAGCTTCGGCTGTAGGCGTCTCTGGCTCCAACCGGAAAAGGAAGAGAGGATCTTCAAGCTGTCCTCTCCCCTCTTATAGAGTTTTTGACATCATCAAGTGCCGCCTGAACGACCAGGGCCGATTGGTTCTTGACTTGGCCCCTCCCCCTAGCGTAGACCAGGTTAACACACCTCCCCTCAGCCAGCCCCATGACTCATCACACAGGAAGTTCTCTGATTCCTGGCATGGTTGCTGGGCTTCCTGCCCCGGAAGAGCAAGCCCTAGTGTCCAGGGAAGCTCAATGAGGTAAGCTGAGTCATTCAAAGAAAACAAAGTCCATTCTGGTTACAGGGGTTAACAATCTTACTTTAATCCAACATACAAATATCATTCACTCAGCTCAGGGGAAAAGCCAGCACCCTGAGCTTCAGAGCAAATACAAACAGATTATAAACATCAAAGGACAGACCTTGTCTGATTCAAATTGCAATGCAGAGTTACCAGGGTTTAACAAAAGCCGAACATCTGGGTTTACAAGCTGGGGGGGTCTTAACTACAGCTTCCCAGAGCCTCCACATCAGCACATGGCCAAGAGTGAGAACCCTAAGCAAATAGCTCTGTTCTCTCTTTTTATGCACTCTTTAGCTGTCATCAAACATCACCTGAGCGACCAGAACTTAGGCTTCTACTATTGGCTCTGGTCTTAGCAACTCCCCTTAGGACCCTGAGGGCTTCACACCCACATAGGCTTAGCACCTAATGGATAGGAGTTTGGGCCTGGGGCTTAGCACCTAATAAGACTCAATCAGAGACACCCAACTTAATTGATATTACCCTCAATCAGCGTCTCAGATCAAAGAGGGGAAAGACTGAGCCTGGGAGAGCAGGGAGGGCAAAATGGCCTGCCTTCCCATGGATCTGGGCTCTGGCCCTTACTCACACCGAACACTGGCTGCCTGCCTGTTCACATTTGACTCCACCCTGATCTTCCTCTTAGAACTGAATCCCCTCCATCATTGCCCAAAACCCATCTGCCTTTATAGCTGACCACAGGCCTGCCTACACGGCCCTCTCTCCTTGGCCCCACCTGTCCCTATCAAAACTGCTTGTAGAGTGACCCACAGAAATCCCAAGTCCTGTCCGACAAGCCGTCCTGGAGCTACCAATGTGTTCTCAGAAATGATTCAGCCACCTCCCATCCTGTGGACAGTCGGGGCCTGTGCAGTGGTAGAGGCAGTCAGGGAAGCTAAGGTTCCACTGGCTGCTGAGGCCTATGCTGGACAACCCACCGTGGACTCATATTTTTGAGCACAATCTTTAGATATATGTAAATACGGCCCATTTTAGGTCACCAGTTCTTGGAGGGAATGTCATTTTTACCTATTGCTTTTATGATGCTGAGTGAGTCACATCTGCACAATTGTAGAGACAACGGACAGGACATCAGTGTGGCACCTTTGGGTTCCCAGAGTACTTTGTATGCATCATCTCCTTTAAGCCTGAAAACAGCCCAGCAAGGCGGGTGCTTCTGCAGGCCCCTTTCGTAGGATCCTGGAGGGAGGAGGGACTTTGGGGGCCCCTGGGCAGCCCCTCATTTGACAGTTGAGAAAGTTGAGACCCAGGGAGGGGAGGTAATTTGTTAGGGGTGGGGGTCACACAATTAATAAGTGTCTGAGGTAGGTTCTGAACACAGATCTTCCTGACTCCACATCCAGTCAGTTTCACTTTTGGTAGCTCTGTCTCAAATGATAGCCAGCCACCTTTGATGTTTCTGTCTCACGGTTGTGCTTTCTTCCTCCTGTCTTATTAATAAAATGCAGTAAACGGCAATGTTACCACTCATGTCAATCATGATGATTTCCATAGTCATGAAAAGCAGATATGCCAACTTAAACAGCAGTTTGGAAAAGATGGCCAAGCTGGGTGTCTTGTACCAGATATTACTGAAGTCAGGAAGGAGGGAAGGAAGGGGGGAGGAAGGAGAGAGGGAGGGAGGAAAAAAGAAAGGAGGGGAGAAAGGAAGAAAGAGAGGGAGAGGGAGGGAAGGAAGGAGGGGAGGAAGGAAGAGAGAGAGGGAGGGAAGGAGGGGAGGAAGGAAGAGAGAGAGGGAGGGAAGGAAGCAAGGGAGAAAGGAGGGAAGGAAGGAAGGGAGGGAGGGAGAAGGAGGAAAGGAAGGAGGGGAAGGAGGGAGAAAAAAAGGAGGAAGGAAGGGAGGGAAGAAGGAAGGGTCCCAGATGTGGGAGAGAGCTTAGGCAGAAGAGAGACACCCACACAAGAGGAAGTGTTGAGTTTGGGAACCCTGGAATGGGCAGCTCATGAAATGGAATAGTTGAATCTGGAAAGACAGGTGGGAGCCCCACTGTGGAGTGTTTCAACCAGGGAACAGAGACCAGAAGACTTTTCCGCAGAGTCATCTCAGCCTCAGGCAGGTGATTTTAGTGTATGGAGGATGGCTTGGGAAGGAGAGAAGCCAGGCAGAGGGAGATCAGAACCAGGCTCATTCGACAGAGACACAACCTCGGTTTCTTTCTTGTCCTAGTCTCATCTGCGGAAGAACGTGCCCGCTTACTCCAGCTCCACGTCGATGGCAGCAGTCATTGGGAATCCCAAGCTCCCTTCAGCAGTCATGGACAGATGGCTGTGGGGTCCAGTACCTTCAGCAGAAGAGGAAGCTTACATGGTGTCCGAGCTGCTTGGCTGCCAGCCTCTGGTGGGCCAAGTAGCCACTAAGGAGAGAGTCATGAGCGCACTGACCCAGGCTGAGTGTGTTCACTTTGCCACCCACATCTCCTGGAAACTGTCTGCCCTTGTCCTCACCCCCAATGCTGACAGCACCCCCGGGGGCAGCCGGAGCTCCTTCGGGAACCCATACACAATTCCAGAGTCCCTGCGCATGCAGGAGGATGCCAGCGATGCTGAGAGCATCTCAGACTGCCCGCCCCTGCAGGAGTTCCTGCTCACGGCCGCCGACATCTTGGACCTGCGGCTTCCAGGGAAGCTCGTGGTTCTGGGCTCCTATCAGGAAACCAGCAGCAGAGTCACAGCCGACGGGGTCATCGGCCTGACCCGAGCCTTCCTGGCTGCAGGGGCTCAGTGTGTCCTGGTGTCCCTGTGGCCGGTGCCGGTGGCCGCTTCTAAGATGCTGATCCACGCTTTCTACTCCTCCCTGCTGAATGGGCTGAGAGCCAGTGCGGCCCTGGGTGAGGCCATGAAGGGGGTACAGAGCAGCAAGCAATTCTCTCACCCATCCAACTGGGCAGGTAGGAGGAACAGGGTCCCAGAGACCGGCAGGGCATCGGGATGGCCTGAGGTGGCCTCCACCAGCCTTGAGCCTCCTGGGCTTCTGGGTGGGGTCTGGTTGTGGAGTAGGGAAAAGGCCCAAATGGGGAGGGCAGAGGGGATGATGTGGTTTTGGAGCAGCCAGGATTTCTTCAAGAGTTTATTCACGGCAGAAACAAATTTTAGATTTGAAGCTAATGACCAGATTTCTGCCTGGTGAGAAGGTGTGAGATTTCATAGCCTTGCCTCATGGCATTGTGACAAGGACTGACCATGTGCTCCCTCAGCCATTGTGACAGCCAGGGCCCCAGAAAATCCCATGGTTCTTAGCATCATTAAACTAAGTCTATTGACAAACCCTTTGTATGGGGCTTTTTCAGCTACAAAGTGCTTCACAAATGTGGGCTCCCCGGAGACAGTCGCCTTGTAAGGATGCACCCTGTTCTGTCTGTGAAGGCACTGAAGGTCAGAGAAGCTGTGACTTTTCCAAGGTCTCAGCTCTAGAGAGTATCTGAGCCAGGACCTAAAGGCAGATCTTCTGACTCACAGAGCCAGAGAAACTCAGAGTGGGAAGAAAGCCCTTCCAGGCACACAGATGCCTCAGTGCTGTCCCCACCCATGCCTCCTGCTCTCTCCCCTGTACCTGACTCACCTCCTGGGAGCCTGTGTACATGAGATAAGGACAAGGGTTTGCCACAGCACAGAGTGGGGGCCTTTCAAGGTAGAGCTCACCTGGGCAGAAAGCTGCTCCAGGAACACGGGGGAACCAAAGATTTGGATGCACTGCCAAAGGCCCAGATGGCATTAGACAATGGCGTGGGGGGTGGGAGTGACCCAGACAGCCTCCACCGGCAGGAAGGAGTCAGGGAGGACCTTGGGTCTGTTCCGTGGGCCCTGAAGTTATACTTGTCCTACTGATGGAGGTTACTGTGCTGTGGACCTAAGTCTGTCTCCATCCCAGGGAGATTCCAGTCTTAGACTCAGCCCTCATGCTTTGGAAATGGAACCAACCCAAGACAGGTCGGGTGGGAAGTATCCCTGGGCATCTGTGTGAGTCACGGTCCCATTGTGAGTGGCTTTGTCACTGTGCCGTCTCCACATTCAGAACAGTGTAAATGTTGCAGCAGCAACAGTGAGGGCGGTTATAGTGATGATAACAATCACTGGCATGTCTGTAGCACTTTAAGGTTTTCAAAGCGCTTTACACATTTGATCCTCATAACAGCCCTGGGAGGAAGGCGCTATCATGTGCCCCATTTTACAGATGAGGAAACTGAGGCAGACAGAGCTTAAGTGACTTGCCCAGGATCACTCAGCTAGGCAGTGTCTGTAAGAAGTTTGTCCTTCTAGAAGCATTTTCCTCCTGACAGCCTGAAATGTAGTTAGCCTGAGTTTTGTTGTCTCCCTTTTACCTGTGAGGAAACTGAAGCCCATTAAGGTTAAATGCAAAAAAACTTTAAAAGGTTAGATGCAGGTTATGGGGCTAGTAAAAGGCAAAGTTAGCCCTTGAACCCAGGGGTTCTGAGTCTCAGGCCAGAATCTAGCCTCCACTGCCACACCTTTAAACATGGCACCCAAGATCAAAGCTGGTGCTTGTAGCATGCTGTAGACAGTAGGATGTGCCCCACACACAGTCGCACACCCAGCGGAGGGACCTCCGTCATGACGACATATTCTACCTGGGCAGCCTCTGATCCTCCAGGGCCGCCACCCCCAGCCACTTTTTCTCCAGCTGGGCAAGGGGCCCTCTTTACGCTGGCAGGCCCCCACTATATGACCTTAATTTGTTGATTGGTTATTCATCATCCTTTTCAGCAAGGTCTAGGCCAGGGGTGGGGAACCTACAGGCCTTGAGGCCATATGTAGCCCTCTAGATCCTCAAGTGTGGCCTTTCAAGGGCCTCGAGGCTGCAGGTTCCCCACCTCGGTCTAGGCCAAGGCCCTTGTGGGCTCCAGGCAAGGTTCAGAAATTGTGCCCTCTTGGTCCTGCTGCCAAGTGGTGGCTTTGGACCATCCTTGTCATACTTGGAGCTAGAAATACAAAAGCAAAAATCCTTGGGTGCTGTGAAAGATGCCTCTGACAGCCTGACCGTTCTGGACATGGGCAGAAAGCCAGAAGGCTTAGTGCCAATGCTTCCCATGCCCATGCTTCATGCATTCTGGGAAGAGACATCCAAGGTCTTTGTGCAGGATTCTAGAACCCTGCATTAACCACAACCCAGAAAAGCGGAACCTGGGAGTCACAGACTTCTAGAACCATAGTGTTTGGGAGCAGGGAGGGATGTTGGAGGTTCTCGAGGACAACTATGAGGAAGACAAAGTTTGGAGAAGCGAGTGAGGGAGTCAGAGTTAGTCACATGGTGGCAGGGGAGCATCAGAGGTAAGGTCTCCCGACACCTGCTTCTGGGCTCTTCCCACTCACCTGTGCCCCCTCGCCAGCCACAGCTGCTCCTTCATTTCCCTCACCCAGTGTGCCGCCGTGACCAAAAATCCAATTCTGCTAGGTGTCACTGAGAAACATGGAAAATCAACCAGACCAAACTGAGCCATGACTCAGCTGATTCCATGATTCCTGGGCAAAGCCAGCCAAATATTCTGTGCCCTCTGATCATTGTGCCCACAGGATCTCTCATGAGAGTCCATGGAAGGTTAGCTCAGACAATCAAGGGGACAGGAAGCATATTCCACCCTCCCCACTCCCCAAAATGAGACAACTTCAGTCTGGAAAGGGGATAGAAAAGCTCAGCGTGCACTGTGATGGAGAGGGTCACTCCAAGGATGAGGGGTCTGGATGAAAAGCCTCTCTTGCAGTTTGCAAACCCTAGGGAATGGCACCTAGGGCTGGTCAGAGAGGTATTGCTCACGGTGCACGTGAGGGGCTGAGAGGGTCTCCGGGGTCCTCGGCCCTGAGTCCTCCCACCCTCCTCGGTAGTGCCTCCCTTCCTGAAATGTCATGTTTCATTTCCTCAAAGAGCAAAGACACATTTAGCCCTGTCTGATGTGTTAGGCAAATGCGGATGACCAGGTAATGGTAGGGGAGAGACTCGAGAAGTTCCTGCCCACCCATCAAGCTCATGGCAGGAGCCTTAGGGACAGGTGTTTCTGAGCTGACCAAGGGAACTCACAGGGCTCTTCCCCCATCTTCCACAGGATTCCTGCTCATAGGCAGTGACGTGAAGCTGAACAGCCCTTCGTCCCTCATTGGCCAGGCCCTGACGGAGATTCTCCAGCATCCGGAAAGAGCCCGAGATGCCCTCCGAGTGCTGCTCCATCTGGTAAGAGGGCAGCTCAGCAGAGACCCTACCCTTCCTCAGGGAGTCTCCGGGCCATTGGGAAGGGTGGGATGGGGGGTCTAGGCCCATGCTGAAGCATAGTGTGGAGATCCCCCGGTTCACAGCAGGCAGAGCATAGAAGATGTCAGGGAAAGAATGTAGGGAGGGTTTTCATCTCAACCCCGCAAGGAAAAAGGTGGCAGCTAGAGACCCAACCTCAGGAAGCTCTTTTCTCCATATAGAAAGAACTCATATTTAAGGCTTACAGAAGGGCTTCCTAGGAAGCCCAAAATATAAGGAAAGTGGTCCTGAAAGTCCCTCATCCCTACACTGGGCAGGAGTGCCCCCCCGCCCCTTATCACATCTCTGTATGTGCTGGATCTCCCCTCCCCACCCCACCCCCAGCAGAACATGAGCCCCTGAGGGCTTTTGTCTCTGTGTCCCTGTACCTGGCACATAGTAGGTGCTTATTACCCTAATCTCCAAGACTTCTAGATGTGGGAATAAAAACTCTGAGAGTGGAAGCCACTTACTTGCTTGTGGTCATTCCAGGAGGGAGTGACAGAGGCCAGACACCATCTGCAGCTCCCGCTCCACTGTGCACTCAGAAGGCCCCCTGGATCTGCTTGGCCTTTCAGGGGACCTTTTTCATGTGGGAAGGGAGCATGGGGCAGGGATGCCCCTGTGCAGCCTATGCAGCTCCAGGAAAGCTGGCGTGGGGCTGGACTGGTCAGGGGACATCCCCTAGAACAGAGTTTACACTGAGGGTACCGTCAGCCAACGTCCTGGCCAAATCCAGCTGCCACTCCTGGTAATGTCAGAGCTTCACTGAATCCCTGCTGTGTTTGGGAGGCAGCTATACCCATTACCCTAAGCTCAGGACCAGACAGGTTTGTCCAGACCTCTCTGAACAAGGAAGAAAACTAATGATGGCTGCATACACCCCCACATCTGTCCCCTGGCCAGGACTTCAGGCTGAGTGTGGTTAGGATATCACTGAGTGTACAGAAGCATGTCAGGCCCTCAGAGTCCCAGAGAGCCCACCCTCCCTGGACAAAGCACAGGACAGTTCTGTGTGCCAGGGAGAGAATGCCTCGGGGCCTGACCGCAGCCCCTCCAGAGGGCCAATTGCTTGCAGTCAGAAGGTCAGTCACCTCCTCCCAGGTTGTGCCCTCAGCAGGAGGGGCTCTGTGACAGAGGCCATGACAGGCCTCAGGGTGGGGAGGGCAGTGGGCAGAAACCCAAGCCCTCCTCTCTATCCTCCCCAGGTGGAGAAGTCTCTGCAGCGCATTCAGAATGGGCAGCGCAACGCCATGTACACATCCCAGCAGAGTGTGGAAAACAAGGTGGGCGGCATCCCCGGCTGGCAGGCACTCCTCACTGCCGTCGGCTTCAGGCTGGACCCTCCGGCCAGCGGGCTGCCCGCAGCTGTCTTCTTTCCAACTTCTGACCCTGGCGAGAGGCTCCAGCAGTGCAGCACCACCATCCAGTCCCTCCTGGGTAAGAAGGGAGCCATGGAAAGGGGGAACTGAGACCCTTCCCTCCCCAACCCCACTGCAGAGGGGCAGGAGGGAGCAGAGACCCTCCACACCCCCTACAGAGTACAGGGGGGAGCAGCAAGGTCAGAGAACCTCCAGGCTGGGCCACAGAAGGCCACTGCCTTGGCTAGAAGGCAGCTCTTAGCCACCATTTGTAAGGTGTAGACAAGGTACAAGGCATTGGGGACCCAAAGGTGACCCGTGCCTCAGCCCCCGCATCCAGGAGCTCCCAGGATGGAGAAGCCTCCACCCTCAGTCTGGCCTTTGTCTCCTCTCATCTGGACAATGGCAGTGCCTGCCTCACGGACAGCCCGGCCTCCAGACTCAGGCCCCCAGAGGGATCATCCTCAAGAGAAGGCCGGTCCCTCTGTGCATGTAGCGCCTCTATGGATTGGCACAAGCCGCCCCTCGAGCCTGGGAATCTTGAGCTGTTATCACAGCTCATGGCTAGCTCCAGGTCCTGCCAGAGGCCTTTGCTGACCGCCCCCCCACCCAGGCCATTATGTTGTGTTCACTTTATAGATTTTTGTGTTAACTTGGCCAAGTACCCATTCCATGAGGGCAGGCACGCTTCACTTTAGCACTGATTAAGAGGTTCCTGGTTGGGTTTTACTGAATGAGGCCTGTGGGCTTGGAGGACTCTTCTCCAGGGGCATACACTGATACCCTGGGGAGGCATGGGGGAGGGGGACTGCCTGGGCTGGGAGGCACAGCCCATGGCACTGTCTAACCCCATCCTCCCCTGCCTTTCCCCCCTCATGTCCTTTGCTCTGTGTTCGGGCTGCACCGAGTGACCAACTCTGCTTCCCAGAGGCAATATCACCCTTGTGGGAGCTGCCTCTGCCTTCAAGGCCTCATTCAGGCGCCACCTCCTCTGGGAAGCCTTCTTTGGTTCTCTCTCCCTCTCCCACCTTACCAGAGTTCTCTCTCTCTGAAACTGCCCCAAAGCCTTTGGCTTCTGACCCCGCCCCCCCCTTCCTTGTCCCTCCAATAGAAGGTAAGCCCTCGAGGGGAAGGACTATTAGGTGCAGAGGGAAGAGCAAAGAATTTGGTGTCAAAAGACCTGAGTTTGAATATGGGCTCTCCCCTGATCACCTTTGTGACCTTGGGTGAGTCACAGATGCATCATTTGCAGAATGAGAGTTGGGGTAGGTTGGCTTTAACCCTGTGACTCAGTTGCCTCATTTTTATCTGTGTGTCCCTGAGTGCCTAGCCAGGTGCCCGGAGGGAGGAGCTGCCTGGTCAGTGCCTCAGCCCCTAGGTCAGCTCACTCCCAGTGTGGTGAAGTCTGCATACATCCCAAGAATATTGGTGGAGCCTTGTCAGTAAGCATCAAGGGCCTTGAGAAAGAGTGCTGAGGCCTGAATTGGCCACAGATGCTTTGGCACCTGGCTGGGGGACAGGCAGCCAGAGGTGGTGAGCAGCCTTCCCCTTCTTGTGACCCCCACTACAGTTAGTTCAAACACCACCGAGTGTGCAATGCACCCATTTTCCAATGATGGAAAAGTCAACTTACACCCATCGGGACTCCTTTGCTGAGGGAAACAGGGACCCTGGGGAGCTGCCCAGGCCCTGGGAGCATCCTTCCAGGCTTCATGTGTCACCCAAGGTGGCCCTAAAATGGTTCATTGTCTGATCATTTCAGGTTTGCCGTCCCCTGCCCTCCAGGCGCTATGTAAACTCATCACTACCTCGGAAGCTGGAGAACAACTCATCAGCCGGGTAAGCAGGGAGCTCAGGCAGCTGGGAGACAAGAGGGTTGGGCTGAAAGAAACAGGACTTGTGTCACCCTGAACACAGCCTCTGTAAAAGCTCGGGTGTGCCCTGGAAGGGAAGGAAGGCCAACCAGGCAGGAACTCTGGCAGGCAGCAGCCCCTCCAAACGAGGGTGGGAGTGGGGGGCAGGGGGAGGGGTGTTCCTACCAGATCACATCCTTCTTAGTGAAAACCCGAATTTCTTCTAAAGGCAGAGAAGTCACCCTGGCGGGGGGTGAGGCTTCTCCCCTCCTTCCCTGACTTTATTTACCCTTCCTTTCTGCCCTGCCTCATCCACCACAGAATCCTTAAGCAAGGATTAGGACTAGCTTACTAGGACAAACAAGCCCACAGCTGGGCTCTCAGGGGTCCTCCTGCAAAGTCCACTATGGCAAAGGCCAAGCCAATGCCCTGTCTTCAGGGAGCCTAGAGTCTAACAGGACATGCCCATGGTACCTAAGGAAGCCCAAATCTGACGGCAGATTTGTAATCACGCCCAAGTCTTGGGCATCTGCACCTGATAAAGAAGAACTTGGTTTGTGATCAAAAAAGGGGGGAAGAAAAGTTTTCCCAATCAGAAGTTCTCCCCTCCTGGAAGATCCCTCAGCCTTGACCTTGTCTCACTCCGTGGTCTCACTCCTTTGCAGCTAAGAGTAATAATGTGCTGCGTTCTTGTGGGAGCATCTGGAGTAAGAGGCGTAGGGGGCCTGGCCCCGGGAAGAACGTTCCGGGAATGGGTCCTTCCTGGCGGCCCAGCATCCACTCACACCCACACCCACACACATACACACTCCTACTCATACACTCAGACTCACACAATCTGCCATACATACTCATGCTCACACACACACATTTACAGTCACATACACACTCATACTCACACATACATACACACACTCACACTCATACCCACACACAGAGGTGTACCGGGCAGGCTGAGGAGAGGGAAAGTTCAGGCCCTTAGTCAACAAAGGCCATAGGACGTTGACAGTCACAAGCAAGGCAGTGTCTAAAGGAGTTTTCCCTGGTGATCTCTGATTAAAAACAAACAAAGCTACAAACACAACCCCCACAGGACCCCAGTCCCTGCAGCCGTCCCTTTGTCCACACTGAGCAGGCCTCTCTTCTCAGTCCTGCCTCCGTATTTCATCCAGGAGTCACCTCTTAGAGGGCTCGCCATGGCCACACAGCCCAGCTCAGGGACTTTCTCTGCATCTTCGGAGATGCCTTCTGAAATTGTGTTCCTTTACACATTTTGACTGGCGCATGGCATCAGCTTTCCTAACAGCAACCAGGAGATAAGGGGGGCAGTGGAAGGAGTCTGGACCAGGGGAAGGTCTGGAAACTGGGTCCCAGAGAAGAACCTAAGGTGACCCAAGGTCTATGGGGCCAGCCTGCCCGAGCCTCTTCTGGAGTTCCAGAGCCAGCTAGATGACGTGTCCACGGTGTCTCTAGAGTCATCATTATACAGAGCTACACTGTTTTCAAATCAGCATGAAAATAGCCCCGATCTTCCCCTGGGTCCCAGAGCATTCTGGGTTTCCCTTTGACCCCAGACAGAACTCTCTGGAGGACAGTGGGTGGGTGGCAGCTGGCCTGGGTCACAGCAAGGTGGGGCCCTTAGACTATCCACAAGAGGGGAAGCTTCCCGGTTTGGCTGCTCCCGTCCCGTCCCCATTTTGTCCCTCCTGCCTCTGTCTCCCTTCCCTGACTGTTCCCCCTGCACACGCTATGATGTGGCTGCTGGTCTGTAGGCCCAATGTGGAGCTTGCTAATGGCAGTGGGCTGTTCATGGGCGCAACAAGCTATGCTTGAGTCTAAACTACCTTCTCTCTCTCTTTCTCTCTCTCTCTCTTTCTTTCTCTTTCCTTTTCTTATAATCTGCTGGCTGAAGGCTGTTAAAAATATGGTTGGAATGGTGAGTACCCCTCTAAGTAGCAGCCGTGATCCAGGTGAGCCCAAAAAACCCCTCCATCCCCAATGTGACCTCCGGGAGGCATTTGCTGAGAGACTCATTAGTCTGTAGAGAGTACCTTCTTAAGATGGGCTCCACAGACCCCAGGGCCCATGAACTGGGAGGAGAAAGAAACACTCTCTTGGTTTTCACTGATCTCACCCTGGCATTGGCAGCAGACACGGCTCTGAGGAAGGGTGGCCAGCGGACACCAGCACCCAGGATGTCAGGAGTCCCTGTGTAGAGAGGTGCTGGGTCCTGCAGGCTGATGAGGAATCCCAGCCCCCGTGTGGCCGAGGCTGCATCCCCAAGGCCTCTCACTGCACAGGCCCCCTTCTCCTTTCACTGTCTGTGCCTCCTCTTTCCTCCTTAGTCTGTCTTTGGTTTGATTGCTAAGCTCCATGCAGATCCTGAGGGAACTCGAGCCTTTGGTCCATTCTGGGATTTTAGAAATAAGAGCTGCCCACTCCTACCTATTCCCCTCAGTTCTAGGGGTCTGAGACTGAAACCAGGAAACCTAAACTCTTCCAGAAAACTTGCTTGTTTTCACATGACCATCCTGGCCTTCACTGGCTCCTGCTTAGGGCTCCTCCTGAGGTCCTAGTGTGGAGAACACTTTCTCACGATAGTGAGGTAGATGACCATGCACACAGCCTTGCCCAGGCTTGGGGGCTTTGGCATTTCTTCCGCCTGGACACTGCAACGTCAGGGTTCAGCTAGGGACCAGCCATTGTCTGTCCTGCCACGGTTCTCTGAATCCTCACTGTCCACCAGAGGGGGTGAGCATGGGGCAGAGGCCCGGCTTCCTCCCAGAAGTTGGGGGGCCAGCCTCAGCTCTTACACCTCTGCCCCAGTCAGCCTCAGAGTTGTCACTTCCTCTCACCTGCCCCAGCAGGGGGTGGTCATAAGTCCATCCTTCCAGGGTGTCAATGGAGAAGACATGAGAAAACCACAAGAGCTCCCTGTCAGTAGTAGACTCCATTGCTTTGGAGCCCATCGGTGGAGGGCCTCAAGCTCCCATCTTCCACCCCCGGGGGCTCTGTCTTTGGAAAGACTTTTTAGAGCTACCACCCCCATGCCCAGCATGGCCAGTCTCATTGTGATGAAAATGGTAGCAGGGCTACAGATGAACTGAGGGCTGGGCTGGGCTAGGCTGGGCCGGGGAGGAGCCTGTGGAGGCCTGGCCACTGCTCACATCACTCCCCTCTCTCAGCTCCACCAGGTCTTGGTCCAGCTCCAAGCCGGAGAGAAGGAACAGGACTTTGCCTCGGCTCCGATCCAAGTCTCCATCAGCGTCCAGCTCTGGCGACTCCCGGGCTGTCACGAGTTCCTGGCAGCCCTAGGTAAGAAAACGTTTCCTTCTTTGGCTGATTCATTCCCCAGTTTCCAGCTTCTTCCTCTCCTTCCTTCACTGAGAGATGCTTGATGTCGCAGAACGCTGGGCACTTCCTGAGTTCAAATCCAACCTCAGACACTTCCTAGCTGTGTGACCCTGGGCAAGTCATTTAACCCTGCCTGCCTTATTTTGCTCATCTGTAAAATGAGCTTGAGAAAGAAATGGCAAACCACTCCAGTACATCTGCCAAGAAAGCCCCGAGTGGGGACACGGAGAGTTGGACACGACCAGAAAACAACTGAACCACATTTCTTTTCAACATTATCTTGGGTTATTGATACTTTGTTTTAAAATCCCCATCCTGGTGATTCTGAGGCTTCAGCAAAACTTACCATAAGCCCCTGATTTCGCCTCAGTCAAATTCCTTATTTTCACTCATTCTTTCAGAAACATTTGTTGGATTTTGGTGTGGTAGAAGCCCAGCGTAGCCCCCTTGGCCTAGATGGTGAATCCCCCCAGGTCAGCAGTGATGCTGGAAGCAGATAAGCAGATAAACTTCCCAGTTAGTGCCAAAGACTTGTTTCTTCTCTTGTTTTCCTGTTAACTCATGAGGAAAGGCTGAGCCAAGAGCAGCTGCTCCCCCTGGGGAAGTCCCTGTGCAGGCTTGCCTGCTGGTACTGTGGAGGTGGGCCCCCTCCCCACCCCGAGCCTGACGGGCCACCTCATGGCCACGTACTTCAAGAATCTGGGCCTTTCAACTGAATGGACAAAACTTTCCCCCTTTTAAGAAAACGAAACACTTACAACAAGTTCTCCATTCCTATAAGCCAGGATTTGCTGAGATATACATAGTCCCCACACCAGAATTTCTTGGGCCTCCTAAATAAAAGGTAACCCCCTTTTTCCTTTCTTCACCTTTGCCTTTGTAAGCAGACTGAGGATGTAGGCCTGATTTCTGAGGACTGTCTAAAGACCGATAAAGATAATGACAAATGTTATTATAACTGACAGTAAACAAATAGAATTTGCAAAACAGGTTACATGCATTGTTCCATTTGGGGGCCATGGCAGCCCTCTGAGAGAGGTGCTACAGGTATTTCACAGATTCCTCTTCCACAGATGGGGAAGCTGAGGCTCAGAGAGGTATAGGCTAGGAAGTGTCAGAAGCAAAGTCTTCCTCACCCCTGAGATGCTGCCTTTCACTGGCCAAGGGAAATTCCGGCTTCTCGAACCCACTTCTTCCCAATCTTTAGTGGTTGGTGAACTTGTATGACTGTGGCAAACAGCTCCAGGCACCATCGAGGCAATTTTCTTAACCATTCGAGCCATCCAGCCATAAAACGGGCTGGTTTGACTTCATGAGTTAGTGGGTTATAGTATATGGGGGAGGCGCTGATCGGGAGGCCCCAGATGGGTCTGCCATGGCCTCCTGCACCCCAGAGGGGCAGGTAACAGGGACAACACGGTGTAAAAACATCTGTCAGTCAAACTGGCTAGAAAGAGAGTGCCTTGATGCCCTTGTAAAAGGTGTGAAGAAATCTTCAGTCAACCCGTCCGTCAAGGATGGAAAGACTGGAGAAAGGGCACCATCTGATGGAGGTCAGACGTGGCCTCAAGAGACGAGAATGGTATCTAAAACCTGCAGTCCAGTGAACTTGGTTGCTTCCTGGCAGAAATCTAAGGAGTCTAGCAAGGCCCTCAATGGGCTCCTCGGCCATTTGCCCTGTTAGACACGTTGTCTCCCTTGTTAAAGTGAAAGGTGTATGGAAGCAGAAACTGGTTTTGTTTTTGTCTTTTTATCCCTAGCACCTGGCACGCAGCAAGTGCTTAATAAATGCCTGTGGATTGCTCTCATGCTATTCTTATGAAAAGAATGTGGAGAGATAATAGTTAGGTGGCCTCAAAACTGGTCAAATGCTAGACCTACAGAGGAGTCAGTAAAGGCTCAGCACCCACTCGAAGGGAGAGCATGAGTGGAGTGGCGCAGCCTTATGGTGCAGGGTCAGATGATTTAAAGCCAGGAGGGATTAGTAACACACCAGATGACAGAATGAGGATCCAAAACAAGAATGTTGGGATGAATTTAATAATGTGTAATTTATCTGGGATAAATTTCAAGTCACTTACCTTTACAAGTGCTACATGATAGAAGAGTGGTTAGATGGTAATTCATCTGAAAAAGATCTGGGGGCTTTCAGTGGATCACAAGTGGGATGTGGGTCAGCCATGTGAAATGAAGCTCCAGTAAGCTTCTGCTTGAGCTGAAGAGAGGCATCATGTCAGGCTTGAGGCAAGTAACAGATCTCTGTAGTCTGCCCTGGTCAGACCTTGGCTGGTGTCTTGGGCTCATTTCTAGGCACCACATTTTAAAATGGGCATTGACAGACTGGAGTTTGTCTAAAGCAGTGTCCAGCGTGGCATAAGGCCATGTGATGATCAGCTGAAAGAGAGGGGGACATTTAACTTAATTTGGTGAAGAGAAGACTTAGGGGAGGGGAGATGGGGGGACAGATAATAGAAGGACTTGTTCTTAGGTTTTCTGCTCATCCCCCAGGGCAGGACCAGGAGCTTCGGTTAGAAATTGCAAAGAGACAAATTTAGGCTTGAAGTCAGGCGGAATTTCCTAACAATTAGAGTCCTCCACAAGTGGAGGGGGCTGCTTAGGAGGTTGTGGGTTCCTCCATAGCAGAGGTTTTCGAGAAGCTGGAGGATACGTGTAAAGAGCATTCTTCCACACTAGATGGCCTCTGGGGTCCCTTCCAAGGCTGAGGTGCTGAACCCCCTTTGATGGGGCTTTTTAAGCAAAGTTCGGGAAGTCTTGGGGGGAGATTCATGCATAGGATCAAGGACTGGACCAGAGAGCTTAGAAGGAAGGTTCCTTCTGACCCTAAGATTGGATCTGGAACTCATGATATAGTGGAGAGGATGCTGCATTTGGAATCTGGAGACCCAGGTTTGAATCTCAGCTGTGACACCCCTCACTGCCTGAGTGACCATGGGAAACTCACAAAGCCTCTGGGGCCTCAGTTTCCTCTTCTGTCAAATGAGATGGGACCTTTTCTAGCTCATCAGCCAGTGATCTCCTCCAGCCCTCAGAGCTAGACAGAACAGAAAGACACACACACACACATACACACACACTCTTGTGAAGGGCCTGGCACCTCTATGGTCCCTGCAGCCCCGCTGTAAACTCTGGTTGAGCCTTTGCCCCTCTGTGACTACAACTGGCTTCATAGGAGGGTTTTGGGACACAGAGAAATGTTCCTTCCTAAGGCTCCAAGCTACGACCTCCATCAGCTGATACCAAACAAAGCTGTCCAGGAGCCCAGAAGTTATTCCTCTTGGGGCAAGACAAGCAAGGCAGCAGGTTCTGACCGAAGTGGCCACTTTGTCCGGACTGTTGATCATCTCTCAGCCCTCTCTTCCCCTCCCCCCACTTTCCATGAGGCCCAGCCCTGGCACTGTTTATTGTTATTCTTGTTTTAATCCAGTTCCAGGACACATTTCTACAGATTTCAGGGATTGTTTATTCTCGAACTCACATAGGAAAACTTTTCATAGCAACCAGAGCCCTAGGCAGCTGCTGTGCTGAACCCTGGTGTCTAGGGACTAGCTCTGCTTCACTGCTCTAGGACTTCGAAGGCTTAAAAGGAAAAAAAAAAGAAACAACTATCGTGGTTTTCTTGATCATGTCTTTTCTGTAAACTCTGAGTCATGAAATCTCTCACTAGGGGATACCGGTGTCAATTCAGTCCCAGACAGTCAGAGTTTGTTCTTGTGTTTCTTTGGGTGTCTGCCCGCTTAGAGGCTTAGACCCTGCAGCTACAGCGGGTGGGCCAGCCATTACCTGACTATGCCAGCCTTCATCCCAAGTGAAAAGAGGAGGTGAGCCCAGGACAGGAAAGCAACATCATCTCCTTTGGACAGGAGAGCCTTCTATAGAGCTGAAGATGTTTGCTTTACCAAGAACTGTTCTATGGCAAAAGGTTCTGGATCCTTCCATCACTGTCCATCCATGGGCTTTAGTGCAGTGCTGGGGACTTTTCTGTTTCACCAGCGTTGGATGCCTGGGCTTTTCATAGATACATTCATTCTCTGTCTCTGTGTCTCTGTCTCTGTCTCTCTCTCTCTCTCTTTCTCCCTGTCTCTGTGTGTCTGTCTCTCTGTCTCTGTCTCTCTCTCCCTGTCTCTGTGTGTCTGTCTCTCTGTTTCTCTCTCTTTCTCCCCCACCCCTCCCTCCACCCCTTTCCCTTTCCTGACTCAGCATTTTCTCTGGCTGTCCCCCACAGAATGATCATCCTCCTCTTCTCCACCTCCTGGATTCTCCAGCTTCCTTCAAATCCCAGCTAAAATGCCACCTTCTGTGGGAAGCCTTTCCCTACACCTCTTAATTCCAGTGCCTCCTCTCGGTTAATTATCTCCTATTTAGCCTGTATACAGCTTGCTTTGTACGTATTCATTTGCATATTGTCTCCTCCATTGGATTGTAAGCGCTGAGTACAAGGCTGTCTTTTGCTTTTTTTGTATCCCTAGAGCTTAGCACAGGGCCTGACATGAAGCAGGGGCCTGCTAAATGTTTGTTGAGTCTCTCTCTCTCTCTCTCTCTCTCTCTCTCTCTCTCTCTCTCTCTCACACACACACACACACACACACACACACACACACACACACACACACTTTGCTTCCTGCCTATTTGTTTGGTTTGTTCATTTTCCCCTTGGGAAGTCAGGAGGCTGATATCAGCCCAGGAGCCAGTGTCCAGCTGAGGGACTGTTCCATCCTCCTTACCTACCATGAGCATTACACTCAAGCTTTGACAGGAGGCACCAGCTGGGCCATGGCATTTTTTTAGATTATTTCAGCCGCGGTGATGAGGTTCCCCCGCTGGCACTGATCCTTTAGGGCCCCATCCGGTAGCACCTGTACCCATTATGATTTGTAGAGACACACTCCTTGCCTTCAAGTCACTTACCACCTGCAACAGATAAGGCGTGTACTTGTCCACACAGAGGCAGTTTAAAAAAAGTATATCGTACCAAGTACTAACCACATCCCTCTGTGTCATGTGTGAACTGCCCCATATATCGGCTCTCCTCTAAAAGAATAGGTTGACATTCTTGCAAATATGTTTCGTTGTAGAAAGAACTGTATCTTGGCTCGCCTCTTGTTACCTGGTATCTTGGACAACTCACTTCTTGAATTTTCTCCACCGTAAAAGAAAGGGGCTGAGCCAAGCTCAAAGGCCCCTGCAACCCTCAGTCTTATTGGTTTAAAAGATTTTAATATTTACAGCTGTGTGAAGACACAGACTAGGAAATCTGTGCTTAGGCCAAGAGAAGGACAGAAATAGAGCTGACCAGTGGCCTCAGTGAAGTTGGCCAGTGAGGATGGCGTCCCCAGGGACAATAGGACAGAAGTCCATTGTGTATGCTGTGGGTGAAGTGGACAGCTCCTTCTTGTTAGCATTTGGGGCCAGACTTTCCCTATGATCTAAGGAAAATAAAATCTCCAGCCAAGGGGTCAGCCTTTATTTCTCTCCTTGATTTAGGAGGTAAATCCTATGCTACGAACAGTGAAAGCGAAAGGTGGTAGAAGTGGGTTTGGAGAAGGCGATGAACAAGGTGACAGGCTGATGAGCAGGAGGCACCTAAGGAAGTTGTAAGAGGACTAAACCTTCCCGGTAGACATGGATTTCTTTGCTGTCTCTTCCTCTAGGTTTTGACCTCTGTGAAGTTGGCCAGGAAGAGGTGATTCTAAAAACTGGAAAACAAGCAAATCGACGAACCATCCATTTTGCTCTCCAGTCCCTGCTGTCTCTCTTCGGTAAGATGGGGCCCACTTGTCACACGTGGCTAAGTCATAGGTACCAGGAAAGTAGTGCTTCTGCCCATCCAAACACGTGCTGGGTCCTGAGCATCAATCATTAGGGACCATTTGTGGCCACCAGAGAGGTTTCTTAACATATCCCGATTTGTTCTTTAGAGTGTGTGCTTCTGTGAAATGCATTTTCACAAGTGGTCATATTTTTCACAACATTGTAGAAAGCATGCTCTTATTTCTCATCACTGTCTTCTTTACATATAATAATCGTTAACTGTCCATACCGGCATGCCCCCCCCCCCCCGCGACACACACACACACACACACACACACACACACACTCTCTCTCTCACACACATACACACACATACTCTTGCATACATGCACACACATACACACACACACTGGTGCTTATGAAAGACAGTCATAAGTGCTCCCCATGTTAGTGCTAAGTTGTAGCTTGAGTTTAGGCTTCGGGTGCTAATGGACGGCTGGTTTTATTTAGATTCCACAGAGCTCCCCAAACGCCTTAGCCTCGACAGTTCCTCGTCGCTGGAGTCTCTAGCATCGGCCCAGTCCATCTCCAACCAGGCTCCCTTGGGGTATCCAAACCCCCCGTTTTCCCCCACTTGCCCGGAGAGTGTTGCATCTGACGCCATCTCCGTGTACAGTCTCAGTTCCATTGCCTCTTCCATGAGTTTTGTTTCCAAGCCTGAGGGCACACTAGAAGGTGTAGGGTCCAGAGGACGGCAGGATGGTGAAAAGCCCAAGAACACTTACCCCCAGAGGCCTTCAGCCCCAAGAAGCCAGCTGTCTCCACAGACCAGTGCTCCAGGAAGCAAAGAAGAAGAAGAATATGAAGGATTTTCCATCATTAGCAATGAGCCTTTGGCAACTTACCAAGAAAATGTAAAGCTGAGATTTTCACCAGATCCCAAACAGTCCAAAGTTGGGACCCCTGGGGGTGTTAAAATATCTGTCAGCTCCAAAGGGAGCATAAGTACCCCCAATTCTCCTGTTAAAATGACTCTTATTCCCAGTCCAAACTCACCTTTCCAAAAAGTTGGAAAACTTGCAAGTTCTGATACTGGGGAGTCAGACCAATCTAGCACTGAAACCGATAGTACTGTTAAATCCCAAGAAGAAAACCACCCAAACCTTGATCCACAAGAATTGGCCCAGAAAATTCTGGAAGAGACCCAGAGTCACCTCCTTGCTGTGGAGCGCCTTCAGCGCAGCGGCAGCCAGGTGGCCCAAAGTGCCCATCCGGAAGATGGGGCTTCCACCCCAAGCAGCGCCCCTTGTGCATTCAGAGCTTCAGAGACGAGCGCGTTCAGCAGGCCCCTCATCTCCAGCCAGAAGAGCCAGCGATCGTCCCCAGTGACCGGGAGACCAAAGCCACCCACGAGGAGCTCGTCCCTCCAGAAGGTGAGCTCGGGCTACAACAGCCCCACGACCTCGGAAGTGTCCGCGAAGGAAGGCGTGAGCCAACACAGCGGCCGACCCTCCCCAAGCACAGACTCTCCTAGCTCTTTAACAGACCAGCCTCACTTTAAGTTAAAGTACCCCAGCTCTCCCTACAGCTCCCACATTTCAAAGTCACCGAGGAACGTCTCTCCAAGCTCAGGACATCAGTCACCGGCTGGCAGTGCCCCTTCCCCTGCTCTGTCTTACTCTTCTGCGGGATCAGCCCGCTCCAGCCCTGCCGACGCCCCTGATCTAGACAAGCTGAAGATGTCGGCCATTGACGAGAAGGTGCAAGCGATCCACAACCTGAAAATGTTCTGGCAGAGCACCCCGCAGCCTCCCCCGGGCCCCGTGAAGATATTACGCGGGGCTCCAGGAACGATGACTTCCAAAAGGGACGTGCTGAATTTGCTCAATTTATCCCCCCGCCACAGTAAGAAGGAGGACGGCGTGGACAAGCTGGAGCTAAAAGAATTATCTCTGCAGCAGCACCCGGCGTCTCCACCCGCCAACCCTCCCAATGGCCACAGACGCTCAGACACCACCACCCTGACCCCCTCCCCTGTGCCGTCCAGCGGCACCCCGGGGGCCATGCGACCCTTGAGACTGCCCTCCGGCAATGGCTACAAGTTTCTCTCTCCTGGGAGGTTTTTCCCGTCTTCCAAATGTTAAAATGTCTCTCAAACCAGTCAACTCCAGCCACAGTCCCATGGAGGGTCTTGGGTTCGCTTCTGCCTACTTGCCTCGTTCAAGTTTTGCTAAAGACGCGATGAGCTCTGCGATGGGCGCTGCCACAGGGCAACACAGCCAATTCCCTCGAGCAGGGCCACCGAGCTCATTTCAGCTCCCGACCACCCAAAGCCAGGATGGACTTGGCGGCCAGTGCCTGGGATCTGAGGGAAGTCTCCACACCCTTCACCAAATGTTAACCTTTGAACTTGCTGATTCTCATCCTTGGTATGACTCTGCAGGAGGATTTTTATACAGAAATAGTTCATGCTCTGGGGTGGGAGGGGAGAGGAAAGGGAGCACCTATTTTGCTAAGAGGTATATATGCCGTACCTTTTGTACACAAATACAGATAGATTTTTGTAAGGCCTCCGGGTGCTGGCAGAAGTGGTATATATACACTTTTTCTTAGTCAAAGCCTACATGGAAGTGTTATATTAGCCAAAAATAGAATTATGGTAAGAAGATGCCAATGATTTGTAATTAAATTATAGAAGTTTGGGCCTCATAGTCTTGTAATTTCACAGCAACGATGCAATAATTCAGGTTAAACTGCGCTTCCACTCTGAACTTCTGTCAGTTACTAACTGTCCCTTTGGGCCCCGTTGTCAGCCAAACTTGAATTTGCTCAAAATTCAAGAAACAACCTTATCCAGGCATTTTAGAGCTATGCAAATAGGATGAAAATGCAACTTTTGTGCTTTTGAAACATTTTGGGCCTTTTTTGTACTTGGGTAACTAGAAACAACTTGGTTTTATTAATAATGATAACACTTTACATTTATACAACACTGTTGTTTTTTAAAGCTCAAAAAGTTTTCTAAAAAGTGTCTAAAAATTCTGAATGCTCATCAACAAGGAGTGGTTTGAATTCCTCCATTTTGTTAGAAGCAAAAGAAAGTTGTTTGGCGCAGTAGGTGTAACCAGAGGAGTGTGGTATTCCGGCCCCTGCCCCCAGTCTAGCACTCCCCCTCTATCCCTGGCCACTTCGAGGTCTCTTATTCTGACTCCGAGCCTCCCAGATTCCATGTGATCTGTCCGTTGACAAGGTCAGGATTCACACAGTGTAGGCTGGGCTGTGGAGGAGCACTCCTGTCTCACTCTTTCCCAGGAGAGCTCCCCTGCAGGACATTGGCTTGTTTGAATGCCCATGAGATGTGCCTGTATCTGGCACACCCATCAGAATGGATCAGGAAGGAGGAGCAGGAGGGAGAGATGGGACAGGGCATTTCTGCAGCTCCAAGGTCACCACTGGAGGAGAGAAGAGGTGCCCTACTGAAGGGAATATTAGCTAGGGATTGTAGGCATCAGTCAAGAAAAGAAATGCCCCCAGATCATCATGTCAATGTAGTGTTAAGGTAGAGAATTTAAATATGCTAACAAGAGTGAAAATCCCACCATTGTCCTTCTCTTTGGGCCTCACAGAACATTGGATGCCATCACCCCTGACATATGGCAAACACCTTGTGATAGTTGGATGGGGGACTTGAGTCAAGATGCCTGGGTCCTACCTTCACTTCTCGCACTGAATCACTTTATGCCCATAAACAAGCCACTTAGCCTGACTGTGCCTCATTTTATCCATTTGTAAAATGGATGGAATACTATTGGCCTGATTCATATTTTTCACACTAGGAAGTTTTCAGAAAAAAATGTGTCTGAGAAGTATAAGGTAGAGAGCTAATCATTTTAAATTCTCCTCCTGAACACAATCCATGTAGGGGTTTGTTGTTTTTGTTTTTGCATTTAAAATCACTGTAGCCATGTCAATGAATGCAAACTCTAAATCCTTAAATACGAAGGCACATGTTTTGTAAGGACTCAAGCAACAGATGAGGTTGGTCCAGCCACAGAAAAAAGCCAAATTTGCAGCACTGTGTATTTGGCTAACAAAACGAGATCTGAAACATGAAAAAATTAGTGTGGAAGTCAAAGGAGAGGCTGTCATGTGGGCATTTGGTCATATGGCTGGTTCCCCTACCATCCTCTTGTGACCAAGCACCAAAATAAGGAAGTCACTGCCCCTCCCCTCATCCAGAAGGGGCAGGCCATCTGGGGGAACGCCTATGACCGCTGCAATTGTTTCCAATGGAAATAATACCTGGTGTTAACCTAGCCAGCTGAGAGCACTGTTGTTAAACATCACAGCTTATGTTTAAGGCCACTGTCCTGGGCAGCATTGCCATGGATGGGGACAGTTTTCATGGTTAGTAGCCAAAATGGTGTATGCAACTCTTAGCCCCCGATGAAAACTTCAGATGTGAAATTCAAAGTCATGAAAGAAGAACGGGAACGTTTCCAGATAATGCCATAGAATCGGGGCCACTCGGCTCCCTTTGCAGAGCTTCCTTCTGAGAAATTTTACACTGGTAAAAATAAGTATAAAGTTACAAAATACAGTTGAGTTGCTAATATAAAGTAAGCTTGGGATGAAGTATGCAATTAAGGCCGCATGAAGATTTGGCATTGACTAAGATGGTTGTGTGTAAATGATGAAAATGAACTCTATTTGGAATGATGCTTAAAGCCACATTTGGGAGTTGGATTTCCATTAATAATGTGTGACATTGTCATACCGTGTATATGATTGACTGGCATTAATGTGAATTCTGAACCTGCATTTCCCCACACGGACAGCAGTCCCCTTGTCCTCCTTCCTTGGGTGGGGCAAGCGGAGCCCCAGCACGAGACAGGGACCAGATTTGGGGAGCCAAAATTCCCTGAAAGAATTCTATTTTCCGTTTTGCAGATCATGGCACTTGGATGGGGTTTTGTTTTTTTGTTTAAAGCCAGGAAGGTGAAATGCCCTTCCTGAATTATGCTTATACCAATCGCAAATTATAATGTCACTGAATAAGCAATGCAGGTCTGCTCCTCCCGATAAACTTAGCCCAGAGACAAAACTGAGACAGTAAGACTACTGTACTTGCTGTTCCACACATGTGCTTTTTCACATATATCCTGATTCTACCAAGTAAAGTATCTTGTTACTCTGGTGATCTTTGAGCATAGTGAAAATAGTAAGAACCAGCCTCGAAAAATAAAAATAAAACCTCGTCATATGATCCAGACCAATGTATCTCAGTGACAGATTTCTCTCTTCACCCCCTAATTTAATAAATGGCACACAGTGAAAACTGCCAGGGTAAAACTGTGATAATGAATCGCTGCTCGTTGCCGGTAGGCGTGCTCCGTCTCCTGTCTGTCTCCCTGTCTGTCCTGTCTACACAAAGCCCACAAAGAGAACTGTTTCCAGTTCAGGTGGAAGTCATCATCAGGAATGTTTTTAGTAAGTAGGAGAAAAGTGCAAGTGGAATCGCATTCATACCACCCTTTGCTGTTTTGTCTAAAGAGACTGGCCATGTGGTTTGTGAACTGAGCCCTCGTTTCTGCCGGATCCTTCAAAGATGTTAAACTCAAGGATGATCACTGGTCAATGGTAGTCCGTCTCCAGGCGCGTCCCCCAGGTAGCAGCCCCCCCTTGTATGCAGTGTTAGCCATGTTTGGCCTGCGTGGACTTTTTTTTTGTAAATTACACTCTGTGTTTCCAGACAGCATTAAACTTTTTATATTATGAAATTTACCATGTAAAAAGAATTTCATATTTTTATTGAAATTGCTAAGGCATTTGGCCTTCTCCCTTTGTGATTTCAGTGTCTATTAAAAGCATGAGCTCTCTCAGTTCTCCGTGTCATGTTATATAATACTCTGTGTGTTCTCCAGGGTTCTAGAGGACTCTCTGAGTAGCCAACAGTACCAGATGAGCCGGCAAGCATTAATGCCAACTCTTAAATTTCTTTTGACTTTGAGCCTTCCTTTGCATCACAGTATCCGACCTCTGTAAAATTTCCTGTTGCTCCAAGTCCCGTCACTGGGTTGCAGAATATTTAAAGCTGAGGTAATGCCACTCCCCTCAGCAGAAATAGAAACTGAACTCCTAGTATGTCCTGGAAACCATACTGGGTGCTTGGGGGTGAAGTGTGGCTGTTCCTGCCATTGAGAGACTGCCAGGGAGACAGGGCCTACCTGTGTGTCACAAGCCAGTATTCAATGTCAGATGGAAGATCATGATGACAAGTTCCTTTGGAGCTTAAAGGAGAGGAAAATCATGTATCAAGGACTAGATGGGCAAGTACATCTTCACAGAGAAGTTGGGCCAGAGTTCAGCCTTGAAGGAAGGATATGATTTAGATGAGTGGAGAGACCAGGGAGGGTATCCCCCATAGAACAAAGAATGCATATCGTATTTTTGGTGAATGGGCAAACAGATCAATTTGGTCCCGAGAACGTCTGCCCACGGAGGCTGTGGACGTGTAAGCTGGGGATGTAGGCGTATGAGAAGGGACCAAACTGTGGAAAATGTTGAAAGCCAAGATAAGTAGCCCTATAGATACAGGCGACATTTATTTGCCAAAGTATAAGTACTTAGAGTTGTATGAATTCTTTTTTCTTATTATTCTCAAGCTAATTTAGAAGATGGTTTTATGACAAAGAATTCTTCCTTACAAACAGAAACAATTTTATTTTCTGTTTTGTGGATGATGGCATTTTGCATATGTACAATGAAGCATCACGAAAGCAACAATTGGAAAATTCATCGATATGGAAATGGGTTTTGGATTCAAAAGCAACTTAAAGCTGCATAGACAAACACCATAAAAAGTAAATTGCCAAATAAAAAAATAACAGATTCAGAATATCATCGCCACATTAAGCTGTTCCAATTACCAAAGCAAATTTCCTTGGGAATAGGGTTTCTGCCTCCAAAGGTTGTGCCTCTCCTTTGTCCTCCTCTGGACACTTGGTACTAGGACAATCCCAAAGGAATAACTGTCAACCCTTAATGATGTTGAGAAAGGGCAGACATGCTAAAGCTTTTGGTGGGGGGGGGGGGTGGTGCGGTGCTACAGCTTTTCACCATCAAAGTTTTCTCAAGTATGTAATGTTAAAGAAAAACCAGACAACAGCTACTTCCTAATATCCCATTATGTCCCCAAAGACTTAACTCCCCTTTCTCTGTCTCTCCAGACCTGCTCTTTTGGCCCTCATCAGGCCCATTTCCCCAAGCCTTGGATTATTTTCCTTGCTCTCATACACCCATCTCCCAGCTCCCCACATGACATTCACTTGACAGAATGCCAAACTGAACCCTTGTCCAAACAGGCTGGTGTTCAAGGCCTTGTAAAGTCTGGCTCATTCTACCTTAACAGCCTTGTTCCATACCACTGTTCTTCACACGCTATGCCCTCTGACCTATAGACTTCTCAGGGGTTCCCAAACATACCCCATCTTTCCCACCTCCTTACTTTTGCTTAGGCAAAACTGTCTCACTTGTGTCCACTAGAATCCCATCTCTATCCCCCTAGATGCAGGTCAGACACCACCTCCTACCACATCGTTGGCACTCGTCCGGTGGCCTTTCTCATATTTATGATTTCCTCCACTAGGGTTTGATTCCAATGCCTCTCAGTGGTGTGAAGGTGACACCACATTCCCAAGGCTCTATTGCAGCAAAGCACAGACTTGGGAAGGTGCTTCCCACCTAAACAGGCTTGAGGCCACAGCTGTGGGTGCACCTGCCACAGAGCTGGCCGCCTTTCCAAAGTCCTTTCAGGCCCACATAGCCTTCGATGTGCATCATTTCGTTGGCTCCTCACATCCAAGTACCAGCTTAGCTAAACTTAGGGAGCCTGGTTGCCAAAGCATGGCCCTCCAAGCAATAAACCTCTTTGGCCCTTTCCACTTATGAGCTGTGCTTTGGATTGCTGGAGGTGGCCAGGCTGCTGAATTCATGGGTCTTTTGAAGACTTGCATTTGTTTGTTTTTTCAGATTTGTGGCTTTTACTTATTAGGTGCTGAAGTAAATACTTATTGAATGAACACAGTACTTTTACAACCAGTGAGTACCGAGGAAAGATTATCTTGTGCTGCCTTCGAGCTGTCCAGCTACCTCTGTACTCCCAGGATTCTCCTTGGGTGTGGGGTTGATGTAATACGGAATCACGACCAGAAAAATTATTCAACTATTTACTGAGTTCCTACAAAATGCCAAGCACCATGCTGGGTGCTGTCAAATCTGCCTGGCAGGGAATGAGTACCATGAAGAAAAGGACTACAGACAGACTGCACACTACCAGTGTGAGCAGTGAGCAGCAGGGGCTCGTGCCCTCCCCGCCCCCATTATCTAATCTTTGTTTAGTCCATCCATGAGCCTTGAGCTCAGACCCAAAGTTATGGACTCAGATGACCTCAATCTGACCTGGAG
The DNA here is from genome assembly GCF_011100635.1 of Trichosurus vulpecula. Taxonomy (NCBI): domain Eukaryota; kingdom Metazoa; phylum Chordata; class Mammalia; order Diprotodontia; family Phalangeridae; genus Trichosurus; species Trichosurus vulpecula. The sequence goes on from NC_050573.1 coordinate 17,307,505, forward strand.
ATCGTTAAAACAATGCCTGCTTTCCAAGACACTAAAGACGGAGAACCCCAAAGGCATGGTGGGGTTTTTTTTAAATAACCTGAGTTGGAAGACAAATTTAATAAATTAATTCATGAAAAGTGGATTATTGTATTACTGGCTTCCTAACAAACAGAAAATGGAACAGACAGATCACAGATCCTCCTTTTGCTTCAAGAAGTCTATATTTCTTTCAGGTTTATTTTGTATTAACAGCAGCTCCCGTTTCTACAGGGCTTCATGGTTTACAAAAGGCTCCTCATGGCCCTGTGAGGGTTATCTTATCTGATGTGGGTGTTATTTATCCCTATTTAAGTATGTTGGGTTTAGAGTCCAAAAGGACTGGAACAACAAGGTTATTGTGAGGCTCAAATGAGATAATGAACATTAGAAAACCTTGCCAGCTCTAAAGATCTTTTATAAATGTGAGCTATAATTGTTAGATATTTTACAGAGGAGAAAACCAGGTCAGAAAAGGAAAGGTCTTGAATATAGTCACCTGACAGAGCTGGAAGGGACCTCAGATCTACCTGGTCCAACCCATCCATGAACAAAACAATCCCCTCCACAACAGCCCAAACCATCCAACATTCGCTTGAAAAGCTCAATTGAGGGGAAACCTGTATTTATCTCCTGTCCACTGCTCCTAGTTTTGCCCTCTAGGGTCAAGCAGAAAAAAATCAAACAAATCCTTCTTCCATATGACAAACTTGCAAATTCTTGAAGAGAATTACTATGCCCCTCCCTTAAGTTTTCTCCAGAGTCAGTATTCCTAGTTCCATCATGGTGTGGCTTCCAGTCCCTTTATCAACTTGGTTGCCCTCCATTTTGTAAATGTCCTTTCTAAAATATGGTACCTAAAACTGATGCCCCATATGTGGTCTAAGCATGGCAGAAAATGGCAGGATCATTGCCTTTCTCATTCTGGGCACTGCCCCTCAATGCAGCGTAGCATTGCGTTAGCTTTCTTGGCTGCCAAGTTGACTCATTTTACAATTGGCATCCTCTGCAATCCCCAGCTCTTTCTCATGTGTAGCCACGTCTCCCCTATTGGAACCTAGTTCTTCTGTCTCCAAGTCTCAGGTTCAAGACACCATAAGATTTTGCTCTTATCCATTTCAGAAATCACAAAGCACACCACAAAAGGCTAGTCTTCCAGTGTTCCTTCATAAGAACAGAAGTTCCCAACTGCTTCTATTAGCCTAGAATTAAACTTTTCCCTCTTTAGAATTGAAGGGCCAAGACGATGATGACTGTGCTGTGACTAGGTGAGACTTAGTCTCTCTTCACCTAGAAGAGCAGAAGACAATAATAAATACAGACCCGAGAACGTAGCCAAGATGAAGTCCTGGTTCTCTGCAGTCTGGTTGATGGACATTATCATGCATGGCATCATCCAGACACAAATCGACAAAATGGTAATTCTCAGATACACAATGAAATATGCCTTGGTTAGGTAAACAGACAAATGGTGTCCATATGGGGCCAGAGCTATGGCCCGAGGGGGGACATCAATAGACATATATGCATCCTGAAAGCCAAAAAGCATTAGGATGTAGAGACCATCACTAACCAGACCGCCTTGCTGTGTTCTGACGCTCAGGCTGCACCACCTAGCCATAAATGCTAGAGTTGTGATGCTTCTGGACAAGGTCACTCCATGACTTATGGAAGCCAAAGTCCTGGAACCTCCAAGTGGCCTCATCACCTCCTTAATGGGCACCCATGGAGCATGGCAGCTTGTCATGGACTTTACTGTCCCTGTCATGAGGCTGTAAATCACTGCTACAATCTACAGGTCCCATCGCCTTAGAAGGAAGGACAACAGAAAGGTTGAGGATTTATGGGCACCATCGAGTTTGACCCCTATTGCCTTAGGAAATGCAATTTATGTTATGTTGCTATTTCTGAGGAAATTGTGTATCCAATTGGTAAATGAATGTTTTAGGGGGACAATGACCATTAATGAAAGTTTGATTATAAGCCAAGGAGCTCAATAGACAAAAACTAATAAGAAAGATACTTGAGAGCCAGGCATGGTGGTGCATGCCTATGATCTCTGTTACTGGGGAGGATGAGGCTGGGGGATCACTTAAACACAGGAATTCTCAGCTATAGTAGGACTAGAGCTGATGTGGCACCATTGTGGGTAGCCCCCAGGGTCATGAGGCCACCAGACTTCCTAAGGAGGGACAAACCTGCCCAGGGTGGACACTGAGCAGGCCAAAGCTTTCACATTCATTAGTGATGGGATCTGGCTGAAGTGGTCGCTGCACGTCCAGCCTGGGCAAGATAGGGAGACTTTGCTGAAAGAGAAGGAGGGAGGGAGGAAGAAATAAGAGAGACAGAAACAGAGGAGAGAAAGAGAGAGAGAGAGAGAGAGAGAGAGAGAGAGAGTACAGAGGGAGAGGAGGGGAAAAGGGAGAAAAAGAGAGATGGGGAAGGGAAAAGAAGAGAGGGAGAAAGAGATGGGGAGGGAAAAAAGAGAGGGGGAGAAAGAGAAAGAGGGATGGGGAAGGGAAAAGGAGAGAGAGAGAGAAGGAGGGAGAAGAGGAATGGAAGGTGAGAAGAAAAGAGGGAGGAGAAGGAATGAAGAGAAGGAAGGAAGGGAGAGAAAGAAGAGGGAGAAGAGGACTGGAGGGTGGGAAGGAAGAAAGGGAGGAGAGGGAAGGGAGGGTGGAGGGGAAGAAAGAGAAGGAAGGAAGGGAGAAGGAAGGAAGGAAAAGAAGGCAGGATGGAGAGAAGAAGGGAAGTAAAGAAGGGAACAAGATAAGAAGGAAGGAAAGGAAGGAGGGAGGGAGGGAAACACTCGATGTATTAGGAGAGTCCTCTGGGTGGGTGCATCTTCCAAGAGCTTCCTCATAATCAGGACCTGGAGGCTTCATCCATTGTAACCCCCAGGCCTATTCTCTCCCACTTCACATATTCAGGGCAAAGACTCCAGCTCTGTCTCCCCCAACTTCATACCTTCCCACCACTTTCCAAAGCACTATGTATGCTTATAACCTCTAATAATACTAAATAATGATAAACAGCAGGGGACTGACAGCCTAATGCTGCATCCACCCTGGCAAATGAGGCAGTGGCATCTGGATCTGAATCCATTAGAGGGACACGTCTGCATTACAGAAACATTTTGCGTCTCAAATGAATTTGCATCCAATCTCAAGATACTTAATTACTTATTAAATTTGTAGCAATTGTGCTATTGGCCTTCGGGGTACCATAATATTCTTTAAAATGCACAGTTTAAAACATTTAAAAATAACTTTAAATCTGAGCAGCAGAGCTCGGAGGCTGCCCCTTTGGTTGGCAGAGACAGGTGAGTGAAGCTCCATGCAGTCCTTCCCAGAATACTTTGCCAAAAGAAAGTTAATTCTCCTTAGGTCCAAATGCAAATCCTCTGAAACAACTACAAACATTTATTGAGCACCTGCTGTGTGCACATTACTTGCAGGGGGCTAGGGAAATAGCCAAGATGCTCTCTTTCTCTCTCCCCCTGAGCCCCTCCCCACCCCAGTCTAGTGGGAAATCAGGCATCCACACAGACAGCTGGCCATGCGGTGTTACCTGAGCAGGCCAACAAGGGCAGCGATGTGGCACTGTCTAACTGCAGAGCGCGAACATTATTCCACAGGAGAGGACTGATGCGAGCTTCGTGGAGGAAGAGGCAGTGTTTGATGTTGGGCTTAAAGTGATGGGCTCAAGTTCAACAGGCAAAGATGGGAGGGAAGAAGATCCTCCCAGAAACAGGGAAAGGACTCCAGCAAGGAGGCAAGAGAGCGCAGAGGCAGAGGCTTGGACAGTTTGGCCAGAGCGAGGAGCAGACCCTCTACTTCATTGGGATAGAGAACTCCCAGGCTGGGAAACGCCCTTTATTAATGCAGGTTGGCACCTTCTCTGCCACTGATAGACTTAGAGCAGAGCTTCTGAACTCTGTGTATGTGTGTGTGCATGTATGTGGATGTGTGTCTATATGTGTGTGTATATGTGTAATGTGTGTATGTGCATTGTGTATATGTGTGTGTTTGTGCATATATATATGTGTGTTGTGCGTATAGGTGTGTAGTATGTATTGTGTACACATGTGTATGTGTATATATGCGTGTGTAAGTGCATGTATATATGTTTGGATGTGTGTATATGTTTGTGTGTGCATGTGTATGTTTGTGTATGTGCATGCTGTGTATATAAGTGTGTGTTGTGTACATGTGTGTTGTGTACATGTTTGTGTGCATATATGTTGTATGTGCAGGTATATAGGTGTGTATATGTGTACATGTGTATACGTGTTGGTTCTGTGTGTGTATTTGTGTGTGCATGTGATGGTCTCCTTTGCAGCAGTCTGCTGAAGCCTATGATTCCCTTCTCCAAATAATGTTGTCAGATGCATAAACTAAACTAAATAGGATTACAAAGGCATCTATACAGAAATACATTTATCAGAATTTTTTTTTAATTTCATGGGCCCTGGGTTAAGAATCTCTGTAGAAGGGGCAGCCAGGTGGCGCAGTGAGTAGAGCACCAGCCCTGGAGTCAGGAGGACCTGAGTTCAAATCCGGCCTCAGACACCTGACATACTTACTAGCTGTGTGACCTTGGACAAGTCACCTAACCCCAATTGCCCTGCCTTCCCCCCTGCAAAAAAACAAAAAAGAATCTCTGTGGAGAGTTGCTGAGACATTAGTGGCTTACTCAGGGTCATGCACCTAGTAAGTATCAGTGATGGGACTTGAACACAGGTCTTCCTGGCTCTGAGCATGGCCCTTCACCCACCATACCATGCTGCCTCTTAATGCAGAAAACAGTCATATGGAATAAACTGGAAAGGTGGGGTCAGGCCAATTTGTGGCAGATCTTGAATGCCAATTATGGGGGGAGGTTTGCTGGACTTTAGCTAGAATCAATCAATCAATCAATAAATATTTATCAAGCACCTACTATGTGCTTACCAACTAATGGGGAAACAACATGCGAACAAACATATTCAAAGCAAGCTGGAGACAGGATCGACAGGAAATGATTAACAGAGGGAAGGCCCTGGAATTAAGAGGGCTTGGGAAGGCTTCCTGTAGAAGGTGAGATTTTAGTTGGGACTTAAAGGAAGCCAGGGAGGTCAGTGACTGGAGCAAAGGGAGAGGATGCCAGGCACACGGGACGGCCAGAGACAATGAGACAATGCCTGGAGCCAAGAGATGGAGGCCCGGCCAGGAGGCCAGTGTCCTTGGATCAAAGAACCTATGTCGGGGAGTAAGATGGAAGAAGAGTGGCAAGGTGGGAGGGGACTGGGTTGTGGAGGGCTTCAAGTGACAGCATTTTGAATTTGCTGTTGGAGCCACTGGAGCTTACTGAGTGGGGGGATGGGATGTGACATGACCAGACCTAAGTTTTAGGAAAATCACTTTAGTGGCTACATAGAGGATGAGAGACACTTGATGTCAGAAGACCCACCAGCAGCTATGGCAGTAGTCCAGGGGTGAGGAGATGAGGGCCTGTGAGGGGTGGAAACCGTGTCAGAAAAGAGAAGCAGACATATTGGGGAGATGTTGCAAAGCTTGGATGGGGGAGGTATGGTGAGAGATCGTGAGGAATCCACCATGTCTCCAAGGTTGGGAGCCCGAGAGACTGGGAGGAGGCTGTTATCCTCTACAGGATAGGGAAGGTTTCAGGAAGGAGAGAAGGTTTATGGGGAAAGATCATGAGTTCTGTTTTGGATGCTGAGTTTAAGATGTCTGAAAGGCAGTTGGAGGGAAGCAGAGAAATTAGGGCAGGAAAGGAGTAGATGTGAGAATCATCAGCATCGAGAGGTTAATTAATCCATGGGAGCTGATAAGATCGTCAGGTGAAATAGTATAGAGGGGGAAGAGAAGAGGCCCCAGGACAGAGCCCTGGGGGACACCTACTGTTAGAGAGGGTGATCTGGAGGGGGATCCAGCAAAGGAGACAGAGAAGGATTGATCAGAGAAGTCACATAGAGGGAGAAGAGGGCCCAGGATGGAACCCTAGGGGACACCTACTGTTAGAGAGGGTGATCTGGAGGGGGATCCAGCAAAGGAGACAGAGAAGGATTGATCAGAGAAGTCACATAGAGGGAGAAGAGGGCCCAGGATGGAACCCTAGGGGACACCTACTGTTAGAAAGGGGGATCTGGAGGAGGATCCAGCAAAGGAGACAGAGAAGGAGTGGTCAGAGAGGTAGGAGGAGAACCAGGAGACAGAGGTGTCCTGAAAACCTAGAGAGAAGAGAGCGCCAAGAAGGAGAGAGTGATCAACCATGTCCCAGGCTGCAGAGAGGTCAAGGAGAAGGAGGATGAAGGAAAGCCCACTGGATTTGGCAACTGAGACATCACTGGTAACATTAGAGAGAGAAGTTTCAGTGGAATGATAAGGTTGGAAGCCAGATCATAGAAGGTTACCAAGAGAGCTGTAAGAGAGTGGAAGCACCTATTGTAGATGCCTTTTGGAGGAGTTTAGCTGCCAAGGGCAGAAGAGATAGAAGACAGTAGTTAGTGGGGATGGGAAGATCAAGTGAGGGATTTTTGAAGATGGGGAAACATGGGAGTGTTTGTAGACAGGAGGGAAGGAACCAGGAGACAGGGAGAGATTGAAAATAAGTGAGAGTACGGATGACAAAGAGGGAAATCTGTTGGAAGAGATGGCATGGAATGGGGTCACTTGAGCAATGAGAGGGGTCAACCTTGATAAGGACTAAGGCCACTTCGCCACGTGAGATGGATAAAGGAGGAGATGGTGGCCAAAGCCATCTAAGTGATAGGAGATGAGGAAGAGGGGAGGAGAGGGAGCACATGGCGAGTGGCCTTGGAAGGCAGCAAGGAGCCAGTGAAGATTTCTGAGCACAGATGGGACATGATGAGATCTAGATATGTCTAAGAAAGATTATTCTGAAAACAATATGATGGAAGGATGGGAGAGATGAAGGAGGAGAACAGGGGAGATTTTGTTTGGTTACTGCATTAGCCCAGGCATTTGGTGAAGTGGAACAGAAATTCAGGGGAAAAACTGGCTCTGGATCTATAGATCAGTCAGTCAACTAGTATTTATTAAGCACCTACTATGTGTCAGCTCGCAGTCTAATGGAGGAAGAAAACTCTGCAAAGGCCACATCTTCACACAAATAAAACCAGATCTAAATAATAGGAAAAATATTAAATGTTCTTGAGCAGATTAAGCCAATGTCGTAAAAATAATAATACTGTCTAAATAAATTGACTTATTCAGTGCCATACTAAACTATCAAAGGATCACTTTATAGAGCTCGAAAAAAATAACAAAATTCATCTGGAGGAACAAAAAGTCAAGAATATCAAAGGGATTCATTGAAAAAAAGTGGTAAGGAAGGGGGCCTAGCAGTATCGGCTCTCAAACTATACGATATTAAAACATTAAATCATTAAAAACAATTTGGATAAGAAATAGAGGGGTTGCTTAGTGGAACAGATTAGGACACAATATACAAATCCTGTACAGCTAAAATTAGAAGAGAAGTAGGAAATTACAGCAAGTTTCTCTGATAAAGATCTCATTTCCAAGATATATAGGAAGCCGATTCAAATTTATAATAATAACCATTTCCCAAATGATAAATTATCAAATTAAATGAACAAGCAGTTTTCTGAGGAAGAAATCCAAGCTATTAATAGCCATATGAAAAAATGCTCTAAATCTCTAAAGATTAGAGAAATGAAAATTAAAACAACTCTGAGCCATCACCTTACACTCATCAGATTGGTGAGTTTAACAAAAAAAAGTAGGGGGAATGATTAATGCTGGAGCGGCTGTGGAAAAACAGGTGCATTATTAATGAGCTACTGTTGAAGCTGTGGACTGGTCCAGCCATTCGGGAAAGCAACTTGCAACTAAGAGCTACTAAATTGTGCAGACATTTGACCCTTTGATAAGACTACTAGGTCTATACCCCAAAGAAATCAAAGAAAGAGGAAAAGGATCCACATGTACAAAATATTTACGGCATCTCGCTTCATGGTGGCAAAGACTTGGAAGCTGAAGATTCCCCATCAATTGGGGAATGGATGAACAAGTCATTATATATGAATGTGACTGGATATTCTTGTGCTATGAGGGGACAGTTTCAGAGAAACCTGGAAAGATTTGTATGAACTGGGGCAAACGGAAGTGAGCAGAACCAGGAGAACAATTTCTCCAAGAACAACTATATTGTAAAGACAAAGATACTTTGACTTAGGAATTCTGATTGAAACAATGACCAACCACAACTGCAGAGGATTCATGATGAAATATGCTACCCGCCTCCAAAGAGAGTACAAAAGTACAGACTGAGACATTTTTTCGGACATGACCAATGAGGGAATTTGTTTGACTCGACTGTATAGTACTTGTTTGTAGTGGGGTTTGGTATTCTAGCTTTCTTAATGGGAGTGGAGGGGGGAAAAGAGAGAGAGAGAGAGAGAGAGAGAGAGAGAGAGAGAGAAGGAGGAAGAAGAAGAAAGAAAAAGAAGAAGAAGAAAAGAAGAAGAAAAGAAGAAAAGAAGAAAAGAAGAAGAAGAAGAAGAAGAAGAAGAAGAAGAAGAAGAAGAAGAAGAAGAAGAAGAAGAAGAAGAAGAAGAAGAAGAAGAAGAAGGAGGAGGAGGAGGAGGAGGAGGAGGAGGAGGAGGAGGAGGAGGAAGAGGAGAGAAAAAGAAGAGGAAGAGAGAAAAAGAGAAAGAGAAGAGGGAGAGAGAGAGAAGAGGGAGAGAAAAAGAGAGAAGGAAGGAGAGAGTAAAGAGAGGAGATGAAGAGAAAGAGGGAGAGAGAGAAAGAGAGAATAAAGACAGACAGACAGAGATAGAAAGGCTTTTTGGAAAAAATGGAACATGAGCTGAGCCTTAAAAGAATTCTAAGGAGTAGATTGTCGGGCGGGGGACCCTAAATGTTAGGCTCAGGAATTTGTCCAGTCCCTCCTTTTATAGAGGTAGAAACTTAGTCACCAAGAGGTGTGGTGACATAGAGAGGTGGGGGTCGGGGGGCACTATGTTTTCCCTTCCTAACAAAACTAATGTCATTTTAGAATAAGCAGCCAGTTCAGTGTTAAATGGCCAGTCATGTCTAATCCCTATATATGAACTCCCTTTCCCCCAGTTCTTGTCCCAGGCCAAAGGACAAGCAGAATCTGCCCTAAGGTTCCCCAGGCCAACATCAGACCAACAGATAACAAAGGCCGTGCCCCTTCCTCTGGACACAAATTTTCCCCACAGCCAGTGGCTACTTCATTATGGACCTAACATGTTTCTGTTTACCATAAGTACCTGTGGGAAATGTCTCCTATTCAGAAGTCCTTTTGACCTATAGAGACATACTTGTCTATTTTTAACTGCTGCTTTTCCCTGCCTAAACTTGTAAATGAATGCATGGAATGAACTTTTTACAGACTTGTATTTTAAATCGTAATTACATGTGTTTTCTTGTCACAACAGTTTGTTATCAGAAGTAGGATATTCTAAACACAGGGAAATGAAGGAAAACTGCCTCCTTCCCTATGTCCCCCCTCCTGATGTCGGATCTGAGGCAAGAGCACTGGCCCTGGAGTAAGGAGGACTCTAGTTCAAATCCAGCCTCAGATGTTTACTAGCTGCATGACTCTGGGCAAGTCACTTAACCCTGTTTGCCTTAGTTTCCTCATCTGTAAAGTGAACAAACTCCTCAAGTATCTCTGCCAACAAAACCCTAAACCAGGTCATGAACAGTCAGACTCAACTGAAACAACTCAGCAACATATTTCTTTTAAATCTCTATTAGAGAGCCGGAGAAAGTGGCTGCCCATGGACTCTGCTACACTTTTCCAAGACATGGATTTCCCCTATTGGTTTGGGCAGGTTTTTTCAGGTTATTCCTGTTATTTGGTTTCTGTTCTACGCCTGGTTGACTTGAGCCCCGTTCTATTTGTTTTGGGCTGGCAAGAGATAATAAAACATCTGAATCCATTCTCTGTTGAGGAAGGGCTGGTTTGTTTATCTCTCTGGGCCCAGAGTTGGGCAGTTTTTCCAGACTATAGTAGGCTTTCCTGAAAGAAAGAGTGTGTTGTTCTTCTATTCTTTCCCCCTCCTTGTGTTTTCTCTTGAGCAGAATCTTCCTGGCTACGAGTAAGGGTAGGGGTGGGGTGGGGTGGGGCTGGACCTTCCATGAAGAAGCCCCTCCTGTATCTTCTCTGAGTGATTTTCTTTTAGACGGGATAGCTACTGCACACTTTCCAGTGAGAGAGGGCTTACTGTTTGTCTGTTTCCACCCTCTTTATGTGTCTTTAGGGCTTAAACCCTCCCAGTGATGTGGCCACAAGTCCCTATACCCATCTGTTAAAGGCATAGGTTTGTTTAAATAAGTTTCAGAAGGAAATCATAGTACCCATGTGATGTATTATTTTCTTGAGAAATAACTGATATAGTTTTACACTTAGTAAGGAAAAAAGCACGCCTAGTTTTGTGTTTTGAGTTGTCTTTGCCATACATACATTCACAGCCTGCCCTCTGGGGCCACCATCTCTCCTGGACATTCACTGTAAAGGCTTGGTATCCCCTGTGGATAGCTAATTCTATTGTATAACCCTGGAGCGCTGTGATTTTCAGTGCTATTGGTCACAAGCCCCCACCACTGTGATCCCTGTTTATAGTTAGCCAGATTTAATGAGCTTTTAGGAAAGGTATTCATTGAGAAGGCAGAGCAAGAACAGAAGTTACAAAAACTTTCCCCCCAAACTGGTGGCAACTCTCCCCTTGCACACACAAAGTACAATGGTGGTGAGGCACACCTGTAGAGAACATGTGGCAAGAAGGTAATTGATGACTCCTAGTTCCTGGAGGTCTTCTTCTTCCTTTGTAGAGCACTTGTGAAATTCCTCTTGTCTCTGTTTAGCTAGAGAACTCTATAGAGCCCAGAGCTGGCACCTCTCCTCCTGCTTTCTATCTTTCTGCAGTCTTGGTCTGTGTCATTCTCTCTGGCTCTCTCTGTCTGTCTCTCTCTGTCTCTCTGTCTCTGTCTCTCTTTCCCTCTCTCTCTCACCTGGATGCTTTGTCTCCTACTGGTCTGGTCTCTCCAATAATACGATCAGTGGTCAGGGGAGAGGAGGGTGAAGTGTAAAGAAGAAAAGAAGATCGAGGGGAAGAAACTTTCCTCTTCCCAAGATTCATTTCCTCTGAAGAGCTTGGAAAACTTAGCCCCTGAATTTAGAGTCTTACATCATTTAGAGCTTATATCAGACAAAACTGTCCGGAGTCATGTCATGGTAAGGTGAGCAGTCTAGGCTTGCTTAAGAGCAAAAAGTCCATCAGTCAATACACATATTGAGGGCTTGGGATACAAAGAAAAGCCCAAGGCATTCCTGCCCTCAAAGAGCTCACATTTTAACGGTGGAGACAACATGCAAACAACTATGTACTAACAAGTTCTATACAGGATAAATTGGAGATAATCAGCAGAGGTAATGCACTAGAATTAAAGAGGATCAAGAAAGGCTTCTTGTGGAAGGTGGGATTTTAACCAGGACTTGATGAAAGCCAGAGAAGCCAGAAGGTGGAAATGAGGAAGGGAGAGCATTATAGGCATAGGGCACAGCCAGTGCAAATGCCCAGAGTGGGGAAATTGAGTGTTTTGTGGAAGAAATAGTTAGGAAGCCAATATCACTGGATCTCAGAGAACATGGAGGGGAGTAAGGTACACGAAGACTGGAGAGGAGGTGAAGAGGCAGGTTATAAAGAGTTCTGAATGCCAAACAGGATTTTATCTGATACTATTTACTTGATCCTGGGGATGACAGGGAGTCACTGGTAGCATGGATAAGCTATACATAGTAGTTCCCAGTAAAACAACAGATATTAGTACTTAAGCATTCCAACACACAAAAATTATCTCAAAAGGTCTGGTCTGACTCAGGAAGGAAATACACAAGAAAAGAGACTATCTGATTATAGCTCAAATGAAGAAAAATGCTAATTTTTCTCTGTTGAATTCCTGTCCACAAAAGTGTTCAAGAATGAAAGTCCCAGGTGAAGAATCTCTCCAGTAGCGTAACAACAGTCCTGTCTGCCGCTACTGAGGCTGTGCAAGGCCAATAACAACCACACGCAGGAGGGCTGCCAGCACAGGTTCTTTGATCTGTTTTTCTAAGGAAAGCAACTTTAAGGGGTTAATAGTCTCACTTTAATCAAACATACATAGATCATTCACTTAGTTCAGGGGGGAAAGCCAGCACCCTGAATTTCAGAGAGAATACAAATAGAAATTACAAACATACATTATATAAACAGAGCAAATAAACACGAATCAGCAGATAGGCTTCTAGCTATCTGTCCAAGCAATACACCAACAATTACCAGAGAGAGAAGCAACAACATCTGGGTTTTCAAAGCCAGGGGTCTCCTTAACAACGGCTACCCAGAGTCTCATCTGGTCAAATCACACAACACTCTTCCAGTGAGTGAGAGCCTCAAACAAAATGCTAACCTCTGAGTTTATTGTTCAGGGTCAAAGGGTGTCACAACCATGTGACTCAAACCTATCTGAACTAGGCTTTCTTGTTTCTTAAGCAGGTCAAAGACTCTTGATTCAATCAAAGAAACAAAGGCCAGACTCATCAAAGGCACCTGATTACCTCAGTGCTCCAAAAGAGAAAACAGTAAAAAAAAAAAAAAGTCCCACCCTAATTACCATTGCAGGTAGCTTCTTGCAGATATGAAGGGTCCCAAAATTGTCCCAGCCAAATGCCACAAGGTATAGCAGACCCTCTGAGGCTACTCTCCCAAAGGGAGGTTGGAGTCCCTGAGGGTAGCTGACAATTTCTACTCTCAAGGTTCATGGGATAATCCTGAAGGCATGGATTTCTAGTACTCTTGCTCATGAGCCCCCACCACTGTGCTTCCTACTGCTAATCAGCCAGGTGTGGATCACTTAAGTTTGGGAGTTTTGAAATGTAGTATGGGTAAAGCTAATTACATCCAGGTGTCAGCACTGTAAGTTCAAGACTGATATCATGAGATCATAAGCCCCCTGGGGCTGCCTAAGAAAGAATGCACTGATCCAGGGTGGAAATTGAACAGGTCAAAACTTCCGTGCTAACCAGGAGAAGGGCTGGGCCAGTGAGTGGCTTCTCCACTTGCAGCCTGGGTAAGATAGGGAGACCTAGTCTCAAAAACAAAAGCAATATAATACAACCAATTGATAAAAACCACCCCCTCCTCAAAAACCAAGGGTGTATTCTTCTCTTAACCCATAAGGCTCCTAGGGAACTTGGGCTTAAAGGTAATAAGGCCCTACATATGACAAAGGGCTAGGTTACAAGTTTCGTACCGAGTCTTTCTCTTTATGGTGTAGTCATGAAGCTCTCAAGTGTAGCTCTCTGCTGGGCTCCAATAATCAGTGCCTTCTAGACTCTATAGCTGGCATTCTCTCCATCAGGAGAGGTCATGCTGTCTGTGATTAATAAATGCTTACTGACTAATGGACTGAGCCTTGTTCTAACTTTTCAAGTCCCTAAGAGTACCCCTGTTCCATTCTTAATAAAATTAAAGAGGAATTCATACCAGATAAAGGGGTCACAGGCATAAACACATTTTTCACACCCGATCATTTATTTTGGCTGATTAAGGTCCCTCCCTTACACATTATATTATATTTATTATTGCTATTATAATTGTTAATGACAGTATGTAAGTGTACAGGTATACACAGTCAAAATATAGGGAAAGACAGCAAACCACTAATCCTCTGCCTTCTCACATTCTAGGACCACACCCACACACACACACACACACACACAAACACACATACCCACACACACACATGCATACACACACATGCACACACATGCACATATGCACACATACACACACACACACACACACGCTGTTTAGTCTTTCATCATTAATAGAGAATATGGCAGCCTGTAATAATGAGACAGATTTTGTAAATCTGTCCAACCACAAATGAACTATTGATAACATGCAGATTCCTTGAATTGTTTTAAAAGCATAAGTTTTAACCAATGCAGGATTTTCCTCTTGAAAATTTGCAAAGAATTCCTTGGAAGGAAAAGCCACATAAGCAAGGGTTTATGTTACTCTTTTCACAGTCAGGAAAATACTGGATTTGTGGATAAATAACTTCTGATATTTAATAACTGAATGGGAGGCTACATAGAGAAGCAGATGGAGTGCTGAAGGTGAAGGTTAAAAATGGAATGAGGGTTAGAAACAGAATTATGGTTAGGATTAGGGTAACACAGGAAGGCTTGGGTTCAAATCCTACCTCTGGAACTTAGTAGCCAAGTGACCCTGGGCAAATCAATTATATTCTCTGGATCTCAGGCAACTCTGTATAACAGGAGAACTTCATTTCTGTTATGTCATGGATCCCTTTGACAGTCAGTCTGGTGAAACCTATGGATGAATCATGTTTTTAAATGGAGTTATAAAGGGCACCAATTATATTGAAATATGGTTATCAAAATATTTTTTAAAAATCCATGGACCCTTAGTTGGATACTCTTACATAGGACACACTGAAACTTGATGTCATTTTGGTCCCCTTCAAGAATGAAGGACAACCACCAATCATTGTTATCTGACAGTAGAATGAGAGGGTTACCCAACAAAACAAAGAGGGGAGGGAAGGGAAGGGAAGGGAAGGGAAGGGAAGGGAAGGGAAGGGAAGGGAAGGGAAGGGAAGGGAAGGGAAGGGAAGGGAAGGGAAGGGAAGGGAAGGGAAGGGGAGGGGAAGGGAAGGGAAGGGGAGGGGAGGGGAGGGGAGGGGAGGGGAGGGGAGGGGAGGGGAGGGGAGGGGAGGGGAGGGGAGGGGAGGGGAGGGGAGGGAAGGGGGCATTCCAGAGCCTAGGTGCAAGGACAGGGAGCTGTCCAGCATAGCAGCTACCCAGGAGGCATATGAGATAAGGCTGAAAAGTTGGGGTGACACCAGGTTGGGAAATCACTTGAAGAAGGGACAGGCAGACAAGGTTTCCACTTTGCTCAAGAGACAATATGGAGCCACTCAGGGTTTTCTGAGCAGAGGCATGACCTGACTAGATGTATGCCTAAGAAAGATTATTCTGGCAGTGGATTCAGTTGGAGACCAGAGCAGGAAAGAAAGAGGTGGGAAGAGCTGTCAGCAAGCTCTAGTCCTCACCTGCTGGGCTGTGGAGCAATTTATTTCAAGGAACCACTTGCTGGCCAAGCTCCTGGGGTGGCTGCCATGACGGTCCTGAGGCACGGGAAGCATTTCAGGGAGGAAAGAAGGCAGCATGGCTAGAAGCGATCAGAATGCTCAGGAAGTAGGGGCAAGCCTACTATTACTCATTAGCTCAGACACACACCCACACCCACACCCACACACACACACATATGCACATGCACACATACATACACACGTACACATGCATATATACACACATACATATACACATATACACATCCATATACACATACACACACACCTATTTCACCATCAGTTTCAAAGCCTTAGCAGAAAAGTTCCTCCCTAAAAAGCTATTAGGAGTACCAGTAAAACTCTAAAACATGGTGACAGCTGGGAATACATTGGAGTCAAGAAGACCCAAATTTAAATTCCACCCTGCGTCCCACGGTCACACATCTAGTAGATGTACAGAGAGGGATTTGAGATGTGTGTGACCTAACCTCTCTGGGCCTCAGCTTCTGAATCTGTAAAGTGGGGATAAAAACAGCACCTACCTCGCAGGGTTATTATGAGTTTCAAATGAGACGTGACTTTTAAATGCTTTTGCTAGTGTTCAGTCATGCCTGGTTCTTCATGACCCCATTTGGGGTTTTCTTGTGGCAAAGATGCTGGAGCGATTTGCCATTTCCTTTTCCATCTCGTTT
Source organism: Trichosurus vulpecula (assembly GCF_011100635.1). Lineage (NCBI taxonomy): Eukaryota > Metazoa > Chordata > Mammalia > Diprotodontia > Phalangeridae > Trichosurus > Trichosurus vulpecula. The sequence continues at coordinate 17,323,379 of NC_050573.1, forward strand.
TACAGATGAAGAAACTGAGGCAAACAGGATTAAGTGACTTGCCCAGGGTCACACAGCTATTAAATATATGAAGTCAGATTTGAACTCAGGTCTTCCTGACTCCAGACCTATCATTCTATCCGCTGCACCACCTAGCTGCCCCATCTTTAAATGCTAGCTACTATCATTATTCTATATTGTTATGTATTATATATAATACGTATTATTCTATTACATGTTTTATTATTAAAGGCAATTAGTGTGATGTAATGAGGGGAAAAAAAGCCCTGGACTGCGAGTCAGAAGATTTGGGCTCCTGGTTCTCCCACTCACTCTGTGTGTGACCTCCCTCCGAAAAACAGGAAGGTTGGGCTGAATCACCCCAAAGGGGCCTCTTAGCTCTCCTCTTCGATGACCAGCACTGGAAGAATCGATAGCAACTTGGTTAATAAAAGATATAGTTGAGTCAGTAACCTCTGGCTGCCACGGGGCACGTTTGTGGAATTCACCAGGTGAGGGTCTACAGTAGAGCCGCCACTGAAATGGGGGCACTTGGCAGACCCTAGCGGTCCTCCAGCTGTGCCATGCCACTTCTCAATAAATCTGGAGGCTGGATGGTTATTCTGCATTTTTGGGTCGAATATTACTTCCCAGATTTTCTGTTCTGGCTTATTTCCTCCCTTGCAGAGTCCCAGACTCCAGGCAGAAGATGTTATGTTCATCGAAGAAAGAAAAGCTAAAGGGAAATGGTGGAACACGGATTTTTCCGATAACATGACTCATAAACTGTAATGGTTTATTACCTCTAGGGAGGCTACAATGGTTACGGCTCTCATATCTTGCTCCTCTCATATTAAGAAGATTTTTTAAAGGGCAAAATGCTAGTGAAGGAAGTGTCTACACACTTTCTGTTTTCTGAAAATCACTGAGAATTTTTAAATGACAACTTCTGGGACATAAAAGGTAAAATTCATGTTTTTACAGAAACACTTGGAATGTCTTTAATTAACGGGTCAGCAAACATCACTTTCTGATGCTTTCTGGGATGATTTGGGATTTCTCTATCACAGAAGCAGCAACTCGTGACTCCCACTGGCAACCCAGATCCCCAGAAGGAAACTCTTCAGGCCTCTAAGGCTTGGGGGGGGGGGGACTTTCTAATGCTATCATCTCAAGCCCTCATTTTAGTCTGTCCTCCCCAATATCAATCAGTGCCGATTAATATCTCATCAGTACCATTGATGTCAGTGATTTTATGATCTCCTGTCTATTTAACCATTTCATTTTTCATCAGTATCAATTAATACCAATTAGCTTTTACAAAGAAATGTTTCCCAAAAAGATACAGAATGAACCAAAATGCAGAACATCCCTTGAACCAGGGCGTATTCTCTCTCTCTAGGCCCTTGGTCAATGGAGAGAGAAATCACTCAAAGCAAGCACTACAGAGCACTTGTCTCAGCAAGCTTAGATGCAAATGTGGCATCCGCTCTGGGTGAGCTGAGCCCCTCTTCACTGGAACGTGGCATCTTGGATGCCTTAGATTTACCGCTGGGATGGATTCTACTTGGGGGGAATAGAGGAGGTCCTGCCTTAGGACTACACGCCCACTGGCCTCAGCTGCTAGCTCTTAGGACACTCCAAACCTTGAAAATCCATCCTGTCTCGTCTCCATTGATCCTTCAACTCCTCTCCTAATAGATACAATGAAGATGGAAGCAGCAATCTGGCCATATAGTCACTGACCACCAAGAGAAAGTAAGCTGCTGGCACTCCCTCTCTCCCCACCCAGAGGCCAACAGCCCTCCTTACCTCAGCCCCTAATGGGAAACAGATGGAGATTTCGCTAGGTGGTGTATTCCCTAGGCACACTCAGTTCCAGCACAATAGCTGTTCTTTTGGCTTTCCATCGCCCCTTACAAAGCAGACAGAAAACGGTCACGGACCAACTTCCACATTCTGAACAAGAAAATCAGGGTCTGCCCATTAGACCTTCTCACACGCTGCCACAAACAAGGTCCCCAGGACTTCATGGGACCTGGAAGCCATATGCATTCCCCCGGACTGGGCCCTCCCTGGACGGTCTCCTAGCCTCTTCTGTCGATAACATGAATTCTTTGTATTAAAAGAGACTGACCACAGAGATTTTAAAATCGGCCGTGGCCCTTCTAGACAAGCTGAATTGACCAAAGGAATGGCTTGAGCAATTTAGCACTTGTGGACAGATGGAAGACAGCCTGGGGAAGAAGAAAGCTCCAAAATTAGCCACTGATCTTTATTTCTTCATCCACAAGAGAGGCATAGTATTGTACTGCTGCCATCCTAGGCTTGTTATGAAGTAGCTGTTTTGTAAAGTGCTGCACAAAAGTAATGGGCCACTAGGGGCACCATAGTGCATAGCTCTCGGGGCCTGGAGTCAGGAAGACTCATCTTCCTGAGTTCAAATCTGGCCTCAGACACTTACTAACTGCGTGACTCTGGGCAAGTCACTTAACTCTGTTTCTCTCAGTTCCCTCATCTGTAAATTAAGCTGGAGAAGGAAACGGCAAACTGCCTCAGTATCTTTTTTTAAAAATAATATTTTATTTTTCCCCAATTACATATACAATTAAAAAAATTGTTGGTTTTAAGTTTTGAGTTCCAAATCCTGTTCCCATTCCAGTATCTTTGCCAAGAAAACCCCAATGGGGTCATGAAGAGTCTGATGTGTAACATATTATTAATAATTTTGATAGACTAGATCTGTGATTTCATCAGTGTAGGGAACTACTAATGAGAAATTTCTGTCCCCTTAGACATGGGCACCTTCTCTATGTCTTTGGAGAGTTGCCTGGGGGCATTGAAAGGTTAAGTGCCTTGCCCAGTCAAAAGCAGGATTTGAACCCAAGACTTCTTGGCTCCAAGGCCAGTTCTCTAGCCATTATATTTTGCTCTCACTCATTATTAACATTAGCAAATTAAAACAGAGACTTGTGGGGTCTGATGGGGAGGGAGTGGGAAGAAATTCTATTACCTTAATAACCCAGATAATACAAGCCAAAATATTTCTCCTTGATTGATCTAGGCGCCTTAGTTTTCCACAATTCTTGTAAGTAGGAAAATATAGATTATCCTCACTCCCTTGAATAATTCCATCCAGTTTTTTTCTAGAATAAAAGCATTAAAACTTTTAAAACGAAAACGTGGTAACAGCTAAAATCATGTTACATCACGGTCACATTGTATCATAATACTGGCCTGAAGAACAAAATGGAAAGGTTTAATGACATTTTTCTATAATCACTTTCTTCTCATTTTAATAATTAAGTCAAAAGCTGATGCAACAAAATCAATTGGCATTTGTTTAAAAAGAATAGAGAAGTTAATCAGTGAAACAGATTAGATAAAGAGCCATCAAAAACAGCAGCCCAGTGTTCTACAAACCCAAGAACATGAATACTGGTAAAAGGACCAAATATTCAACAAGAATTGCTGGGAAAACTGGAAAGCATCAGTTTGGCAGAAATTGCATTTAGACTAGCATATTATACCGCACACCACAATAAGCTCCGACTTCATACGTAACCAAAGTACAAAAGATTGGCATCATGAAAACAGTTAAAAGAGAATGGAAGGAAAACAAAGATGAGTTTGAGTACATAAAATCAAACAGTGTTTTCATGAACAAAATCGATAGAATAACAAAAGAAATCACCAAGTGGGGTAAAAGCTTTGTCAAATATCTGTGATAAAAGTCTGAAGCCATTATGTAGAGAACACACACACACACAAACAACAACAACTATTCCCCAACAGATAAATGGTCAAAGGCTATCAATGGTTTTCAGAAGAAGAATTCTATCCTGTCAATGACCATTTGAAAATATATCCATATCATTAGTAAAAAGAATGCAAATTAAAACAAGTCAAGGTTGCACCTCATACTCATCACATTGGTAGGTGACAAAAATATAGAAACAGTATTGGAGAGGATGGGGAGAAACAGGGATATTAATGGGCTGTTAACAGAAATGAAATATACTGAAAAACAGTTCAGAAAAAAAGTGGCTAAACTGTTCAGACCCTTTGACTCAACGGTATACAATTATTGGGCACATATTCCAAGGAAATCAAAGGCAGAAAGAAAGGTTCCCCACCCCTGATCTAGCACGTACCAGAATGAGCATATTAACATTTTCAGAATGGACGAATCAACTGTTGTATGCGGATGCGATGGGATGTCATTGTGCGGTAGGAAGTGACAAAGGTGAGGATTTCAAAGAAATATGGGGAGGTCTGTATGATGATAACAGAGTAGAAGAAGGAGAACCACAAGAATGATAGACCCAATTACCCCACAATGGTTCAAGTGAAAAGAATACTTTAAAGAGCTGAATTCTGGGTAATTGTAATAACTAATCTTGGTCGCAGAAGCAGATGGTGAAACATACAACCTTCTCAGCAGTGAGGTAATATGGGGCCAATGCCATCCACATTGCCAGCTATGGTCATGTATCAGTTGTTTTTATAAAACTCTTTTTCTGTGTTTTATAAGGGAAGGTTCAGTGCCTGAAGGGGGTGGGGAAGGGGGAATGAGAAATGCTCCACAGAAATGACTGTGATATAAAAACAAAAGACACTGATTCCAGTTTGGGGGGGAGGGGATTGCTTGTTTATTTGTTTGGTTTAAAAGATGATACAGAACCACCATAAGCACTCTACTCCAAAATCAACAAACTAAGCTGGAAATGGCCTTTCTAAAAGCTTGGAATTTTTCTCATCTTAAGTGGAAGAAATGTGGCATTTTCTTCACTTTCCTACAAACCCAAAAAACAAATACCTGATTTTTGGAATGAGGTACATGTTTTGTAAAGTTCTGGCAGTGTACAATGGGAAAGTTGATACCTCTGCTATTATGTTACTGAACTCTATGGAAGAAATCTAGATCTTTGAAATAACCAAGGTTCCAAGTGAGAAGATGGAAGTGGTGGTTGATCAAGGAATATCTGAAAAATACTTTCCCCCACCCCCATGTTACCAGATAGCAGGACAAAGTTTTGAGTTCCAAAAAGGAGGTGAGAGGAGAAAAGAAAAGAAAAAGAGAAGAAAAAAATGAATACTGCCTGGTGGGAAAAGTTGTACTGCTCCTTGGTCATCTTAAACCATGGACATCTGCCTTGGAGGCTCCATTCTTCAGTAAAGATCCAGCACTAAGTGCAAAGGATACAGGTCCTTGGTGATTCTCTTTCTTAGGGATCTCCTCTGTCATATATAAGGAGGTTTAACTTCAGGATTGTGTAAACAACTATGATAATGAGATATTAGGAATACAGGTTCATTCTACGTCCTGAAGTAACTCAGAGAGATAACTAGAGAAGCTAGTTCTATTGGACTTTTTTAAAAATTTATTTATTTAACATATTTAGTTTTCAGCATTGATTTTCACAAGAGTTTGAATTACAAATTTCCTTCCCATTTCTACCCTCCCCCCCACTCCAAGATGGCGTATATTCTGGTTGCCCTGTTCCCCAGTCAGCCCTCCCTTCTGTCACCCCACTCCCCTCCCATCCCCTTTTCCCTTCCTTTCTTGTAGGGCAAGATAAATTTCTATGCCCCATTGCCTGTGTATCTTATTTTCTAGTTGCATGCAAAAACTTTTTTTTGTTTTTGAACATCTGTTTTTAAAACTTTGAGTTCCAAATTCTGTCCCCTCTTCCCTTCCCACCCACCCTCCCTCACTAAGAAGTCAAGCAATTCAACATAGGCCACATGTGTATCATTATGTATAACCCTTCCACAATACTCATGTTGTGAAAGACTAACTATATTTTGCTCCTTCCCAACCCATCCCCCTTTATTGAATTTTCTCCCTCAACCCTGTCCCCTTTCCAAAGTGTTTGTTTTTGATTACCTCCACCCCCATCTGTCCTCCCCTCCATCATCCCTCCCTTTTTTATCTTCTTCCCTCTTCTTTCCTGTGGGGTAAGATACCCAATTGAGAATGTATGGGATTCCCTCCTCAGGCCAAATTTGATGAGAGCAAGATTCACTCATTCCCCCCTCACCTGCCCTCTCCCCTCCTCCCACAAAACTGCTTCCTCTTGCCACCTTTATGCTAGACAATCCACCCTATTCTATCTCTCCCCATCTCCCTCTCTCAATATATTCCTCTCTCATCCCTTAATTTGATTTTATTTCTTTTAGATATCTTCCCTTCATCTTCAACCCACCCTGTGTCCTCTCTCTCTCTCTCTCTCTCTCTCTCTCTCTCTACATATATATATATATATATATATATATATATATATATATATATATATATATATATATATATATATATACGTGGATATTCCCTTCAGCTACCCTAATACTGAGGTCTCATGAATCATACACATCATCTTTCCATGTAGGAATGTAAACAAAACAGTTCAACTTTAGTAAGTCCCTTGCAATTTCTTTTTCTTGTACTTTTTCTTGATTACCTTTTCATGCTTCTCTTGATTCTTGTGTTTGAAAGTCAAATTTTCTATTCAGCTCTGGTCTTCTCACTGAGAAAGCTTGAAAGTCCTCTATTTTATTGAAAATTCATATTTTGCCTTGGAGCACGATACTCAGTTTTGCTGGGTAGGTGATTCTAGGTTTTAATCCTAGCTCCATTGACCTCCGGAATATCGTATTCCAAGCCCTTCGATCTCTTAATGTAGAAGCTGCCAGATCTTGGGTTATTCTGATGCTGTTTCCACAATACTCAAATTGTTTCTTTCTGGCTGCTTGCAATATTTTCTCCTTGATCTGGGAGCTCTGGAATTTGGCGACAACATTCCTGGGAGATTTCTTTTTGGGATCTATTTGAGGAGGCGATCAGTGGATTCTTTCAATTTCTATTTTGCCCTGTGGCTCTAGCAGTTCTCCTTGATAATTTCTTGAAAGATGATATCTAGGCTCTTTTTTTGATCATGGCTTTCAGGTAGTCCAATAATTTTTAAATTCTCTCTCCTGGATCTATTTTCCAAGTCAGTGGTTTTTCCAACGAGATATTTCACATTGTCTTCCATTTTTCATTCCTTTGGTTCTGTTTTATAATATCTTGATTTTTCATAGAGTCACTAGCTTCCACTTGCTCCAATCTAATTTTTAAGGTAGTATTTTCTTCAGTGGTCTTTTGGACCTCCTTTTCCATTTGGCTAATTCTGCCTTTCAAGGCATTCTTCTCCTCATTGGCTTTTTGGAGCTCTTTTGCCATTTGAGTTAGTCTATTTTTTAAGGTGTTGTTTTCTTCAGTGTATTTCTCAGTATTTCTTGGGTCTCCTTTAGCAAGTCATTGACTTGTTTTTCATGGTTTTCTCGCATCCTCCTCATTTCCCTTCCCAATTTTTCCTCTACTTCTCTAACTTGCTTTTCCAAATCCTTTTTGAGCTCTTCCATGGCCTGGGACTAGTTCATGTTTTTCTTGGAGGCTTTTGGTGTAGGCTCTTGCACTTTGTTGACTTCTTTAGGCTGTATGTTTTGGTCTTCTTTGTCACCAAAGAAAGAATCCAAAGTCTGAGACTGAATCTGGGTGAGTTTTCGCTGCCTGGCCATATTCCCAACCAACTAACTTGACCCTTGAGTTTTTCAGTGGGGTATGACTGCTTATAGACTAAAGAGTTCTATGTTCCATGTTTGGGGGGGATGCGTCAGCTCTGCCACACCAGCACTCCTCCTTCCCCAAGAACCCCCAACCCGGACTGGGCTTAGATCTTCAGCAGGCTGTGCACTCCTGCTCTGACCCACCACTTAATTCCTCCCACCAGGTGGGCCTGGGGCCGGAAGCAACTGCAGCTGTAGCTGCCCCACCTCCGCTGCCCTGGGGGAGTGGCTGAACCTCGAACGCCTTCCATTCCTGCAGCTTTTCCCACTAACCTTCTCCACTCTCTTTGGTGTTTGTGGGTTGAGAAGTCTGGTAACTGCCGCAGCTCACTGATTCAGGGCGCTAGGGCCTGCTCCGCCCGGCTCCTGGTCTGGTTGGTCCACGCCGCTCACGCTGGGCTCTGCTCTGCTCCGCTCGCAGCTCCCAGCTCCCAGCTCCATGTGGGATAGACCTCACCCAGAGACCATCCAGGCTGTCCTGGGCTGGAGCCCTGCTTCCCTCTGCTGTTTTGTGGGTTCTGCAGCTCTAGAACTGGTTCAGAGACATTTTTTATAGGTTTTTGGAGGGACCCGGCGGGGAGCTCACAGTAGTCCCTGCTTTCCAGCTGCCATCTTGGCTCCGCCCCCTCTATAGGACTTTTGAAAACAGGTGAATTTACTGTGTTGTTTCCAATACCAATATGCAAAATTATTACTTCATTTGAAAGTGTTTTAAAATCAAAATAGCCAAAAAACAAAGCCTTACTCTACCTAAGGTGCCTTGGGTCTCTCCCCATCCAATTGGTCCTTTTACACAGCTGCCAAAATATCTTCCTAATGAGGGGCAGCAAGACCTATGGCTGGAGAGCTGGCTTGGAAATCAGGGAGTTCCAGCCCACCTCTGATGGATGCGATCCATGTGAGCCTGAACAGGCTGCTGGGCGGCCAGTGCCCCAGGGTCACAGCAGGGGCCAGGCTGCGTCCCTAGAGGGATTTCCTCAGTGGGAGTTGCCTGGATCAATGAAACCATGAGTTCTCTCCCTCTTGCCTGGAGGTTTTCTTGCCTTCTCTAACCTTCCCAGACTGCTTGGACTGGATTCCCTCCTTGCCCGTGTAACATTCTACCTTATATCATACTTGTGGGCAAGTCTTGTGTAGCCTGGGCATGGCTCCAATAATCCCAACTCTCTCCAGCTCTACCCCCTCCCACCTTCCCCCCATCTATCTCTCTCTCCCTCTCTCCCTCCACTCTCTCTCTCTCTCTCTCTCTCTCACACACACACACACACACACACACACACACACACACACACGAACTCCTCTCCTCTCCTTCCTCCCTCTCTCTCTCTCTCTCACCCCTCCCCCCTCTCTCACACACACATATACTCTCTCTCTCTCTCTCTCTCTCTCTCTCTCACACACACACACACACACACACACTCCCTTTTCTCCTCTCCTCTTCTCTCTCTGTCTCTGTCCCTCTGTCTGTCTGTCTCTGTCTCTCTCCCTCCCTCTCTTTCCCCTACCCCTACCACCCCACTAAGACTGAGGCTACCTCAGTCGTCCCAACTGAAGGTCAGGATGGTTCCTGAGATGAGTGACCACAGGCTACTACTCAACATTCAGGGTCCCAGGAATAACCCTGGTATGGGGGGCGGACCTGGTATAGACACTACTGACCTTAAGCATGAAAAATGTTTCACATTCATAATTAGGCAAAAGAACACTGTCGTCCTAACATTTAATCAATATTAAGGTCAAACCAGGAATAACCAAATGAGTTCACCTATAAACTTGAGTCATAGGCTCCACAGAGTCTATGAGAGTGGGCACACATAGAAACCCAGAAGTGAGGTACATAAGCAGGTAAATCTATGTACTTGGGGCAACTCGTGACTCTGGACAGTACATCAATGGTCTCTTTTGGGTAAGAGTCTGCACCCCATGTTCCCTGTACTTCTGACCCTCCACTGTCCTGACGCTTCTCTGCTACCCCCAGGCTGCAGAAGCAGCTTTAGGTTCTTTTAGTGAAGCATCAACATTGCACTCTTTTAGTGAAGCAACAGCTGCTTTAAGTCTGGGATCTTTCAAGCTAATTAGGTCTGGTCTCAATGGGTTTTGAAGGTTTTCCTCTTCTCAAACAGCAAAGGTCAATACAAGCAAGTCCCTGAGGGACTTCTCTCTCAAGCAGAGACAGAGATAAGGCAACATAGCCTTTCCCCAGCCAGCTCTTCAAAAAGCATAGAATTCTGTTTTCTCCAATCAGCTCTCAGCAAAGCAGCTCTTTATCTCCAATCAGCACACCTCATGGCAAAGCAGATTCAAACCTGACCTTCTCCCTTCATTTCTCCCTTTCAAGACGTAGAGGGCAATAAACAGCAATACATTATATCCCTGAGATGTTTCCCCTGTTTCAGGCTATAGATAGAGCTAAAAGGCAATAATCCCAGCCAACTCTTCTAACAGGAGGATTCCATTTTCCTCTGTCAGCTAAAAGCAGCCTCAGAGCCCTTCTCCAGTGATCTCCTAGTAGATGTAGAACCTGCTTAGCTTCAGAAGGTTCTCTTAGCTGATTCCCTATGCATGCCCCCAACACATGCTCGGCACCCCCCCCCACACACACACCACATACCACACACATACACGTACACTGCACATGCACATACACACACACACCATACACACACCACACACACACATACACACACACACACACACACACACACACACACACCAACTGTTCTTATCTTCAAATTCTCTTCAGTTCTGCTTCTTGCAAGCAGAGGGCAGTCTCTGGCACCAGTTTCATTCTTCAGATGGTTGTTGTGTTTCCTCCCTTCCTTTTCATATATTTCATATCATTTCTTGCCTCAAATATGGGCTTCCTTGTGAGTATATATATATCACTAACTCAGGTTGATAAACTCAAAATCCATAGTTCTGTTGGTTGTAACAATATATGATTTTCCCACCATTCCCTACAGTTCTATGACCAATGGCTTTTTAGTTAAATTTTTCTGAACCCCCACATAGAGATATGTTAATGAGCTGATGGACATCCATGCACTGTGGCTACCCCCATCTTCAGCCTGTACTTGTGCCTATGAGCTGGTTTCACACAGGTCCTCTCAGCCTACTTACCTGAGAGGCAGTTTTCTCTCAGATTCTTAGGACTTTTTAAAGTTGCTTTTCTCATATCTTTCTGCAAATAAAATGTCCTTATAGGAAAAAAGGTAGTGAATTCCTAAAGGACAGGGGTTGTTATCTTCAAGTTTTTCCCAGCACTGACCACAGGGCTCTGCGCACAGTAAATGCTTAATAAATGTTTGCTGGCTTTAATATACTTTTATTGGTAAAAGTCTCTAGATTTTCAGAACTGCCATCATAAAACACACAGATAAACCTGGTGGACCCCCCTTCCATAGCTTGTGAAGGTCAGTTGCTTCATTTTTGTCTCTGTACCTAACATATAGATAGGCTCCTAATAAATACTTTTTTGGGTAAAACCGATTTATCCGGGGCAGGTGAGTGGTGTCTATTCTATCGAGTGTTCACGCTTGGCAATAGGAGTATGAATGAATGTTCAGGTACCTAGACTAGGAAAGGAAGGTGGAGTAAGAGAGGAGATGGATGTTGTAGAGAAAAGGACACATTTGTAGAAGCAGATGCAACCAGCCATGAAGATTCCCTAGAAAGTGGAAATATATGGGCTACGATTTAGTCCATGGATGTTGTATGTTTTCAAAACATTACTCTTACTGAACAAGAAGAAAGTGAGAAAAAAAGAGTAAGAAGACGAGAGACACAGAGACATCTAAAATATGTCGGTGCGTTTCATTGGACATGGAGCCAAGGGGGACAGGAAGTAGAAATCTCCAACTGCCCTGGCCAATGCAGGATGTCTTATTAAAGGCACTGACTTCCTCTTAAATAAGAATAAGCAGGGACCAAGTGGAAGGCTTGGGAGGTCAGGAAAAGGATGCGGGCGTCTTCATTGCTGCTTCATTACAGTTATTGGATTTCAACCTGAGATTAAAAATGGCTGCAATCTAACAACAGCTTAATACTGACACAAATTTGAGGTTTCAACATCATTCTTCATAGTCAATGTTCAGTGGATCAATGACCCCAGCAGTGTGGGCATTGTACCTTTGATTAGCACAAACAATAAATCCTGTGAGGGGGTCACGTGTATTCAAACTGTCACGATTCACAATTATAATTCTATGAAATGTGGCCATTGGTTCCAGCGCAATCGAAATACGCAGCACAAATCGGAATTATTATAAATCATCATCAGAGTAATTGGGACCTATGCTGCTGTCCAACCACATCCACCCAATGTTACGCTGTGTTGTCCTTAGCACTCTGACCCTGTCACGTCAGGATTACAGGGGCGCTGCACAGGACTGAGCTAATGTGTATATGTTTCTGTTTCATAAATTCCTGTGGCCAAAGAATTCATGACCTCAATGTTAGCCTCTTGCTACCGAGCTTCTCCCTTCTCCATACTAGGCAGGGCTGGTCTTCAGACAAAAACCAGTCTGTGGGGAGTGTACTTGAAGCCTTTCCAGGGCAGTAGAACCTGCCAAAGCTTCCACTTGGTATGAGGCAGGGATTAACAGAATTGGATTGTGGGATTGGTTCTGTTTTTTTCCCCTCATCTCTTTTTCCCTCCCTCCCTCCCTTCCTTCCCTCTTTTCTTCTTCCTTCTTCCCTCATCTTTTTCCCTCCTTTTCCCCTTCCCTCCTTCCTTCCCTCCTTCCCTTCCTTCCTTTTTCCCTCTATCCCTCTCTCCCTTCCTTCCTTCTAAATCCTTCCCTCCCTTCCTTCTTCTTTTCTTTCTTCTTTTTTCCTTTTCTCTTTCCCTCCCTCTCTTTCTCTTTTCCTCTCTCCCTCCTTTCCTTCCTCCCTTCCTCTTTTCCTCCCTCCCTCCTTTTTTCCTTCCTTACTTCCTTCCATCTTTCCTTCCTTCCTTCTTTCCTTCCTTCCTCCTTCTCTCTCCCTCCCTTCCTCCTTCCCCTTCTTCCTCCCTTCCTCCCTCCCCTTCTCCCTCCCCTTCTCCCTCTCTTTCTCTCTTCTTCCCTCTGTCCCTTCTTTCTTTCCTTCCTTACTTCTAGGCATGATATTACAAATTAGGTGCAAGTTTTTAAATGCATTCCTGGTCACTTTACAATCACTCTGAATCAACTGTATGGTGTCCAAGCACATGACAGATGGGCTACCCTACGTCCTTTCTCTCCAATCTCCTTTTCTCCTTTTCCAGCTCTGAATCTACAATCCTCTGATAACTGCTACCCCACCACATCCACTGTCTGTAGGCTATGCCCTCCCCACCCCATCCCCTGCCCCCAACACAGACACAAGATATAGTTCAAAGCCAGAGTTCGATGGCTAGTATAGATCTGGCATTGTTGCAGTATAAGGTGCCCTCCTGATCTCATGGAAGGGGGACCAGAAGCAGCATTAGGAAACACACAATTTTACCTTATCTATTATGAATGGCAATGCAAGAAGAAATCTGAAGTCACTGTACTCCTAGTCTGGCAGAATATCCCCTCTAGCAGAAAGCTTCCTCTCCAGTGGATAATGTGTGAGTAGTTTCTACACAAGTGAAAAGCAGAAAATGCAATTACATTTTATTGCAAGAAATTTGGAAAACGTATTTTTAACAAAGTTAGCTATTCCAAAGTGTTACCTGAGGCTGCCTCTTAATAGCCCCTTTTCACAAGTGTGAAATTTAATGGAAGGCAGCAACATTTACAAGCAAAACCAAAATGGTATCTTAATTACTAGCTGCATTTTCTCAGGCAACAAGAGATTAAATGGAAATAGAAATTAGTTTTACAAATGGCATCATACATCTTTATGTTAAAGCCCCCCCAACAATTCACAGATGGTTATGTATCCTGAACTTCCCAATATTGTTTGCAATTTTCTTTTCCTCTGGTAACCACAAATCCATCACCACTCTAAGTTAGCCATTCTGTGAAGTACCTATGAGGGTTTGAGATGAACAACTCAATATTGAGCATTTATCAAACTCCTAAGGTGGCTCTGTGTCCAGATGAAAATTGAGAAGTGGGATTTGGGGTTTCTTCCTCCCAGTGTTTGTAAAAGTTGGAAGGCCAGCCATGACATGGAGGCGGGGGGTTAGTGGGGAACAGGAAGAACTAATGGCCTGATAGGACTCCCTCTAGCTCAAAATGCTTGGAGGCGGACTTGTAGAGATGGATGAGGAAGAGGAGGAAGAGGAGGAGGAAGAAGAGGAAGAGAAGGAGGAAGAAGAAGAGGAAGAGGAGGAAGAGGAGGAGGAGGAGGAAGAAGAAGAGGAGGAGGAGCAAGAGAAGGAGGAGGAGGAAGAGGAGGAAGAGGAGGAGGAAGAAGAGGAAGAGAAGGAGGAAGAAGAAGAGGAGGAGGAGGAAGAGGAGGAGGAGCAAGAGAAGGAGGAAGAGGAAGAGGAGGAAGAATCTCTGTTAGAGACAGAGCTAATGCTATTATTCTCTGTCAGGAGATGCATACATATTCCCCAGAAGCAATATGATTCTGCTACTATGTATGTAAAGCCTATCCCCTCACTTCCTCTCCATAACCTCCCCAAATAGAACTTCAAACCCAGTGCAAGACATAGGCTTACTGCTATATTCCTGGTGCATAGTAGGTGTTTAATAAATGTTTATGGAATTAGAGAGAAAAAGATAAAAATATTCCAGAAGTGAAAGTATATCTAAAGGCTCAATCTTGAGTCTTTTCCCATTGGTAAGTCTGAGTTGATTCAGGATGACCTTGGAAGTAAAACAGAAAGGGAAATGTTGATGAAGTGGGAAACAGCTTGTCAGGTGGGCCCAGAGATGTTCAGCAGGCAAGTGGAAGCTATTCTAGATGTCTGGATCAGGGAGACTAACATATGCACAGCAGTATTTTAGAAAAATTATTCCAGTAAGATGGAATGGAGGATGCCAAAGTCGGCAGGACTTCTGAGGTCCTCCACAGTCTGGCTTACCTTTCTATCATTCTCTCTCCCCCTCTCTCTGTCTGTCTTTCTCCCTCTCTCTGTGTGTGTCTCTCTCTCTGTCTCTGTCTCTCTCTCTCTCGCTCATTCTCTCTGTATATATATGTATATATACACACACACATACACCCACATACACATATACATATATACATACAAACATACATGTGTGTATGTGTATACATATATGTGTGTGTATATATATACATATATAAATATATATATATTCCTCCTAGTTCTAGCCAAAGCAGATGGTTCCCTCCTGAGCAAATGCAGCTCGCCAGCATGGTGGCCCACATGTGTAGTCCCTGCTGTGGGGGACGGTATGGCTGATGGCTCTCTTGAGCTCTAGAGTTCTGAGTTCCAGTAGGACCAATGCCAATCAGGACCCTATACTAAGCATGGCACCACTACCACGAGCCCCAGGCAGTAGAGGGCCACCAGGATGCTTAAGGAGTGGTGAACCAACCCAGGTTAAAAGAAAAACAAACAAACCAGAGCATATTAAAGTTGTGGTGCTCAACATTGGTACTTGCACATTCCCAGATTCATGCCTTTCTTTGCCATGTTCCTGCTACTTGGTCTCCCTGATCACTTCTATCTAATTAACTCATCAAGTACTTCCTACATACACACGCCTGTATAAAGTTAAAAATATAAACTTTTATTTTTTTCATTTCATTCACTTTATGTTTTATATTAATCCTCTTTATACTCATGCTGCATATATTTAGGTAGGTACTTTTTGTCTTCCTCACTGGAATATAGCTGGCAATGATCCTGTAGGGATTGCCTCACTTTTTGGAGGTGATCCCCAGAACCTAGCATGGTGTCCGCAAATAGAAGGCATGTCATAAATGCTTGCTGATTGATCGATTAAATTTGTGTATTCCACTGTGCTGGGCACTGGGGATAAAAAGACAGCTAACATCCTATTGGGTGTCCATCTCATTGAGACCCTACCCAGCCCTAAAGACTCAGCTTAAAGGCCACATCTGTGGTATCTTTCTCCTCTGAACCGTCATAGCCTTTAGGATTTTATGAGAGCACTCTATGTTGTATTTTATTTGTAGTGGTGATGGGGAGGAATGGGAAGTACCACTCTCATACCTCCTCCCTCACCTACTGCTGACTAGTTGCCTAGATGAGATGTGCTAAACTCAAGGCCCACAGGCCCCAAGAGGAACTTGTGGTTTTCTGAGTCAGGAAGATTCGTTTGTATTTGAGTCTGACATTACTGGCCTAGATAAGTTTCCCCCCTTTAAATGCTCCTTCTCTGATCTAGTAAGTTGTATCAAAAGATCTATATCTTAGCAGTAATCATTAACACAATCTGGCATTGACTAAGAAATAGAGTGGTGGATCATGGGGATAGAGTCAGTACATGACACACAGTAGTAAATGACCACAGTGTCCTGGAGTCTGAGAAACCTAAAGATCCAGTCTTTTGGGACAAAAACTCACTATTTGACAAAACTGCTGGGAAAACTGGAGAGCAGTTTGGCAGAAACGAGATATAGACCAACATCACACACTGTATACCAAGATAAGCTCAAAATGGGTAGATGATTTGGACGTAAAGGGTGATATTATAAGCAAATTAGGGGAGCATGGAATATTTTACCTGTCAGATCTATGGATAAGGGAATAATTTAGGACCAAAGAAGAAAAAAGAGCATGATGGGATGTAAAATGGATAATTTTAATTTCATCAAATTAAAAAGCTTTTGCACAAAAAAACCAATGCAGCCAAGATTAGAAGGAAAGAAGAAAATTGGGGGGAAAATTTATAGCAAGTTTTTTTGATTCAGGCTTCATTTCTCAGATATATAGAGAACAGAGTCAAATTTATAAGACTATAGTTCATTCCTCAATTTGATAAATGGTCAAAGGATATAAAGAGGTAGTTTTCGGATAAAGAAATCAAAGCTATGTATTGACATATGAAAAAATGTTCTAAATCACCATTAATTGGAGAAATTAAAATTAAAACAACTCTGAAGTGCCATCTCATACCTATTAGCTTAGCTAATATGACAGGAAAGAAAAATTACAAATGTTGGCAGGGATGTGGGAAAGTAGGGACACTAATATACTGCTGGTAGAGTTGTGAACTGATCCAACTATTCTGGAGAGCAAATTTCTTTTTCCAGTCATAAAGAGTCAGACAAGACTGAAACGAATGAACAATAACAAAGAATGTAAGCTCATCAAAGGAACTGTATCTGATTTCACAGAATAACTAAGATAAAAGGGACCTTGGAGTTTGTCTGGTTTCATCTGTCCCTGAACAAGAATGCTTTCCACAACATCCCAATAAAGGGCCATCCAGGCTTTGCCTGAAGACCACCAGTCAGATGGCACCCATGACCTCCTCCAATAGCTCATTCCTAGCTCTAGTTGTTATGAAATGTGAAGTCTACATCTGCTTCATCTGCCTCTCTAGAACCTCTACCCATAGGTCCTAATTCTGCCCCCTTGGACTATCATCTGAAGCACTCTTCCATTCGGGGTATTGCACTTCAGGAAGGACAGTGATAAACTAGAGAGTATCCAGTGAAAAAGGACAGTAAAAGGCCCTGAATTCCATTCAAACTACGTGGAGATTGTTTGTGAAGAAAGTACCAGAGAAAGGCTGTCTTGAGAAAGGGATTGATGAATTGGAAAGAGCACTGCATTCGAATTCTTGTTCTGCTCTTTGGTCCCTCTCTGGCCTTCTATTTCTCATCTATTAAATGAGATGGTTGGACTCAATCATCCCGAAGGTCCCTTGGAGCCCCAAGCTCTGTGTTAATCCCTGGAGAGTTATCATGGTGTCTCAACAATTCAGCTAGCAGCTGCTGTGGTGGTGAAAAACCAACAACTACCAGCTCACAGAATGCTGCAAACCCAGGTTCTTTTGATCTGCTTTACTAAGGAAAGCAACTTTAAGGGGCTAACAATCTTACTTTAATCCAGCATACAAATATCATTCACTTAGTTCAGGGGAAAAAGCCAGCACCCTGAACTTCAGAGCAAATACAAACAAATTACAAACACCAACAGACAGACCAAATACAATTCATAGTTACCAACATCTGAGTTCAGCCGGGAGCTCGACAAGGGCTGGCCCAGAGTCGCACCATACTCCTGCTGTGGGTCAGAGCTCTGAAAAACAGAAAGCCAACCTCTGGTTTTATATCTTTTTTCAGGGTCAAGGGCGAGTCACTCATGTGACTCACTCACATGACCTAAAATCGTCACAAAAATCCAACTTAAACCCACGTGGTCTAAAAGTCTGTAATGTCACAAACATGTCACTCAAACCCACGTAAACTAGGCTTTCCCTCAAGGCAAGGAGGTCATCAAGGACTCCTAATTTAATCAAGGAAATAAAGGCCAAACTCTTCAAAGGCACTTGGTTGAATTAAGTGACAAGAGCCCATTTTGATTGCCAATACACATGGCCTTTCTAAATCCTCTCAGAATTAAACATCCTCAGTTCAAAGGCTCAAATACTAATAGATTTAGATTTGGAAGGGATCTTAAAGGCTGTTTAGGGCAGCTGGTGTTACAGTGGATAGTGCTCCAGGCCTGGAGTCAGGGAGACCTGAGTTTAAATCTGGCCTCAGACACTTGGTAGCTGAGTGACCCTGGGCAAGTCACTTAACTCTGTTTGCCTCAGTTTCCTCATCTGTAAAATAAACTGGAGAAGGAAATGACAAACCACCCCAGTATCTTTGCCAAGAAAACCCCAAACGGAATCATGGAGAGTCAGACACAACTGAAATGACTGCACAACAACAACGGAACCAAAGTAATTTTATCCAAGGTCACACAGTGATAGAGCTGGGATTTGAACCCAGGTTCTTTTGATTCCAAAAGCAGCAGCTTTTCTCTGGTACTTTCTTCACAACCAATCTCCATGTAGTTTGATTTGAATTCAGGGCCTTTTACTATCCTTGTCACTGGACACTCTCTAGCTTACCACTGTCCTTCCTAAAATGTGATAGCCCGAATAAAAGAGTACTTCAGATGATATCTGACAGAAGCATTATTATCATCCTAATCCTGGACGCTACGCCTTTCATTTATTTTTGTATTTTCTGCAGGCTGTAGCGGAGTGTCCTACATTTTACCAACAGTATACAATTGAGCCTTCCATTTATTCCATGAGGCTAGGTGGTAGTTGTTGTCCTTGAATCTCACAGATGACCAAAATAACATCACTATGTTGGGGTCGAACCACAGTGTGTCTGACTACAACTGAACAGGTTGGGAACAAATAGTCTGTATGAACATTTGGAGTGGAGATGTCTTTAAATGGGTGCATCTCATATTTCTTTCAAGCTATTGCTTTGCTGTGAGAGCACAGCACCTTCTTTGACATAGGTACACCATTCTGGGAGGTCACAATCGATTCCAAAGACCTTCAGAGAGACCTTATGTCGCTTCTTGTATCACTTCTTCTGACTTCCATGTGAGTGCTTGCCTTGTGTGAGTTCTCCATAAAATAGTCCTTTAGGCAAACATACATTTGTCATTTGAACAAAGTGGCCAGACTATCAGAGTTGTGCTCTCTGCAGTAGAGTTTGAATGCTTGGCAGTTTAGCTCCAAAAAGGATCTCGATGTCTGGTACCTTATCCTGCCAGGTGATCTTCAGAATCTTCCTGACACAATTCAAATGGAAGTGATTCAGTTTCCCGGCATGGCGCTGGTAGACTGTCCAGGTTTCACAGGCATACAACAATGATGTTGGCACAATGGTTCTATAGACCTTCAGTTTGATAGGCAGTCTAATACCTCTCTTCATTATTTTTTTTTGGAGGGGCAAAGGCAGGGCAATTGGGGTTAATTTACTCGCCCAAGTTCACACAGCTAGAAAGTGTGTCAAGTGTCTGAGGCTGGATTGGAACTCAGGTCCTTCTGACTCCAGGGCTGGTGCTCTACTCACTGTGCCACCTAGCTGCCACCTAGCTGCCCCCTAATACCTCTCTTTCCTACACTTTCTTTTAGAGCCTCATTGTAATGTTAAGAAGGGTGGGACTTTTTTTTTTACTTTTTTCTCTTTTGGAATGCTAAGGCAATCAATTACCTTTAGTAAGTCTTGCCTTTCAAATGTAATGGCAAATAAAGTGGGACCTTTTGTTGTCTTGGAGTGCTTCTTACCACTGAGGCAATGGGGTATCTTTGAGTCTTGTCTTTGCTTGAATCAATCATTGGAAACAATGTATATGATAGGTGCTAGAGAGTAAAGATTTTTCCCCACACCCCTTTTGCTAAGTAGGCCCTGACCCCTCAGGGCCACAAACAGGGTATATGAGCTCTGAGGTTGGCATTTTGCTTTTAGGGGCACACTCATTGGAAGAGTGTTGGTGATTTGGCCAGACCAGACTCTGGGTAGCCATCAAGGAGTGCCCCTGGGTTTGAAAACCCAGATGCTGATGCTTCTTTCTCTGGCAACTGTGCATATATTGCTATGGTCAGACAAAAGCCTGTCTGTTGATCTGTTTATATTTTCTCTGTCTGTAATTTCTGTTTGTGTTTGCTCTGAAGTTCAGGGTGCTGACTTTTCCCCCTGAACCGACTAAAGTAAGATTGTTAACCCCTTAAAGTTGCTTTCCTTAGAAAAGCGGATCAAAGGACCTGTGCTAGAAGCCCTCCTGTGTGCTGGTATTATTGGCCTTACACAGCCCGAGTAGCAGCAAACAGCATTGTTGTTGCACTCCCGAACCCTGAGCTAGCTCTGGCAATGCATGTGTCAGCCTCATCATCTACGCAGACATCCTGGTAAATGAACTTTTCCACAGTATTCAAAAATTTTTCATTTGCTGCAACCAATGGTTACATGTATGGATGCTGCAGTGTTAGCTGGTGGAGAATCTGTTTTCTTGGTATTGTCAGGTCAAAATTAGCACACAAAACAGAGAAATGATCCATAGTCTGTTGTATCTGAGCCTCAGAGGCTGCATTGAATGCATAGTCATCTGTGAACAAAAAGTCACACCCCAACTCTTCCTCCACTTTAATCTTAAGCTTATAGTAGCTGACCTTGATGCCACTTTTGTGCCTATTGAAGGCATCTGACAACATTACTGAAAACATTATGCTAAAAAGCACGGGAGTGAGCACAGAATCCTGATTCATTCCTTTGGTGACTGGGAAAACATGAGAGCATCATTGATTATCCAGAATCTGGGCAAGCATGCCGTCATGAGACTGATATATAATACTGATGAATTTCTCTGGACAACCAGATTTGACATAATTTTCCTCAAGCTATTGTGAATGAAAGTATCAAGTATCAATGAAAGTTATGTATGGACCTCTGATCTGCTCCTGGCATTTCTCCTAGAGTTGTTGGGTCACAAACACCATTTAGATGATTCCTCAGCCCTTTCTAAAGCCAAATTGGCCCTCAGGTAGATGACCATCTTCCAGGTGAAGGATCATCTTATTAAGGAGCACTTTGGCAAGAACCTTGCTGGCAATGACTAAGAGAGAAATCCCTCCGTGATTATCATAGGACAACATATTTCCTTTTCCTTTACAGAGATGGACAATGGAGAGATGCTTGAACTCCTGGGGGATAATTTCTTCTTACTATGTAATCTGGAAGATTTCATTCACATTTCTCATGAGCAGTGGATCCCCGGCCTTGTAAATCTTAGCTGGAATAGAATTAGCACCAGGTCTTTGCCATACAGGAAGAGCCTGATGGCATTCAAAACCTCTTCTTCAGCTGGAAGTTTGGCTAGAGAGGAATTGACTTTGATCTCAGATAAACAGTCAATGGCTTCATCATTGGTTGATGACAGGTCCGTTGAGAACACTATGGAAGTGTTCAGCTCATCTCTCCAGGGTCACATCCTTATTACTAATCAATGCAGCTCCATCGGTGCTGAGTAGTTGGGATGAACCATAGGTCTTTGGCCCATAAATAGCTTTCAGTCATTTCAGTTGTGTCTGAATCTTCATGACTCAGAAAATTTCATGACTTCATGAAAACCCCATATGGGGTTTTCCTGGCAAAGATACTGGAATGGTTTGCCATTTTCTTCTTGTAAGAAATGGAAGGAGGAGTTTTGTTTCCACAGAATTGAAGGTGTACTTCCCCCCCTCCCCCACCCCAGCTTTAGCAGAAACCAGGCCTCAGGTCAGTCAGGTGAAAGGTCAGAGGCTTGTACACATTCTTAAATGGGCCATTTGAGGAGGGCATGATGTAGGCAGTCAGGGGGTTGTACCTGGCCAATGAAGAGCCTGGAGGGAGATTCAAGGTGAGGGTCTATTAAAGGACTGGCTTCCATCTGTGTCTTTTGTGCTTTCTCCTGTACTCTGTTCAGGGGAGGTACCCATTTATTCAGGGGGAATAAATGTAAATTATAATTAAAATGTTCCTGATTTCCCAACAAGTCTTGCTTATTCCTAGACAATGTGAGTATGTTTATAACACTTCTCCAGCTCATTTTACAGATAAGGAAACTGAGACAATCAGGGTTAAGTAATTTGCCCAGGGTCACCCAGCTAGCAAGTGTCTGAGGCCAGACAGGAAGAGTCTTCCTGACTTCAGGCCTGGCTCTCTATGCACTATACCACCTAGATGCCTTCAGGGCATCATAAAAGTGCTTTGGATTGTTAGTATCAGTGTAAAACTGAATTTCATCTGCCTTTTTATTGAGCCAAGAATCCTACATCTCTCTAAGCCTTGCCTGCATTTCACTTTTGATAGCATTAAACACTGCCTTCTTGGAGACAGATGAATGATCTTGCTCTACAGGGTAAACCCTGTAGAGTTCTCGTTTTTTATGTTTAGCAGCTTTTGAATTTCCCATAATTTTTATCAGCCCCATCTTGATGTTTGTAAGTATTCTGGCCCAGATGAGTAAATGTGTTGCTACCCAATAAGTCTCTGAAAGCTGCCTACTCCTTTTCTGCTCCACTGTTGCCAACTGTGTGTTGGCTCTGCTTAAGTCAACAATAAACCTTTCACACTCAGAGAAGCACTCTAATCTGTTGACATTGTCTTCTGGTAGTTATCTTGCCTTGGGGCCACTGCTTTTGTTGAATGTGAATGTTTAGATTGGAGAGGATCAGTCTGTGATCAGTCCAGCACTCTGCAACACACCTCACCTTCCTTGAGCTCACATCCTGACTTTCTCTTCTCCTCAGAATGATGTAGTCTATTAAATGCCAATGTTTGCTGTGCGGGGGCATCCACGAGGTGTTATTGAGTTTAGGTAAATGGATGGCAGTGCTGTTGATGAGGTCACGAGACGCACAAATCTTCAGTAGTAAGTGACCATTGCTGTTGCTGTTTCTGACTCTATTCCTCCCAAGGACTCCCAGACATATCTGATAGACTGTGCCCACTCCGGCATTAGAGTCACCCTGAATTGCAAGCTTGAGCTCTTTCAGCACATTGATGACAAGGTTCTCCAAGCCTTCATGAAATTTTTCTTTGATTGCATCAGGGTTCGTCAAGGTGGGGGCATACGCAGTAATGATGGCACTTTCCTGCAAGTGGCAATTGTTTTGTCATGAGCCTGTTATTCACTCCTCTTGGGAGATATACGAGCTTGTTGAATAGATTAGATTTGACTGTGAAAACAATGCCAGCTTCGAAGTACTCCCCTTCCCTGTGGCCATTCCAGAAAAACATGTATCCGGCTCCAGCTTCAGTAAGCTGGCCTTCATTTGCCAGCCTTATTTTCCTCAGGGCTGTTATTTGGTTGTGATACCTGCTGAGTTCTCTCACAACAAGAGCTGAATTTCCTGTTGACCATAAGCATGTGCACATCCCATGTACCAACAGAGTCATCTTCACAAAAGTTTTTGTACATTTTTTTAATGTATTTCAACTGTCGGGTAGGATTGCCTGCCAAGGTAAGCAGGCCAGGGTGAAACAGGCAATTTTTAGGGCACCTTTTCTAGACCTTTCTCATGCCAAGAAGTGAGCAGTGTGGTCCTTCAAAAAGGGCTGCTTAGACACCTAGGGGGCTTCTGCTTCAGTTCAGTGAGATGACTCTATGGCTTGGGCTGTTTGTGTGCAGGGTTGGAACTATAGCTCCCAATGCATCCAAACCTGTTACTTCTGCTACTTCGTCACCTGCCCATTGCCATAGGATGCTGAGGTAGGTCAAAAATGGTAAAATGGTATGGGTGATGTCTTTTGACTTACACATAAATTGGATTTGTGAGACGGAAAGTTGTGTGAAGTCATTGGAGTCCAGTGTTGGGACAAAAGTCAAGATGACTGGCGATGGCTTAGGATGCAGTGAATGATGCTGGTGTCTTTGATGTTTAACCAAGATCTAAGCACTCCACAGAGTCTGCTTCAGCATGGCCCATTGAAACAAACTGTTCACAGCTGCCTGTTCTGCTGGGGGACGTCTTCACATGCTTGGGGTAGATACCCCACTTAATTCACTGCTGGGTTTGAGGTCTGTCCGTTACCCTCAACCTAGTTCAGCCTGTCTGCAGAAATGGTTTACTGGGGTGTGGCTGCTGTGTATGCTGCAGCTTCTTGGAGACACAGGTGAGAGTTAGGTGGCAGGTAGATACCAATGGTACATGAGCAGCCCTGGAAAAGGGCTTAGCCAGCCCTCACACCAGAGGTACTAGTCTTCCTTGAACACCTACACACCATGGCTAGATGGTACAGTGGATAGAATACCGGATCTGGAGTCAGCGTGACCTAAATTCAAATCCAGCTTCAGACACTTCCTAGCTGTGTTACCCTGAGCAAGTAACTTAACCTCTGTCTGTTTGAGTTTGCACAACTGTAAAATGATGATAAAAATAGCCCTGACCTCCCAGGATTGTTGTCAGGATTCTTTGAGATAATATTTGAGAAGTACTTTGTAAATTTTAAAATGCAATATAAATAACGATTATCATTTTATTAGATTTTAAACTCCTAAGGTACCAACCATGGAAGTAGGAAAAGAATGGAAAAGTCAGGGAAATCCCAAGCCACAGCAGTGGGAAGGGGAATTTCTTTGGTTGTGTAGCTGGGGCAGCTATTTATTTGTAAAACACAAATATCAGTGTGGTACATGGAGACTGGGGAGAGGCCTTCCTCTCTTTCTTTCTCTCTCTATAACGTCAACTCTTTGAATTGAATTCAACTAACTACTGAAGAAACACAAAGCACCTACCATACAAAACTCTGAGTCAGGCACTGAAGACACAAAGACCCAAACCAATCAATAATCAATTAATATTTATTAAGCTCCTACTATATGCCAGGTACTGTGCTAATCCTTGGGTGTGCAAAAAAAAGGCAAAAGACAGTCTGTGTCGTCAGGGAGTTTACAATCTAATGGAGGAGACAACATGCAAACAAACACATACAAAGCAAATGCAGTATAGGGTGAACAGGAAACAATTAACAGAGACAAGATGCTAGAATTGAGAAGGCTTGGAGGAGGCATTCTGTGGAAGGCGGGAGTTTAGCTGGGACTTGTTAGTTCTTCCTTTTTGAAGAGGAACAATTACAACACAGTGTGATGTGATGTCTTGACTTGAGGGTGAAGTAGATTTAAGTGAAGCAAAATTATATAAAGTTGTCAAGGAAGTCAGAGAGGTCAGTAGTCAGAGCAGATGAGGAAGAGCATTCCAGGCATGGGGGACAGTCAGAGAAAATGCCCAGAGCCAAGGGATGGAGTGGGTGTCTCGTTTGTGAAACAGCCATGAAAGCTAGATGGAAGAGTGAATGGGGAGGATTAAGGTGTAGGAAGAATGGAAAGAGAATCAATTCCTGACCTCAGGAAGCTTCCACAGTTAAATTAAATTACATACAAATATCAGATACAAAGAAGGAGGAAGTACTAACAACTGCAGGGCAACAAGAAAGACCTCAATAGAAGGTGGCACCTGGCCTGGGCTTTGATCGAAGCCAGAGAAGGGACTGCATTCGAGACATGGAAATCAGCCTATCCAGCACAACAGCTAGCATTCGTATAGGCTTTAAGGTTTGCAAAAGATTTGTACATATTATCTCATATCATCTCTGGGAGGGTGGTGCTATTATGATCTCCATTTCATAGAGAGGCAAACTGAGAAACAGAGGTTCAGTGACTTGACCAGGGTCACACAGCAAGTAAGTGTCTGAGGCTGGATTTAAATTCAGGTCTTCCTGACTCCAAATCCCATACTCTATGCACCATACCTATAAACACACAGAGGCAGAATACAGAGCATCGTGTCTAATATACAGTACAGAGGCACCAAGTGGCTAACGCCACAGGGGCTACTGACCTTAATCAGCTAGTCAGTTAATGAACAAGCATCTATTAAGCACCTACTATGCCAGGCACTGCAGCACCGATAAAAGAAAGGCCAAAGATAGTCCCTGCCCTCCAAGAACTCACAATCTAATGGGGTAGAAAACAAGGCAATTCTTAGGTAGAAACAAGCTATATACAGGATAAAAAGGAAATAATTAAGAGGGGGAAAGCACTAGAATTAAGAGGGGTTGGGAAAGGCTTTCTGTAGAAGATGGGGTCTTAGTTGGGTCTTGAAGGAAGCCAGGGAAGCCAGGAGGCAGAGATCGGGAGGGAATATATGTGGCAGAGGGTAAGATATAAGAAGACTGGACAGTTGGAGGAGATGGGAAAGGTTGTTATTTAAAGCTTCAAATGCCAGGTATTTGATGCAGGAGATGATTTGAGAATCATCAGTATAAAGATTGTAATTAAATCCATCGGAGTTGAGATCACCAAGTAGCATAGAGAGAGAAGAGAAGAGGGCCTAGGACAGAACTTTGAAGGACACCTGTGGTCAGAAGGCATGATCTGGAGGGGGATCCAGCAAAGGAGACAGAGAAGGAGTGGTTAGAGAGGGAGAAGGAGAACTTGAGGTGTTTTGGGCTGGGGGGGAGGGGAGGGTCTGAAAACCCAGAGAGGAGAGGATCAAGGAGAGACAGTCTCAAAGGTTGTAGAACTCAAGAAGAATGACAACTGAGAAAAGGCCATTGGATTTGGCAATTAGGAGATCATTGGTAACTTTGGAGAGGGCAGTTCTGGTGGGATGATGAGGTCAGAAGATTGTAGGGAGTTAAAAAGAGGAAGAGGAGAGAAAGTGGAGGCACCTGTTGTAAATGGCTTTCTCAAGGAGCTGGGTCGCAAAGGGTGGTAGAGATATAGGATGAAGTGAGCAGGGATAGAAGGACCAAGGGAAAGTTTTTTGAGGATGGGGGAGACATGGGCATGTTTGTAGGCAGCAGGGAAGGAGCAGGGAGATAAGTGAGACAGTGGGGACGGCAGAGGAGGCAATCTGTTAGAAGAGATGGGATGGATGGGGGTCACTTGTGAAGGCAGAGGAGTTTGCCTTGGCAAGGAGAAGGGCCACCTCAGCATTAGAGGGAGGGGTAAAGGAGATGGTGGCAGGGGCATCTGGGTGATGTGAGATGAAGAGTGACAAAGAAAGAACTCTCAGCAAAAGGCCTTTATTTTTAGTAAAATATAAGAAAAGGGAGTG
The DNA here is from genome assembly GCF_011100635.1 of Trichosurus vulpecula. Taxonomy (NCBI): domain Eukaryota; kingdom Metazoa; phylum Chordata; class Mammalia; order Diprotodontia; family Phalangeridae; genus Trichosurus; species Trichosurus vulpecula. The sequence goes on from NC_050573.1 coordinate 17,350,417, forward strand.
GGAGAGGGTGTGAGGAGAGAGATTTTTGGGATGTCTGAGGAGAAATGAAAAGGTTTGGAAGAGCCACCGAGCAGAGTGGGATAGAGAGCTGATAGGTGAAGTTTTGCCATTCCCTAATCTGTACCCAGTCACTGAAGTTTGCTTGAAACCTCTCTGTGGGGAAGTAAGTTACTCATTTTCACATTTTTTGGCTCAGCACCCCCATCCCATCTACTCCAAGGACAATGTTACTTTTTAATCTGATCAAGTATTTATTAAGCACCTACTACATGCCAGGCACTTTTTATTTTGTATTTTTCAGTCTAGTCCAAGATTTTCCCCAAAATGGGGGAAGCAAAAAGGTACTAAATATACAAATGTGAATCCAATATAGCACAGATGAGTTATTCTTACTAGAACACAAGGCTTAATAAACACAAAGAACTAGAACACAAAGCTTAATAAAACCATAACGTGCATTACAGAATGACTAAAACAGAATTCAGTAGCTTAACTATTACTACCAGAACAGCTAGCTAGGAAGCTAAAAGGCCTCATGGAAAACAAAACTACAGTAACAATTCGGCTACCAGTAACTGTTGTGGGGTGTAAGACCCAACAAGACCAGCAACAAGAGCTGCCAGCACAGAATCTTTGATCTGCTTTGCTAAGGAAAGCAACATTAAGGGGTTAACAATCTCACTTTAATCCAACATACAAATATCATTCACTTAGTTCAGGAGGAAAAGCCAGCACCCTGAATTTCAGAGCAAATACAAACAAATTACAGACATACATTAGAAATAGACCACAATTCAGAGTTACCAGGAAAGCATCAACATTTGGGTTCACAAGCTGCGGAGCTCTTAACAACGGCTTGCCCAGAGTCTCCACATCAACACTCCTTCAGGAGTGATAGCCCCAAACAAACAACTCTGTTCTCTATGAGAAAATCATCTGATGGACCAGAACTTAGGTGCATACCATTGACTCTGGTCTTAGCAACTCCCTTTAGGGTCCTGGGGGCTTCCCGCCTCTCTCAAACTAGCTTGCTAACCAGCCTGGGGCTTCACACCTAATTAGTAAAAGGGTGTGGGCCTGGGGCTAGCACCTAGTTAGACTCAATCAAAGATACTTAATTAATTTAGCATTCTAAAACAGTAGAAAAGTCCCACCTTAATTACCAATTACAATACAGAAACATAACCCCTTGCTGAAATGACATCCTGTCACCTGGAGGGCTTCAGCCAAGAGGCTGACAGCTAAAAGTTGCCTCTGTTTTTAATAGTTGTGGCACCCTGAATCATCAACTCTTCTATCTCAGCAACTAATCTTCAACCTCCCAGCAATGGGTCATATATGGCTTGGAACTGGTTTTCTACCTCTCCAACATGGGCCATTGGAAAGAGGCAGTAAAAATCAGTGCTCACTCTATCGGGAAGGGCCCCACTACACAATTATGGAAAATACATGGAAGGCCAGTTTGACTGGAACTGAATTTATTTTTAAATAAAATAGAAGGGCAAGTAGGAGCTACTTTGTAGAGGGCTTTAAATGCTAGTTTGAGGATTTTGTGCTTTTTCCTGAAGTCAAGAGTGAACTACTATAAATTTCTGAGCAGAGTAATGACATGGCCAGATCAGCATCTTAGAAATATCATTTTGGAAGCTGTATGACAGATTGATCATAGAAGGGAGAGACTAACATCTGACTATGCCAACTTTCTATTTAATAAATTTCAGTGGTTCCCTATTACCTCAAGGATCAAAGAGAAAATCCTTTGGTATTTAAAGTTCTTTATAACCTGGCCCTTCCCTCTCTTTCCAGTCTTCTCCCACCTTACTCCCTTCCATGTACTTTACAATCCAATGCCATTGGCCTCTTTGCCACACCTTGGACAACTCTCCATTCACCCCCTGAACCCCTACTTGGAACGCTCCCCCTGCTCATCTCTTCCTCCTTGCTATCCTGTTTTCTTTGTAGAGTCAGCTAAAGTCCCACCTTTCTGCAAGTCTTTCCCAGTCCTCCCTAATCCCTCTGAGGCTACCCCTGATCTATCCTGTCTATATCTTGTTTGTACATGTTGTCTCCTCCATAGACTGTGAGGTACTTGAGAGCAGAGACTGTTTTTTGTCTTTCCTTATAATCCCCATGCTTGGCACAGTGCCTGACAGATAGAAGGTGCTTAATAAAGGCTAGCTGTGAGCCTGGAGACCAATTAGGACACTACTAAAATAGTTCAAAGGAAAGGCCCAGGGTCCTTTGGGCATATTCTTTAGTATCATTTTCATAGATTTACTTAGGTGCGAGTCCCCTCTCCCCAGCAATGACTTTGTTTATATTTTTTAGATATAAACATATACAGAAATAGATGTAACATTTGTTATATTTATATATATATATGTTTATATGTAAAATAATGGGAAATAAATATATAAATTACTGGGAAATGTAAATATACAAACCTATGTGAATAAAAATATATATTCATTTGTATGTATTTACACAAACATTATGTAGATTTTGCATACATCTTTTAATTACTTTTCATACTGCTTTCAAAACATACTCTTCCCCCCCCCCCACCACCCCAGAATGTAAGTTTCTTGAGGACAGGGACCATTTTATTTTTATCTTTCTATGCCCAGTGTCAACAAAGTACCTTGGCACATAGTAGGCCCTTAACAAACGCTCATTGAACTGAATCAGGCTTACTCACCTATTTTACAGAGAGAAAAAGTGAGGCGTTGAAAGGGAAAGGGGCTTGCCCAACACTGCACGGGTAGGAAGCATCCATTGGAGGTTGGGTTCAAACCCGTGCCTTCAGACTCCTGTGCTAGTAGTCTCAGGGGTTCTCTGGGAAATCCCGAGGGATAGACCTTCACTTTCTGAACTGTCCAGCTCCAGTCTGGACAGGCAAGCCCCATATTTTAAGCCTGCTAGCAGAAAAGACAGAACTTGAAGGAACTCAGGAATGGGCAGAGATAATCTGTAGTTACTAAGAATCCTAGGGCAATCTAGTCCAGGCATAGGGAACCTGCGCCCCTGCCTCGAGGTTCCCCATCCCTGATCTAGTCTAATCCATCTTTTGTTAGTGTATACAGTATAATGCTTAGTATAGCAGGCATTCTATGCTTATTAGACGGAAATATTCCTTCACAAGAGTCCAAACAAATGGTCAGGAAACTTCTACTTTCTACAGGAAACTGGCTGGTGAGGTCCTCCCAGGGTACCCCCGTATCTCACCAGTCAACCATGGGCTTCCTAAGACTCCGTCCTGTTCCTCCTCTATCTTCCTCTTATTTTGCATGGTGTTGTTATCAGCTTCCATGGATTCAACTGTTGCTGTGGAAATGATTCTTAGATCTATTCGTCCAGCCCTAACCTCTTTCCCAGAGCGGGGAGGGAAGGAATGGGCATTTATTAAGCACCTACTATGTGCCAGGCAGGGATGGCTAGATGGTATAGTGCACGGAGCACCAGGCCTGGAGTAAGGAAGACTCATCTTCATGAGTTCAAATCTGGCTTCAGACACTTCCTAGCTGGGTGATCCTGGGCAAGTCACTTAACTCTGCTTGCCTCAGTTTCCTCATCTGTCAAATGAGCTGGAGAAGGAACCAGCAAACTACTCTAGTATCTCTGCCAAGAAAATCCTAAATGGGTCATGAAGAGTTGGACACAACTGAATAATGACTGAACACCTCTCTGCTAACTTCCAATCTCACACCTTTAGCTCCCTATTGGACGTCTAGAACAGGATGTCCCAAAGACATCTCAAACTCAACATGCTCTTCAATCCAGGGATGCTGTCTTCTGGGCTGTTCCACAAACCAGACCCTCCATCTCTTGGCTCCCAGCATTCTCTCTGGTCATCCCCCAGGCCCGGGACGCTCTCCCTCTTCACCTCTGTCTCTGGCTTCCTTCAAATCCCAACTAAAATCTCTTTCCCAACCCCTCTTATTTCCAGTGCCCTCCTTCTGTTCATTGTTTCCTAATTATCCTGATTAGAGCCTGTTTGTACATATTTGTAGGCTGTCTTCCCCACTAGATTTTGAGGCAGGGACTGTCTTTGGCCTTTCTTTGTGTCCCCACTACTCAGCACAGCGCTTGGCACATGTTGCTCAGTCATGTCTGACCCTTGACCCCATTTGGGGTTTTCTTGGCAGTGCTACTGCCATTTCCTTTTCCAGCTCATTTGACAGATGAGGAAACTGAGGCAAACAGGGTTAAGTGACTCGCCCAAGGTCACACAGCTGGTAAGTTTCTGAGGTCAGATTTGAACTCAGGAAGATGCTCTATTCACTGAGCCACCTGGCTGTCCTGCTTGGCACATAGTAGGTATTTAATAGATGCTTATTGACTAAATCTTGTCCTTTCTACCTTCGCAACACCTGTCCCACATCTCCTTGCTCATCTACAGGCACAGGCCCTTAGGGCTTCTTGCCTGGACTCTTTTAATTGCCTACCCAACGGTCTTCCCATCCATCATCCTCTACTTGGTTGCCAAGGTGTCTTTTCTAAAGCATAGATCTGGCCATATCAGGCTTACTACCTGTTTGCCTCATAAGCTCCCGAGTGGCATTTTTTCACACTTCACAACTGCCTCTTTCTTATCATTTCAGACTTCTTAGACTTGATTCCCTTCCCTGCATGGGGCTACCTGCTCTTCCTCCATCTCTGGTCTCCCTGGGGCCTGCCTGTCTTTCATTCCTGGAATGTCCAACCCCTCCCCTCTGCCTCACTTCTCTGGCTTCCTTCAAGACTAAGCTTCAATTCCACCTTCTTCCAGGAGGCTTTTCCTCATTTCCCAGTTGCTAGAGCTGACTGTTCTGAGATCACCTCCAATCCACTATGGAGATGTCTTGTAGGTGCCTGTCATGTGTTGTCTCTGTTACATTATAAGCTCCTGGAGAGCAGGTAATGCCTTTTGCTTTTACTGTATCTCCAGAGCTTAACACAGCGCCCGGCCCACAGTAAGCATCAAAGAGATTCTTGTTGACTGTTTCAGGTGTTGCCTCAGACGAACTGAGAAGACCTTAGCTTAAAAAGGCCAAGGTCCCCCACTGCACCAGGGGCCATCACCAGGGGTCCTGACCTATATCTTGCCACTGGACTCCAAAGATTCTGGAGAAGAAAGTGAGGCTGATGACTTGGCACAGCTCGGCCTCACTTAAATCCAATTCACTTGCAACTCAAGATATCACTCCTCTGAGGTCATTGGTCCTCTGCCCTTTGCAGCCTATTCCTAGGTTTTAGACACTTCTGTCTAAAACTGGAGATGGTTGTGTGATGAAAACCTAGAGTAAAGAGTTCTCATCAGAAATTTTTTTCTAACCTCAGGCCTAAAACTGAAACTTCCCCTCAGAGTCTGGGTCCAGACAGAGGATGCCCAGCCCAGGTTCCACTGGATAGCCTTCCACATATATGAAGAAAGCTATCAAGTGCCCCCTGAATCTTCAGGCCAAATATCCCAGTTCCTCCAGGCAATGGCATGGCCTTGTTTCTTTTTCCATCCTAGTCAATATCCTCTGGACTCTGTTCCATTTATCAATGTCCTTGCTAAACTGTGCCCACAGAACTGAACATAATACTGTGGGTGAGATCCAATAAGGGCAGAGTTCGAGGACTCTATCACTCCTGAGAAAGGTAGTGGAGAGCTGGCCTCAGTCCTGGGTTCGAGTCTTGCTTCTGATGCATGTGGGTTATGTCATTTGGAACAAATTGCTTCGCCCTTCAGTGCTCCAGGTAACTCTAGGACTCGAGCCCATTGCCCATGAGCGCTCCCTAAGTCAATGGAATCACAGGTCCACTGGAAGACAAGGTCTCATTCAGTATTTTTTTTGGAGGGGGGAGGGGGACGAGGCTGCTCCATCACATCGCTGACTCATCTCAAGCCTGAGTTCCACTAACCCTTCTTGATCTTTTTCAATAGGTGCCGGGCAGCTGGTGCTTGTGGGCATCCTGGTGGTGCAGAGAACGGGCTGGACCTGGGGTCCGAAGGACCCTTGTTCCACTTCTGCCCGACACGCTGGCTGCGGGACCCTGGGCGAGCCCCTCGGCCCGTCTGCCTCAGTTTCCTCATCTGAACCACGGGGACCCTAACGGTCCCTTCCTCCCAGGAGGCTACCTTCGCAAAGTGCTCTGACACCGAAGCTCTTTTTACTGCTGTGTTTGAGAATCACATTTGTGGTCTACACTGCTACCCGACGTTTGCAAAGACTGTCCTCTTCGGCCTGACGGTGGAAGGCTAAGGGGAGGAACAAGGCGGCCAGGGGCAAGGGCGAGGCCGGGGCGGGGTCCTCGCAAGGGTCGCGTGAGGGAGCCGGGGCGGAGTCTCGCCCCGGCCGGCGATGGAGCAGGAGCTCCGACCGTGGAGAGACGCCACCATGGGCGTGTCCGCGCAGGCGCCGTGGGGCCCGCCGACGGAGGGGGTGGGGCCTGCTCCGATGCGCGGGCGCGGCCCTACGGCGGAAGGGAGGGATGGCGCAGGCGCCGGGGTGAGGAGGCGGGGCTGCGCAAGCGCCTTGGGTGGCGGTAGCGGCGGCGGCGGCGGTGGCGGTAGGGGCGACGGTGGAGGCAGCGGCGAGGGAACGATGGTGCTGATTAAGGAATTGTGAGTTGGGGCCGACGGAATCGGGAGTTGTCTCAGGCTGGGGCGGGAGGGACCCCTTGGCGGGCACGGGTCCCGGCACGAATCCCCGCAGGGTAACGGAGCCGTGGCGGGCCCGGCGGCTCCGCTCGGCGCCCCCTCCCTCTCTCCGCGCGGAGAGACCCAGGCCGGCCGCTCCCGGCCCCGCGCGCACCGCCGGCTCCGCTCCCCTCCCCCTCATCCTCCCCCCGCCGCGCCTGCGCACGCACGCGCCCTCCCCCTTCTCCCCCGCCCCCGCGCGCCGCTGCCCCGGCCCGGCCCCCAGGCTCGCGCACTGGCCCCAGCCCCTTCTTTTCCGTTGGGACCGGCTCCCGAGGGGTCGGGGGAGGGGCAGGTGAGGCTGGGAGGGGGTCGCTTCGCCTAGCCTTTTCCTGGAGTCTCTTCCGGCCTCTCGGGCAGCCCGCGTGGGGGAGGGACGAGGCTTACTGGAAGGAGGGAGGAGGGGAGTAGTGGGAAAGGCCCGGGACTGGGGGGGCGGGCATGCCAGGCCCTGCAGGGGTCCCAGCCCCGGCCGTCCGCCCCCCGAAACTGATGCTCTGGGTGGTGGTCAGCACGTGCTCTGGGCCCTGTGCTCGTTCCCCTTGTAGGTGAGGGCTGTCACGACCCCTGCCCTCCCAGAGACCCTCAGTTTGGGAGTGGGGGGAGGGGCGCCCCAGAGGAGCCACAGAAACGTGGGGGGAGTCAGAGAAAGCATCATGGAGGAGGTGGGGGACTCCCCACCTCTACTCCCGTGGAATAAGATGAGCAATGAGAGGGAGAAGACAGGCTGGTCATTAGTGTCTATGAAGCGCCTTTCTTAGAGCAGGCCTGGGAGGGACCGAGGGGGGATGGAACCCGTCTAGAGCTGTAAGGGGCTTGGGGAGCCATCTAGTCCAACACTTTTATTTACAGAGGAGGAAACTGAGGCACAGAGGGCAAGTGACTTGGACACACACTTGACCAGGTTCAAAGCGAGGACTTGAACCCAAGGCCTTTCACTCTAAATCCACTGCTCTTTTTCAATATATGTGTGTGTGTGTGTGTGTGTGTGTGTATATGTATTTTTTTTTTCTATTTTGGAGGCTGTAGGGAGCCCTGGAAGGTTTTGGAGGCTGTGACAGTGGATGTGCATTAAGAAGTTGATACATACTTTTTTTTTTTTCTAAAGCCCCTGAACCCTTTCAGCATAGTGTTTTGAAAAGAATGCTTTCAGAAGACCTAGCTTCTAGTTGAATATGCTGCTTATCTAGCTCTTCGACCATGACCTAGACATTTTCTCTAAGGAGGTGTCTAGATTATGATCACCAAGCCAGTAAGTGTGGGCCTGAGTTAACTCATCTGCAAAATGGGCTAGTAATATACTGTTTTGAGGAAAATGTTTTGTAAGACTTAAAGGGCTATAGAAATGTGAATATTCTCCCACCAGCACCTGGTAAAACCTCTTTCATCAGGTGTTGTAGCCCAAAGGGGGTAGAGTGTCTTTTACCCTCATCATCTCTTACGAGGAAACTAAGGCCCACTGAGGGGAAATCCAGAGACGTAGTGACAATCTTTAGAAGAGCCTGGACTCAAACCCAGCTCTTCTGTTGCCCAGCACTGCATCCTTTCTACTGTATAACATTGCCTAGCTCTCGTCGTCCCAGCTAGCTTGTCACCAGCATCCTCAAGTAGCTTGGAGTTCAAGTGTATTCTTCTTATTAAATACCAGTTTTAACTTATTGACCTCTGTCCTCTTTCTATTATATTTACCTTCTTTTGCTTAATTTTAATGGAGACACTGCTTGATCATGGGATCATAGATCTACAGCTGAAAGAGACCTTAAGATGTCATATAAGCTCTACCTCTGCATTGACATATGGGACAGTATCTTTTTTTTGTTTGTTTTTCTGGCAGGGCAATTGGGGTTAAGTGACTTGCCCAAGGTCACACAGCTAGTACCGGTGTCAAGTGTCTGAGGTTGGATTTGAACTCAGGTCCTCCTGACTCCAGGGCCGATGCTCTATTCACTGGGCCACCCGGCTGCCCCTGGGACAATATCTTAATATGATTTCTCACTTAGGTACAAACCCTAAGATGAAACAAACTTTGCTGTGAAAAATGATTTGGTTAGTGACGCGTATTTCCAGAATTTCTTTAATCTTTTCCTGTCACTGAATGTTGCATTCTTAAATGCAGTTAAAATGTTGGAAGATGTATTTAAAATGTTGAAGCTTTGTTAGTTTTTAAAAGTCTTTTAATTTTAGATTTATGTGACATTTTTTGGCCAAGAAGCTCCTGCCATTCATCATTGTGGGATTTTTTCATTTTTTATTCCACAGTCTCTGGAGTAAATAAGTAGATGAACCAGTGGTGTTAGCTGTGGAAAAATGTGCTGGGGACATGTAGAAAGGCGAAGATGGGTCCTTCTTTCAAAGGAATTCAGTCTAATGAGGGAGGCAGTGTACAAGTAATTATGGACAAACAAGCTATATGTAGGATACACATCAGGAATGTGCTAGAATTAAGAGAGTTTGGGAAATTTTCAGCTTGTAAAAGGTGAGATTTTGAATGGGACTTGAAGGAAGTCTCAGAGATGAGGAAGAAGAGCTTTTTAGTTGTGGGGGTCAATCAGTGCAAATACTGGGAGTCTGGAGATGATGGTCTTTTTGTGGAACAACCAGGAAGCTGCTGCTGCTTAGAGGAGTGTGAGGTGTAAGAAGACTGGAAAGGTGGAGGGGGGAGGTTTATGAAGGCTAACCAGTATTTCCGTTTGATCCTGGCAGTGCTAGGATCTACCAGAGCAGGCCTGCACAACCTGCAGCCCCAGGAAGGGCTGCTTCCTCAAGTGGTCAAGGAAAAACGTAGAGGATTTTTCCACATTTTCTACATTTCTACATTTTTTTGTAGGCCACCTGAAATCCTTTGGAATGCCCTTGGGCCATAAGCAGCCCATGGACACAGGTCGCGCAGGCCTGTGCTGGAGTTTATTGAGAAAGTTAGTGACATGGTCAGATCTTGATTGTGGGAAGACCACTTCAGAAGTGGGGTGGAGAGAGACTTAAGGCTGTCAGAACTAGGTGGGATCAGTGTCAGAAGAGAGAAGGAGGTCTGTGGGAAAGGTGTTATGAAGGTGAAAGTGACAGGCCTTGGCAGCACTTTGGCTCTGAGGGGTGAGAGTGAAGAGGGGAAGATGATTTTTGGCTTGCACACCAGGCCTTAAATGGGGCCCTGTATTCCACCCTTCATGGCCATACTTCTGTTCAACTTTTGTTTGTCTAGAGGGGCCCCAGTCAAATGTCATTTTCTTCAGGAAGCCTTTCTGATCTCATTTGGAAGGAATCTCTTCCTCCTGGAAAGTCTCCCTGGACTTTGTACCTCTCTTAGGTCCTGTCTGCTTTGTGTTCTCATTGTGTACCTAGCCTGGGAACTCCATGGGGTAAAAAGGATTTCATCTTCACATTTCCCTAAGCTCAGGGCAGAGTACCTTGCCTACAGTAGGGGCTCAAGTGTGTGAAAGAAGGAAGAACATGTTTAGGATCTAAACTGTAAGGTGGATTTGGAGGATGCTTTAAGTTCCAGTTTTTCCTTGAGGTGTGGAGGTGAACATTCAGCTTTGGGAGGTTCTAAAGAGCTGGAAAGGCTTGGAGTGCAGGTTTAGCTATGGACTTTGAGTCTCATCAGTGTTAGCGTCCATGAGTTTGGAGAAACTCAACACTAGAAGGTTGACTTCTGGTTTGGGAGCTTTTGTTTTTGGCCAAAGCGGGGTGGTCCTGGGAAGGCTCTCTTCTAAGGCTTGGAGGATTGACACAGCTCTCCCTCACTAAGTCCAATTCACTTGCAAGTCATGGCATTATCTTCCTGATGCTCCGGTCCCTATTGAGACTGAAGGACAAACAACAGGAGGCCCAACCTCTGTGGCTGTAGGTGAATTGCTGAGTGAATAGATGGTCTGCAGAACTGTTTAAGTGATTTTGAAATCTCAGTGGAAAGATGCTAGATAGACTTTAAAACAATTGGGTTTTCTGAAGAAATAAAAGTGAACAGGTTTATGAGAGTTTAACAATATATTTAAAAAAAAATAATAATGGGAGATAAAACTGATGCTCTCTTTCACTAATGAACTGGGATTTATTAAAAAAAAAAACTTTCTGAAGTACATTAAAGACTCATTCATGTCTGTTAGTCACTGACTTTACAAATCCAGCCTTTCTGTGAAAACCATGTTATGTAAAAAGGATTTCGCAGCATCTTTCTGCCAGCGAATTTCTTGGCAATCTCCTCAATATTCTGTGTTTGTCATACCTAGGGAATTTCTTGTGAAATCAGATTAGATTGGCTATAGAATTGATAGAAATCTAGGGAATTTGTAGTTGATTGAAGCTTTAGTGTATCTTGGCCATAAACATTTATTAAGTGATAATAGGGAATTCCCAAGTCTTTTTGGAACTGAGCTGCCTCTCATTTGATTTCATTACCTGCACAATTGTTATGTAGCATTTGAAATGATAGTGAAGTTCTTTTGGATTTGAGAATTTTGTGACTCGACTTGATTTACTTGGGGACCTCTTCCAGTCTGCCTGTTGCTTAATCCCCTACTAGCTGCTCTTGGTTGGACAGACAGAAAAGATGCCTCTGTGTTGAGGATTTATTGTGTCTTCAGTGAATTCAGACAGGAACTGGTAGACAAGTAATGGAATATTCGGATCAGATTGGGTTTAAGCCACCGTGTAGACTGTGTTCTTCCTGTATGATTTCTCCTAGAATTAAAATTTTGTTTTGCATTTTAAAATGTTGGTAGTAAGATAGCCTATTGTATATTGAAGAGAGGTTTAGGCCAAGTATTCTGTGGTGAAATAAATGAATGATGAGAGAAGACAGTAAGGTGCTAAGTGCCCCGGGCTCCAGAGGCAGCATGGCTGTGAATAGGAATGGTGAAGAGCTGTGATACTGTGTTGGGAGAAGTGACAGGCTCTTTGCACAAGCTGGACATCAGGATTCTTGGATCCTGAAAACTAGTGTAGTAGGAAGGGTTGATTAGCATCCAGCCAGCCAGAGGACTGTAATGTCTTCTGCATAAGAATATACTTTTCCTATGGGCGGAACTGTTTTGGGTCCTTCTTTGTGTGCTGGGTGGTTTAGCCCTTTGTCTGGCACTAAGCAGGTGCTTTAAAAAAGCTTGTTGACTGATGGTGGCCGAGTTAGGAAAATGAGGCAGGCTAGGGTGCTCAGAGAGGGAGCTGGGAGCCCGGGAGCGTTGGACAATGGAGGGAAGTTGCAGAGAAGCAAACTGAGGCATCCTGAGGAGCGGGACTGGGCTTTCAGGCCTTCCACGGTCAGGCTCCCGACCCAGCTGTGTAGCCAAGCTGGTCCCCATCGTCTAGTTCTGTGGCTTTGTGCCGCCCGCCTTTTCACCAAGAACACTCCATCCCCTGGTTCTAGCCTCTTAAAACCCCTATCAGTCAATCAGCAAATGTTTGTCAAATGCCCCATATGTGCTGGGCCCCATGACAGCAGTGACTGAGGGAGACCACAGACACATAGATACGTGTGCAAAGCCCAGAAAGCCTATAGAAGGCTACCCTGAGGCTAGGGAGGCTCCAGCAGCCAGGGAAAGCAGGAGTGGCCTCACATAGAAGTTGTTACTTGAGCTGAGTCCTGAAGGAAAGCAAGGATTCCAGGTGAGGGGTGTACTAGGAATAAGAAGCTGTATTTCACTGGACTGGGGTGGGGGGTGGGAAGCCACGGAGGGAGGGGGAGAGAGAGAGAGAGACAGAGAGAGAGGAGAGAGTATGTAGAAGAGTAATGTGAAAGAAGGCTGTTCAGGTGAGAGGGGACTAGTTGTTTAGAATTTTGAAACTAAAACTCTAAAGGACTGATTAGCATATATTTAAGGCTTATTTTGCACTTTTTTTTTCCTTTGGCCCTGTTTTAAGTACTGTAGTCATAAGCTGGATAGTCCCTGCCCTCAAGGAGTTTGCATACTAATTGTAGAGACTGCAATTGTGTGGGAGCTGAGTTAAGGTCTGCTGTATAAAGAATAAAGAATAATTGTGCCCTCATTGGCACACCCTCCCCCCCATTTGTTTACCTGGAGGGGACTAGCTAGGATGAAGATAGGAACCTATTCCCCGGAAAGATACCTCCTGCCTTAGCTCCTTCCAGGCTTTGCTTTTGTTGGTCACCTTTGAAAGGTGGAGCAGCTGTAGCTTTCTAGGAGTGTATATGGAAGGGCTGTTCCTTGGAGTGAGCCCAGCAGAGGATGTCTGGGTTTGCTCTGGCCTGGTGGGGAGACACCTTGGAGCCTGCTCTTCCCAGGGTTTTGGAGACAGTTCCACCCAGCCTCCCCTCTAGGTAGAAAGAGGCAGACATTCTGTTCTCTTACACCAGATGTTTGTATTTGCTTCTAGAGGTAATAAGGAGGCTCAGGAGTTTGGGGAGGGGGAGCAGTAACGTGACCAGACCTGTGCTTCAGGAAAATTATTTTGGTCCCTCTTCTGAGGATGAGTTAGAGAGGAATGGATGGTGGAGGCCACTGTAGTAGTAGTGCAAGCTAGAGGTTGGGGGTGGTGTGGTGTGAGTCTGTACTAGGATGGTGACTGGGAATAGAGGGAGGGGGGCAGAAGAGAAGATGGAAAGGTAGAAATAACAAGATTTGGCAGCTGATTGGCCATGAGGGGTCCAGGATGCAGGGTTACAAACCAGGGTGACTCAGAGAATTGTGGTGGAGACATGTAGAAATGAATATGAGGGAAAAAATAGAAAAAATAAAATAGAATAGAATAGAAAATAGAAAAAAATTCTCCCCCCCCCCCCTTTGGCTACTTCCAGATGGGCTGGATGACCTCCTGCCTGGCCTGCAGTAGAAGAGGGGATTCTTTTTCCATCATGGGCTAGATCTCCTTGTCCACTGAGCTCCCTTCTAACTGGAAACTTGAGTGATTCTGTGGTTCATGTTGAGTGGCATGTTCTTCATGAAGAGGGCTTCTTGGAAGAGATAGATGCAAAAATCAGATTGTTTACAAAGCCAGAAGAGAGAGCTGTCTTCAGGTATTTGAAAAGTACTGCCATGTGGAAGATTTGTTTCCGTGGCCCCAGAAGATAGAACTAGTGGTAATGGGTAGAAACTGTGAAGAGGAAAGTCTAGGCTTAGTTCAAGAAAAATCCGAACAGAAAAGGGCAGAGGTGTGCTGGCCAGCTGGTACCGGGTTGATTCTGGAATTATCATTGTGAACATTTGTACCTCAGAAACTGGCAAAGGCTACAAATTAGGGTTCGATTTTGGTGGGTGTTGTTAGTGATTGTCTGGACTTAAGAGAGTGATGGAAAACATGTTAGTCATACAGCTTAAAGTACATTCATATCCCCTCCACCCCTCCACTGCACTTCCTGGAGAGCCAGCCTAGCCCTAGGTAGAGGCAGTCCAGAGTGTTGGATTGCCTTTGGGGGTTGTGTGTTTCCCCTCACTGGGGGTCTTTCAGGCTTCCGAGGTCCTTTGTAACTCCAAAATGTAACTTGGAAGGCATCTAGGTACAAATCAGGTAAATACATATTTCAAAGAATGTGTAGGCTAGGACACTTGAAGATACTTAATTTAGTATTTGTGGTTAAGCAAGAGAAATTGAGGAGGAATGAGATGAGAATGACAGGCTAGTGCTTTGGCAGCTCTTTGAGAATAGGACTGCCTTGTTAGCTCCAGACACTGGGCCAGGTAAGAGTTGTTGAACTGAGCTGGGATCTAGAGTCTGTGAAGTTTTATAAAGTTTATTGTGAAGGAAAAGAGAAGGCCCATCCTCACCAAAGCTTTTGAGCAGATGCTGTAGTTTAATGTACCAGGGGCTAATGCCAATGCTTTCTTTTCCCTTTTCCTCAGGACAATGTTAGGGATCAGAGGAGTTGTGGAGTGGAGTCTGCTTGAGGGAATGGACTGTATTTGCTTTTTCTTTGTATCCTCTGTGCTTAGGTCCATGCCTGGTACAGGTGCTTGTTGGGATAGTGTAAATGCATCCTTTGTGGCATATTCACTAAGCAGTACATTTATGGACCAGGTTAAAGCCAGAACAGCCTTCCTGAGTTCTGTCTCATTATAGTTGACTGTGTTTGTGCAAGACTCTGTGGAAAACTCCTGGGAGGAAATGTTTTCTTATTCAGACTAAAGAATTCCTTTCTCAATTTTTTTCCAATTTAAAATGGAAGAATAAATGGATAATGAGTGAGGAAGTATACGTTTCCTGGCACAACCTCAAGATGTAGGTGTATTTTCTGAGACGTACCATGGAAATCAATTGTCTGGAACATGGATGAGATGGGAGACTGGGGAGGGGGCTGCCCATTCCAGCCAGTAACTTTTAAATGCCTTGTGTTTTAATCTGAGACTAAGTCATTAAGGTGATGACAGAATGTACATATGTAGATAGCATACATGTGGTCCCCAGTCGGGTGCCTGTCCTCAGTTTTCCATTTCCCCAAGAGAGTTGGTAAAATCCTATAAGTGAATGACCCGGGAGCTCCCTGTTTAAGGTTAATTCAGACAAAGATTTAAGAACCATGGCTGTGTTTCCTGAACCAAGAGAAAACATTTTGGATTTGGAATAACAGGACTCATGTTTAAATTCTGGCTCTGCTGCCTGTATGATGTTTTTAAAACAAGGGAATTGAATTAGATGCTCCCCAAGGTCCCTTCAGGTTAAATCCTACAGTTAGCTTTTTAGTTGGGGTAGAGGACTCTATGGAGACTGTCAGATTATTTGTAGTTTGCATTTCTTCCCCATGGTGTCATTGGGTATAAAGGACCGCTCATATCTCTAGGGATCTGTGATGTAAAATTAGTTTTTGCAGTGATATAATTTGTAATATATATTTTCTTCTTTTTTTTTAGCCGTGTGGTTTTACCATGTTCAGTTGAAGAGGTAAGTTTGTTTGCTTCTGATGATACTGTGTTAAAGCATAGATATTATAGTGATACATTGTAACTCTTTGTCTAAATTCATACTTTGCCTTGGATTTATTGATCTGCCCAGCCATTGGAGTCTAAGTCAGGGAGATATTCCAGAATAATGTATAGGGGATCACAGGGTTGTGGTTCAGACCCTTATCACTTTGTGGCTGGATTATTTAATAGCCTCCTAAATTAGTTGGCTTGTCTCAAGTTTTTCCCCCGTGTCCAAGCCATCTTTCCCACACTTTCAAAAATAACTTTTTTTTAAAAAAAATAGATTCTATTGTGTTAATCCTCTGTCAAAAACTTTTAGTGGTTCCCTGTTGCCTGTAGGAGAAAAGGCAGACCTTTAGCCAGACTTTTAAGGAAAAGCATTGCTGCCTAATGGGAAGAGTCTGGAGATTTGTTTAGGACATGCTTAATAAATGCATGTTGGTGGTTTGCCTTGAATCCTGATACTTGGCTGTGTGACTATGGACAAGTCACTTGACCTTGTGTTTCAGTTCAAATAGGCATAATACTTGTATTTACATGACAGAGTGGTTGCAAGGAGGAGATGAGAGTGTGTGTGGAGCTCTTTGCAAAGCTTAGAAGGCTTCATGTGAAGTCTTCTTAAGGCCTCCACAGTCTGACTTGAACTCAGCCTTCCAGCCTTCACATAGTCTGCCTTCTTTCCAAATCAGAATACTTCTAGCTAATTCCTAACTAAACATGCCATCTCTCCCCTTCCTGCATTCCCATCCACTCTTCCTTTCTGGATTGTATTCCTTTAGTACCATCCCTCAGAATCCCTCTTCTCTCAAGGTGCCATATGCCGGTTGGTTTCCCACCCAATGCTAGTGTTTTCTTCTTCAGATTACGTTGTATTTCTTTATCAATCAGTTGGTCAGTCAGGAAACAGTAAGTGCCTGCTATGCTACGGAGTGTGCTAAGCCTATACAAAAAGAGGCAAAAAGCAGTCCCTGTTCTTGAGGAGCTTATAGTCTCCTGGGAGAGACAACATGCAAACATGTACAAAGAAAGCTATAGACAGGATAAAGAGGAAATAATCAACAAAAGGAAGGCACTGCAGTTAAGGGGGGGTTGGAAATGGCTTCTTGTCGAAGGTGGTATTTTAGTTGGGAATTAAAGGAAGCCAGGGAGGTCAGTAGTTGGAGTGGAGGAAGGAGAATGTTCCAGGCTTGGGGGACAGCCTGAGAAAATGCCTGGAACTGAGAGATGGAGGTTCTTGTTTGTGGAACAGCAGGAGGCTGGTGTCATTGGATCAAAGAATATGTAAGAAGACAGGACAGGTAGGAGGGAGGCTAGGTTATGAAGGGCTTCGAATTCCAGACCATTTTGCATTTCCTCCTTGAGGCAGTGGGAAGCCACTGGGATTTATTGAGTAATGGGGCAACGTGATCAGATTTTTAGGAAGATCACTCTAGTGGATAAATGGATGATGGATTGGAATAGGGAGAGACTTGAGGTAAGAAGACCCACCAGTAGCTATGGCAGTAGTCCAGGGGGGAGGAGATGAGGGTGGGAAGCAGGAGAGGAGAGGATGTATTCGGGAGATGTTGCAAAGGTGAAATCGACAGACCTTGGCAACAGCTTGGATGGGGGAAAGGGGCTGTGAGAGATAGGGAGGAATTCAGGATGTCTCCTTGGTTGTGAGTCTGGGGGGCTGGGAAGATAGTGTTGCCCTCAGCAGTCATAAAAAAGTTTGGAAGCGGGGAGGGCTTAAGGGGAAAGGTCATGAGTTCTATTTCTGGCATGTTGGGTTTAAGATATCTACTGGACAGCTAGTTTTGAGATGTCTGAGAGGCAGTTGGAGATGTGAGAATGGAGGTCATCATAGAGATTGGGACAGGATAGGTAGATTTGAAAATCATCAACATGGAGATAGTAATTAAATCCGAGGGAACTGATCAGATCACCCAGTAAAGTAGTAGAGAGAAGAGGAGGGCCTAGGACAGAATCCTCAGAATCACCTATGGTTAGAGAGTGATCTAGAGGAGGATTCAGCAAAGGTGACAGAAAAGGACTGATCAGACCAGGAGAGAGGCGTGTCCCCGAAACCTGGAGAGAAGAGAGTGTAAAGGACAGTGATCAGCCATGTCAAAGGCCACAGAGAGGTCAAGGAGAATGAGGATGGAGGAAAGGCCATTAGGTTTGACAACTAAGAGATCATTAGTAACTCTGGAGAGAGCAGCTTTGGTGGACTGATGAGGATGGAAGCCAGATTGTTAAGAAGAGAATGAGAGGGAGAGAAAGCTGAAGTGCCTGTTGTAGATGCCATTTGAAGGAGTTTAACCACAGAGGGAAGAAGAGATAGGAGACGATAGTTAGCAGGCATGGAAGGATCAAGTGAGGGTTTTTTGAGGATGGGTGAGACATGGGCATGTTTGTGGGC
Organism: Trichosurus vulpecula; assembly: GCF_011100635.1. Classification (NCBI taxonomy): domain Eukaryota; kingdom Metazoa; phylum Chordata; class Mammalia; order Diprotodontia; family Phalangeridae; genus Trichosurus; species Trichosurus vulpecula. Next base: position 17,368,334 of record NC_050573.1, read on the forward strand.
AGCAGGGAAGGAGCCAGGAGACAGGAGAGATCGAAAATAAATGAAAGAGGGTGACAGAGAGGGAAATCCCTTGTGGGAGATGCCACGGAATGAGATGACTTGAGCAGGTGGAGGCCTTAGGGTTTGTGAAAAGTAAGGCAGCTTCATCATGTGAGACTGGAGTGTAGGAGGAGAGGGGCAGAAGGCATCTGTGTGTTAGGAGATGAGGAAGAGGGCATGTTGTGTCCCTGTAGTAGGGCATAAGTTCCTTGAGGACAAGGGACTGTGTCATGTTTCTGTTAGTATTCTAAGCTAACAGGCTCATAATGGGCACTTAACATGTGTTGTCCTGAATCCCTAATTCTTTGAACTTGTCCTCATAAGACCTAGTTTTTATTGGTAATTCTCTTCTACATGAATATAGTTTATCCATTTCTCTTTTAAAGTGTGTGCCACCAAGAGCAGAACACATTGCTTTAGATATGGCCTTGTTTCTATAGAGAATGGTGAAATCATTTGACCTCCATGATCTGGCCCCTCTACAGTCACATGCTCACTAGCAAGCAGCCAGAATATCAGGGTCTTTGGTCTTGTCCAGAGCTCTGACTTCAGTAGTATAGTGTGTCGGTGATAGAGATGGCAGCCTACCAGGTGACTCTTAGCCATGTCCTCACATAAATTCATCTCGGGGCCTCTCCCCTTAGTTCCAGGTGTCTTCTTTGAATTCTCTTCATATTGTGAAAATAGGATCAGTTTCACCTTTTGTGATGTTATTTGGCATTTACCAGTCTTGCACCTCCTAGTTCTATTTTTTTTTTTCTTTTGGTGTAGCCTACCTTCAAGGCTTCGCTCAAGTCCCACTTACCCACTACTTTCTTGGGAGGCCTTCCCTGGGATCCCCCAGGTGTGAGTCATTTACCCTGTATTGTTCCAGGACTTGCTGAAATCAACTCATTTGCCACACACAAACAGGAGTGCTTGGATCACCTCACTATCTTTAGGGCATCCCTCTTTGGCTTGGACTGTCTGCTGGACTTACATATTGACAGTGACAGATGGACACCTTGGCAAGCATGCCTCTCCTTGTATGCCTCACTTGGTATGAACATTCAGAATATTGATGAGAACTGTTCTCTTTTGTATTTCTTTCAAGGAAATACAGATCAGAGGAAAACCTTTAAGGTGGCATTTTACTTTGCCAAATTGTAAGCTTTTTATAGTTGATAAGCAATAAAGTACAGTGAGATACTATGTAGTCTTTAATCATTCTCTCTTAGTTGTGTGATGGAAATGTGAAATCTTGTTTGTGAAAGCCTTTTGTTGTTGATCATTTTTCACTTGTGTCTGATTCTTCATGGCCCCATTTGGGGCTTTCTTGACAAAGACACTGGAATAGTTTGCTGTTTCCTTCTCCAGCTCATTTTATAGATGAGGAAACTGAGGCAAGCATGGTTAAGTGACTTGCCGAGGGTTACATAGATAGTAAGTGGTTGGGGCCAGATTTGAACTCGGAAAGGAGGAGTCCTTTTTGACTTCAAGCCTAGAGCTCTATCCACTACACCATTTAGCTGCCCCATGAAAGCCTACCTTTTCTCTTCTGATGCTATCATTAGATGATGGATTTATATGTAGAGTATTCATGTGAAAATTTTATATAAGTAGGAAGGTTCTCTGTTCTGCCTCATAATGAGGTCCAAGATCATTTCCATGATCTTGGTACCTTCCCCTTTGTCATATATTTTGATACTCAGCCCTTCAGTATCCTCAAAAGTGTGTAACCTGAAGCATGGCCTGCCTCTCTGTATTCTTGGTCTGGTCCAGCTCCTTTCCTGGCTTTGTTTTCTTCGTGGCCATTTTCACTTCTCTGACAGCACATATGGGACTGTCATAGTAAGAGTCCAGATGTGGTGACTTCCATCTCTTATCCGCAATGAGGAAACATTTGTGGGAAAAATACCTTTATGTAGATCTTGCCTGTTTTTCATCTCTCATCCTTTTTCTAGGTTTCTCCCCCTCAAATTCCTTGGAGTGACTTTGTTTGGTTGTGTGTGGGTCAACAGACCACTGACTCAAATAAAAAAACAGAGGTGTCTCGGCTTTCTCAAGGTAGAAACAAAACAGAAGCTTTGGGCATCTCCCACTACCAGGGCGGAGATAGTAGTGAAGAGAGGCAAGGCGGAGAAGGCAAGCAAGGGGATATATATCCTTGTACGAACAATTCTAAGAAATCCCACCCCAGAGGCTGGACTTCTGTCACCATTTGCGGGGACAGGTGGCCTCACAATCTAACCAGGAATAAGTTTTACCCAATACCAGCACAGAAACTACAGAAGTACCTTATAGGGAAACTTTAATGTTAGGATGGCGGTTTGTGAGTAGGCTAGGGGAGGGGGAGAGGGGAATATCACCTGATTTCCCCGAAATCATATGATTTACAGGAAAACGAAACTTAGGCCTAGTGAGGTCCACATCCTAACTAAATTTGTACTATTTGACTATCATTTTGCCTGAGTTATTCATAGGGAAGCTTTCACAATCTTGTATTCCATTCACAGCTGAGGTGACATCTATAAATCTAAAGAAGAAGGGGAAGAAAGACATTCCTAAAGGCTAAATAATCAGATTCTCACAGACTCAAATTTATCCCATTTCCCTTTTCTCTGTATATTTATTCTCAAACATTAATACATACATACATACATACATATATATATATATGTATATATATATATACACACACACACACACGCATATACCCTGTGAAGTCTTTACACTTTATTCTCCCACTACCTCACACAGTTGAATCTCTCAGTGAACTTCGTCTAAGTTTGTTGTTCCTTCTGCTACTTCTTACTTTTCCAGGGTTACAGTTCCCATAGTTTTTACCATTCTTCTCCATGAGGTTTTATAATTTATACATTTCCAAACAGAGTTGCCCTTTTTTTTTTTTTTTTGCCATTTCTCTCCACTTGACAAAGAGTTCCAGGTGTTTGTTGGCTCTGGCAGTTTCTTGTTTCATCATTTTGGAAGAATTATACTTAAAACTTTTCACTGAATTTGTTATATTCTATATCATTATCTTCCCCTCCCTCCACTTTACTTCCTTCAGCATTGGGACTCTCTGTCCTCCTGATGCCTCATTGAGGAGTGGAGGCATTGCAGGGTTTTTTAAGACCAGGCCAGTGAAATGTAAGCTCCAGCAGGTTCTGCCATGCTGAAAAAGGCTTCTTAGATGGCCTCAAAAGCAGGCAGTACTTTCCAAGGATCCTTCTGTCCAAGTCCACAGTGGCAAGTAGACTTGCCACTGAAGAATGAATTTTTTGGCAATGTCAACCCAGGAAAAAAAGAAAAAATTTAAAAGGACCTTCAGTACTATGTGGCCCATTCTTCTTCTGAAATAATGGAGGCAACAGGTGCTAAGAAGCATGTTGCTTGTCTATAAACCATGACTTAGCTATTGATATTCTGAATGTGAGGTCCTTATCCAATTACCAGCAAGTAGACCAGGAGAGGCACAGATCCATCTGATATTCTCCTGACCAATCAAGCCAGAAGACGAAGGGGCATTCCAGCCAAAAGGAATGACTCCAGTAGCCTCTCTGGTGAATCTAGCACATGCACGGTCACAAATGACTTCAGTGTGAAGTGGGGGTGGGTGGGAGGGGACACATGATAAAATGTGTACAGTGGTTTAGCAGCAAGAAAGAAGAAGGCAAAAATCCTTATGCATTGTACAGAAGCCTCCTACACCTTCATCTTGAATATTTTCCTTGAGGAAAGAATAAGAAGGTATGGACAGAAGATAATGGACAAGGCCTCAGAAGTTAATGTAGTCCAAAGCTCTCATTTCCCAGACAGCAATGGTCATTCTGGACTTCTCTGGCCACTCAACCATGCATCCTTCATCCCCAGGGTGGGGCTTTGCCCAGGGTCGTACACCGGAGGTTGGATTACTCTAGCAATAGAGCAGTGCACTCTTCATTGTACCCAATACTGTCATGTTTAAGAGGTGAAATTGATTTTATTTTAAAAGAAAACTATTCCTGATCAAGTCAGGTCATATTAGTAAACATTGATTAATCACTTTCTATGTGCTAGGCACTGTGATAAGCACTGAGGATTGAAAAAAAGGCAAAAGACAGTCCCTAACCTCAAGGAGTTCATAATCTAATGAGAATGCAACAGCCAGCAAGCAATTAGGTACAGATAAGCTCAATACAGGATAAATAGGAAATAATTAACAGAGGAAAGGCTCTAAATTTAGAGTGGTTGGGGAAGCCTCATAGAAAGTGGGATTTTAGTTGGGACTTAAAAGGAAGTCAGAGAGACCAGTAGGTGGAGATGAAGAGGGAGAGCATTGTAGGAATGGGGGACAGGGAAAATGCCCTGAGCCAAGAGATGGCACATTTTGTTCGTGGAACAGCTAGGAGACCAGTGTCACAGGATCCAAGAGTATGTGTGGTGGTGTAAGGTGTGAGAAGATTGGAAAAGTAGTAGGGGACTAGGTAAAGAAGGGCTTTGAACAGCAAACAGGATTTTGTGTTTGATCATGGAGATAATAGGGAGCCACTGTTATTGAGTCGGGGAGGGGCGACGTATTCAGACCTGCACTGGTGGCTGAACAGAGAGTGGACTGGAGGGGGGTGAGCTTTGACACAGGCAGACCCACCAGCAGGCTATGGCATGAACTGATGTCCAGGCACGAACTGATGAGGGTCTGTGCCCGAGTAGTGATGGAGGAGAGAAGGGGACATATTTGAAGGTGCTACAAAGGTGAAATCAACAGACTTTAGCAAGAGATTTTATATGAGGGGCGAGAGAGAATGAGAAGTTGAGGATGACTCCTAGGTTATGAGCCTGGAGGACTGAAAACATGGTGGTACCCCTTACATTATTAAGAAGGCAAGAGGCAGGGAGGGTTTGGGAGCAAGATAATGAGTTGAGTTTTGGAAATTTTGAGTTTATGATGTCTGCTGGACATCCACTTTGAGGTGTCTGAAAGACAGTTGGAGATGTGAGACTGGAGGTCAGCACAGAGGTTGGGACAAGATGGGTAGATTTAATTGTTCATTCTGTCAGTAAGCATTTATTAAACACCTCCTATGTGCCAGGCACTTTGCTAAACACTGGGTATGCAAATATGAAAGAAGAAAGATGGTCCCTGCCCTTAGTAACTTATGTTCTAATGGGGGAAGACGACAGAAAAGTGGGGACGAAGGATGCATGGTTGAGTGGCCAGAGAAGTCCAGAATGACCATTGCTGTCTGGGAAATGAGAGAGATCTAAGGAGATGGCAGCCTTGTTCCCCCTCCTTAAATGGAGGAGTTACGTCTCTTCTCTCCAAGCAGGGCAGGGGATATTGATGAGATATGAGTAACAAGGCTGATTAGATTTTGCAAGATGAGATATCCCAGTGATGAATTTAATGGGGCTGTGTCAAAGTCAGAGAAATGCAAAATGTTTGGAAAATAAGGAGATAGTCATCTACGTAGAGATGGTAATTATAGAGGGGGAAGAGAAGAGGACCCAGGACAGAACCCTGAGGGCATGGCTCTGGATCCTGAAAAAGATGCAGAGCAAAGGGTCTGGTAGATAGGTAGGAGGAGGAGGAGGAGGAGATAGTAGTGTACTGAAGACTTAGAAATAGGAGAATATCAAGGGGAGAGGGTAATCAGTAGTGTCAGAGCTTCAGAGACATCGAGGAGAATAAGGATTGAGAAAAGGCCATTGGATTTGGTGGCAACTAAGAGATCATTGGTAACTTTGCAGAGGAGAGTTTCAGTAGAATTATATGGTCAGAAGCTAGATTGTAAGGTAGGCCTATGCAACTTTCAGGCTGCTTACAGCACACCAGAGGATTTCCTACACATACAAAGAATGTTTTCCTCTGCATTTTCCTAAGGCCACCCGAAATCCTTTGGCGTGCTGTAAGTGGCCCGAAGGCAAAGGTTGTGCAGGCCTATTGTTCATCTATTTCCCAGTTGATGGGCATTCCCTCAACTTCCAGTTTTTTGCCACCACAAAGATAGTGTCTATAAGTATTTTTGCACAAAAAGGTCCCTTTCCTTTGATCTCTTTGGGATACAGATCTGGTAGTTGCTGGGTCAAAGGGTATATGTAGTTTTATAGCCCTTGGGACATAGTTCCAAATTGCTCTCCAGAATGGTTGAATACGTTCACAATTCCACCAGCAGTACTTTAGTGTCCACATCCCCTTCAATATTTGTCATTTACCTTTTCTGTCATATTAGCCAATCTGATAGGAATGAGGTGGTACCTCAGAGTTGTTTTAATTTGAATGTCTCTAATCAATAATGATTTACAAACTGTCAGTTCATATTCTTTGACCATTTATCAACTGGGGAGTGGCTCATCTCATAAATTTGACTGAGTTCTCTGTATCATGGGGCCTGTATCAGAGGCTTGCTGTAAAACTTTTTTCCCCCAGTTTTCTCCTTCTAATCTTGGCTGCATTGGTTTTGTTTGTGCAAAAACTTTTTAATTTGATGTAATCAAAATTATCCATTTTACATCCTGCTCTCTATCTCTTGTTTGGTCATAAATTCTTCCCTTTTCCATAGATCTGACAGCTATAGGGAGCTATTCCATGCTCCCTAATTTGCTTATGGTATCACTCTTTATGTCTAAATCATGTATCCATTTTGAGCAGTTGAGATGTTAGTCTACACCTAGTTCTGCCAAACTGCTTTTTCAGTTTCCCAGCAGTTATGTCAGATAGTGAATTTCTGTACCAAAAGCTTGGATCTTTGGGTTTGTCAAACATCAGATCACTATGGTTAGGGTTGGAGGTTAATTTGTTCCACAGATGCCACCACTCGATTTCTTAGCCAGTACCACCAGATTGTTTGGATGATTACCGTTTTGTAATGCAGTTTGAGATCTGATATAGCTAGACAGCCTTCCTTCACATTTTTCATTGATTCTCTTGAAATTCTTGACCTTTTGTTCTTCCAGATAATCTTGTTATTTTTTCCTAGCTCTATAAAATAACTTTTTGGTAGTTTGTTTGGTATAGCACTGAATAAGTAAATTAATTTTGGTAGAACTGTCATTTTTATTGTCTTGACTCAGCCTCTCCATGAACAATGGATATTTCTCCAGTTGTTTAGATCTATTTGTGTGAAAAGTGTTTGGTCATTATGTTTATATATAGTTCTTGGATTTGTCTTGGCACGTAGACTCCCAAGTATTTTATGTTATCTGTAGCTATTTTAGTTGGAATTTTTCTATCTATTGCTTTGTTGGTAATATATAGAAATGCTGATGATTTATGTGAGTTTATTTTGTATCCTGCTACTTTGCTGAAGTTGTTAATTGTTAATAATTTTATGTGAGTTTATTTTATATCCTGTTACTTTGCTGAATTTGTTGTTATTTTAACTAATTTTTTAGTTGATTCTCTAGGATTCTTTACATTTACCATCCTGTCATCTACAAGGAATGATAGTTTTGTTTCCTCATTGCCTATTCTCATTCCTTTTTCTTCTTTTATTGCTATAGCCAGCATTTCTAATACAATGTTGGTCTGTCTACTTTTTAAACACAATTTTGACAATACAGTTATCCCTTCTACGTTGTGGGGGTTACAGGTTTGGTGCCCCCTGGATCTGGAAAATCCATGTAAAATTTGACTCTCCCTTTGTACTAGAGAAGAAGTCGGAATTTTTTTCTTTTTCTTTTGTGGGGTGTTTACAGTACCTTATTTTAAAATTCGGGCTAAGTATTTGGCCACAGGCTCTGTGTTGTCTGCAGCCTCTTCCAAGCTCCCCCCAAATTCCCATTTAATTTCTCATGCTGACACATGATATATTGAAACTGTGATAGGGAAAGTCATGATTTGGAAGGGATAACTGTCTGCTTTTTGGTTTCTAACCCCAGAGTAGAGAAGTTGCCGATTAGAAGAAAGGAAAGGGAGGGACTGTTAGCAACAATCATATTGACATCAAGGATCCGCCATTGGTAGCAGGAGACAGAACAACTAGAAAGTCGTCAGAAAATAGATAAGAGGACAGCTCAAAAATCCTAGTAGCCTCAGGAGCCCCCATCTCCAGCAGTGCCCCAAGAGCGTTATTGTGCAGTTGAGCTTTGGATAAGTTACATTTTTATTCTACTTGATTTTATAAGGTGAGGAGATGTGTGATTTATTTTAGCAAGTTGTCCATCTGATATGGCTAAAATTAACTTTAATAGTTTAGCACTCAGCCTTTGCTTGTGCCAGCTCCCAGAACCACCCCTCTTGTTGAGGGCTTCATGCTCTCTTTGCTGGACTATGGGAGTAAGTTCCTAATGGGTTTCCTTACCTCTGGTCTTTGCTCTCTTCAGTCTGCTTTTTGTTACCAGCTGGAAATTGAGGCTGCAGTGGCCTTTCCTTTCTGGCTCTCTAGGCATCTTTTCCAGATTCCACTGGTTCTGGCCAAAAGAGCCTCCCTGCTCTTGCCAGGCACCTCTCCATGATGTTCCACTTCCTCCTCTGTCCTTTTGCGCAGACTGCCCCCTGCCTGGAATGCCCTCACTCCTTGAATCAGGCTCAACTCCAGGGCCACCCCAACAGGAGGCCCTTTTGTTCATGGGCCTCCTCCTGGTAACTTTGCCAGTGTTTTGTAGTTAACTTTTCCGTATGGGGGTACGTCTCCAAACAACATGCACCTGAATGAAAGCTTCCTCAGAACAAGAACTTTGTGTCAGGCCTCTCTGTCCCTTTCATCTAGCTCAGTGCTGGCACATAAGCTGTAAGGGATCCCAGTGAAAGGATCGTAAGAGCGGAGGGTTGCATTTATAGGATGCTTTAAGGTTTTTTACCCAGCACTTGAGGAAATACTTCCTCTCTGCAACAGCCCATTTCTCAGGCCATTCCGAAAGTCTCTTGAGCATTTTTTGCAACCCCGTTAACCCTTTTACCTTTATGTGTAAAGATTATGGTTCCTTGAACCTCTGTCCTTTCCACATTCTTCATTGTTGCTCAGCCAGATTTCTACCATGCCATCATAGTGTACCTTTGTCCATGGTATGGATAAAAATGTGAACAGAAAGAAGAGAGGTCTTGGGGCTACTGGAGATCTTGGGTTGGGTTACTTTATCTCTTTATTTGTGACCTATGACTTCACCAGTGTGCACAACTGCCCATGAGGGAAGAAACTCCCTCCTCCATTGATCTGTAACTTTAAAGTCTTGTTCTCTCTGGACCTTGAGAGGCAAAGTCCCCTACTGAGCCAGCTGGGGCAGAGGCAGGTCTTTGGACCCTCACTGAGTCTGGATCTCTCTTCACTGCTTCACCCAGTCGGTCTCTTTTGGGAGGGTTGTCTAGGCTGTTCCATGCAGAAATCATATTCCTGCTGTGTCCCTGACCAAGGTTTATTTTACCTGTAGTTAGGTTTTGACTTCTTTTTAGGGTTTACTATGTCTGCAGTCTGTGAAATGTGCAGTAACAAAGACATGGGGATTTGGCATTTGTTGTCTTTGACTACATTTGAAGGAGTTACTTTCTAACTTGGGGGAAGAAATCCAACTCCTGAAATCTTAAAGTTTCTTTCAGAAATCTTTTTAATGCTTTTTGAGAAATGTTTGGTCTTTCCCTTATGGACATGTATCCCTGAAGGAGGGATCATGTTTGACTTGTTTCAGTATTCCCAGCCTGGTATACGATATAGGTGCTTAATAAGAGTTTCTCAAGTTAAATTAGCTCCTGTTGTAGAAGGCACAGTCCGATTAGGTTCTGCTATTATATTTTGGTGGATAGCATTCTTCCAGGCGTAGCTATGCTCTCTTATTTCTAAATGCTTGTCTTCGTTAGGCCAGCCTTGTGAAATGAACCCAGACACATCTGCCTGTGGCCCCCCCCAGCTCTGATATAGGCATTTTAAGTTATTGATAAAATCCAGACTGTAATCATTATTTTCTCATGAGTTGATGCTTCTCGTTTTTACAAACTCAGTCATTTTTCACTCTCCTTATGTATCCCAAACCCTACACCTGAAAGGAATAATGTTAATATTATGTTAGAGCAGCTGCCTTGGGGTGGGGGGGCCCTCATCTCAAGACACTTTTTAGTTTGGCTTCTTTTTAGGCCTCTTTGTTTTGTTACTTTTAGGATATAAATTATAAATATATAATTAATATAAATTTTTATTTACCATATTTCCCCATGTATAAGGTACACCTTAATTTTGGGGCCTGAAATTTGAAAAAAAAAAAGTACTACATAAAGTTATTGAACTCAAGTTTTATTCATCTGCTCATAGCTTTCAGGCATCTTTTGGGCAAGTCTGGTGTGTGTACGCCTGCTTAGTCCATTCCATTTCATGAACCTGAAGCACCAGTTGTGTCCTCCTTTGAAATCAGTAACTTATTTTTCATCAGCAGTTCTTCTTGCCTCATGCTGAACCACCTTTGTAGACACAGGAATTCCAATTGCCCTTTGCTCTTCAGTCCATATCTTCACTTCCCTCTCTAAATCGGGCCATTTTGCTGACTTGTCTCTCATGGCCGCCTTCTGCCGTGGTGTTTTCAGTAAGGTTTCTTCTTCCCGTAGCCAGTCTCGGATTGTTTTCTCAGTTGGAGGAGGAGCAAACTTACGTTCAGCAGCACAATTTCCATTCACTTTTGCAAACTGGATCACGTTTAACTTGAATTCAGCACTGTGCGAAAATCTTTTCTGAGACATTTTTGGGCAGAACGTGGCAAAAACGTAACCTAATATGCCGGTAACAAATGCGAAACAATGAGCACAAAGACAAGTGTGAAAAAACGGGAAATGCAAGTAAAAAAATATACAACCACTGTATAAGACGCACCCAGTATTTAGACCCAAAATTTTTTGAAAAAGGGTATGTCTTATACATGGGGAAATATGTTATAAACTTTTAATTTATAAGTTATTAATCAACGAATAATTTCCTAAAGAGGAAGCATGGCTTGCTTGATACAAAACTGGCTTGTGTTCAAGGCCCGATGAGCGCATGTGCTGGCCCTGTGACCCCCTGCCCTGGAAGTGAGGGCCCTTCACATTTCAGGAGGGTTGTGGAAAAGGGATGAGGCTGCCTTGAAGTTACTTTGTCTGTTAATTTCCTCCATTAGAGGTATCAGGCATACTGCTGCAGCCCAGACCAGGCTAAAGGGTAATTGGGCAATGTTTAATAAAATTAAAAAAAAAACATAGAACATTTTAAAAAACATTTTAAAACTCCATATGTGGCCCACAGGATCCTTATATGTAGATCAGTGGGCCCCCATTTCCCTTTGAGTTTTGACGCCACTGCCCTATACCTACACTGAAATCACAGAGTTAGTGTCTATCCCTTTTTATGTGTGTACACACACATACACATTTGTATGGATCATATACATACATGAAGGGTTTAATCATAGAGGGACCTCTGTTACATGTATATTTCAGAGGGAAATTCTTTGTTTTTTTGAAATTTCAGTACCAGGTTGGACAACTTTACTCTGTGGCTGAAGCCAGTAAAAATGAAACAGGAGGTGGAGAAGGAATTGAAGTCTTAACGAATGAACCTTATGAGAAGGATGGAGAGAAGGGGCAGTATACACACAAGATTTACCATTTAAAGAGGTAAGCAAGAACCTAACGCTCAGTTAGTAGTTATCTGGAATACCAAGCCTCCTTAGCTGACTCCTTAGGCATGTGAAGGCTCGCTCCTCCCACTTGGAGATTTCCTCCAATTTCAGCAGTGCAGGGTTGGCCCCTCCCTCTGTTTCTGCTGCCTTGTCTTGCATGAGAATTCCAACTGGTAAGTGTGTGATCAGGAGGTGGCAAGCACAGAGCAAAATTAAGGGCCTGGGTGCTGCAGGGGCTTCTGGGAATGTGACAAGACTTCAAAGAAGGTCTCTGGTACATTGGGTTATAAGTATTAGGCAGATGATAGAGCTGCTGCATGTTAAACTTAGTTTGTTTGTTTTTTGTTTTTTGGCAGGGCAAAGTTAAGTTGGGGTTAAGTGACTTACCCAAGGTCACACACAGCTAGTACATGTGTCAGGTGTCTGAGGTTGGATTTGAACTTCGGTCCTCCTGACTCCAGGGCTGGTGCTCTCTACTCACCGTGCCACCTAGCTGCCCAGCATGTGGAACTTTGAAGGGGCTGTGAGACTTGACATTTCTCCAAACTTTTGCTTCCAGTCCTGTCCATTAGGTTCCTTTTCCCCCCAAAGAATTGCCCATCGTACCTATGAAAGGCTAGAAGGCTCGTAGTTGTGGCCAATGCCTGCTGGGTAGTACTTGCCACCTTTTGTTTGTTAGTGAGAGAGGCCATGGATGGGTATGGCTGAGATGGGCCCAGGGCCACATTTCCTGACTCTCAGGCCTGTGTGCCTTCCACTGTATGAGTTGTTTTCTTACATAGGGGACATTCCTTAAAAAAAAAAAAAATTTAACCTGTGTGGTGCTAAAAAAAAATTGTGGCTGTTTATAGTAGGAGTACAGTTAAAATAGAACAAACCTTGAAGGAAATCTCTTTTTTTCTCATGTAATGAATACTGCTACTTGATTGCGGAAAAGTTTTTTTTTTTTTAAAGAATATAATCAAGGAGTTGTAATAAAATTAATAAGTCCACAAATTCAGATCTATTCTGGTTATACACATCTCACAGGTAAATGTTTAATTTGGGTTTCTGGATGTTTGTGAAAAATAGATAAATTTACTTTTATTAATATTTTGTGAATCATTTACTGAACAGTCTCATGTAAATTTTCATGAACTGAATTCTACCCATTATGTAACTGGCGATCTTGCTATATGGTGTATCACTTCTGCCTGTTCTTTGGTTTACAAATTGCAAAAATAATGTTTTGACTGTAACTAGTAGCTAAAGGATTCTAATGAAAAAAAGGAATGAAATTAACATGATTTTCTAGAATGCAAAAAACCAAACCCTGATGAAGCATTTTCTCTGGCATTAAAAATGATGGAATCAAGGGGTACCCTGTAACTAGCTCATGTCACCTGCTTTCTGGTGTCCTCTGGAACACATCCATGATTCTCTTCTTGACCACACAGAAAGCTGCCCACATTTCACCTAGTACCCCAGAGAGGGCTCACCCAATTAGAGGTCCATCAGTATCAACATGTCTTTATCAAATGGTGTTTAACATTTCTTCTTTTCTTTTTGCCCAGTTATTTCCTTTATGCTCGTTTCTTCTTCTTTGTTTTTCACATCTCCCTTAATGAGCCAAATTACGCATAGTTAGCCACTGAACTACTTCTTGTAAACCAGCCCCTTATTCATCATCTCTGTGACCTTTTCTTGAACGCCTTTCAGTTTTTCTCCTTTCAAGGTGCTTTCGACAGAGTAAAACAATGAAGATGCTCTTCTGGTTTATACAGTAAAAGGCCCATGTGCATGAGAGAAGTTGTCTAGTCCAAAGATTATCTCTGCTTTTTCCCCATTTTTCCTTATCTCCCCTGATTCTTCCCTGAGCTTCTCACAGGCACAGCCATAACAGGATAGAAACAGGAAAAGACATTGAAGTTCATAGGAATCGATTTTACTACTAGTTAACAGGTCAGATTAAAAAGTTCAAAGCAGGTGGTTTTTGCAATTATTGGTTGAAATGAAGGTTATCTAGATGCCCAGCTAAAGGGCATTCCTCACAAGGAATGCTTGTTCAGAGCAAATACGGTCATTAATTGTATTTTTGACGGCAGATCTCATCAGCTACCTCAAGTGAGATTACAGTCAAACTTCTCTTACTTATTAAGTAATGAGATGTGAGATGGTAGATAGTGATTATTGCCACGCTTTTGGCCTCTGGATCCCAGGACTTGTACATGCACTGCTGAACCTTAAATCTAGTGCTCTCCCATAACTTCAATATTAGATTAAAGTTGACTTTCTTTGTAATTTAAGGTGCAGATGATTCCACTGCCCATAGAGCCAGAATGAAATGATGGTTGGTTCCTAACCAACAGCTTTGATCACCTTGGGTGGCCTGGTGGTGACATCTGGATGAGGCATCTACGGATAAGAGTCTAGCAAACTCCCTTATTTTAAGGAGGAAGAGACTGAGACCGAGAGATTCAAGTGACCCCCTCAGCGAGGGCAGAGATGGCGTTTGAGGGCTGCTTTCAGCCCATCACTCTTTTCCCCTTGACACAGGAATTTGAGAGACCTTCAGCGTGAAATGAGCACATACATGCCAATTGACTTTATTGGTGAGCTGGGAAGAACCTTTTGTGATGGGTGTTAGGGGGTATGGGCTTGAATAGGACAGTAGGAGATTTCCCTGCACTTTATCTGAAGGTTTAGGTTGGTTACTGTCACTTTTTAGTGGTCCCAGAGCATGAAAAATCCTTCTTCCCCCCTGCTCCCTTTGGATTGCTGAGTTTGCCATGCAGAAATGAAGTGTTATATAATTAAACCGTTTCAGAGATGCAGGAGTGGTGTGCTGCCCTCAAGGTGGGCATCTATGAAGGTCATGGGGTCATAGACCTTGAGCTGCAAGGAACCTTCAAATGGTAAATTCAGTACATTGTTTGTCTGTCTCCAGCGTCCCAGTAGAGGCTTTGGCACATAGTAGGGACTTAAGAAATGCTTGTTGATTGATTAATGGTACAGAAGCCATGGAGTCAAAACTTCCTTATTTTATAGATGAAGAAACTGAGAGACAGAAAGGTTCAGTGATTTACCCAGGGTCAAAAAGCAAAGAAGTTTAGGAGGTGAGATTGAACCCAGTTCTTCCAGATTCCATACCCTACCCATTATGTAGCTACCTCTCACACAAATATGGTCCCTACAGAGAAACGAATCTGTGACATTGGCATTATCAACAACATGCCCTGATTAGTGGAGCTAACCAGCCCTAAAAATGAACATCTACCACTTTATGGCAGAACTCGAAGTTGATTTAATTCACCCCAGTTTTTTCCTCTTAGTGTGCCAGTGTACTTGAAATTGTTTGGATAAACATTTAGATTTATGCCTCGAGATAAATAAGAAGCCAAAGATAACAGAGCTATCTCCAAAGATTCTGCCTTGATGAGATAAATCAAAATGTAAAATTGGTGTTTGGGAAGGAATTGTCTTTTGTCATTAGGATGAACATTGATGTTGTTAAGTTGTAAATGTCTGACTTCCTGACCCCATTTTTATGGGATTTTTTTGGGCAAAGATACTGGAGTGGTTTGCCATTTCCTTCTCCAGGATCCCCATTTTACAGTTGAGGAAACTGAGGCAAACAGGTTAAGTGACTTGCCCAGGTCACGTGGTAGTAAGTGTCTGAGGCTGGGTTTGAACCAAGACCCTCCTTATTCCAAGTCCAGCCTTCTATCCACTGAGCCACCTGGCTGCCTTGGATGAATATTCGATCATTCTGATTGACCATGTTCTTTCTGGTGTCTCTTGACCGCCATCTGCTTTGCTTTGTTTGGGATGGCAGCCTTTCATAGATTTGTAAAATGATGTGGGACTTTTTAGACAGGAACCTGAAAATGCCATATGATTGTCTTATGAGTCCACCTAATAATGATCATGCAAATTGGCATCTTGTAAATTTTCTCTTAGGGTGACTCCCTGAAAAATTGAGCTGTGCTTTTTATTGTATTTTGTGGGTGATAAAAATTGTCATGTATGGATATTGAGCTAGCTTTTGTTGACTTCTTCCCCTGTGTTTTGAGGAGCTCTGATTTTCGTTCTTTGGCCTGAGGAGGGGCTTAGAATTTTTGAGTTGGAAGGCAGTGTGGCATGGTATGAAGTATCACTGACTTCCAGTCCCAGGTGAGCAACTCTGACTTGTGTGGCCTTGGGCGAGTCTGTTTACTTGAGCCTCACTTTCCTGGGATGGGCCCTCCCTTCTAGCCCCTCATTGCTGAAGCATGAATTCTCCTACATTCCGAGGGTAAGGATTCTTGGAGCCATTAGACATTCTTTTCATGCGGTTGTTACGTGCTATCTTCTCTGACATTAGCAAATACCCCAGCCTCCATTTTCTGAAATCTTATATCCCTTTCTCTGACCCTCCCATGAACTTGGAAGGGAGAGAAATCCTGGCAGCATTTAGCTTTTGTCTGTTTTATCCTTTTAAGGAAAGACTGATTTGAAGACATTGGTAAACATGTTTGCCTTTGTGGTCTCATTTTTTAATTCTGCCATGTGTGATATGGGACTTGAGCCACTGCCTTCTTTTGCTTGGACGATAAAGGCCCCTTAAACTAGCTTTGGTTATACTAATAAGCCACAGGGTAAAGAGGAGGAATAAAGAAGGGAATCCCCGAGGATTTCTGCTTCCCGCCATCCACGGACTCCACGGAACATGTCTGTCCTCCATGTTCAGCTTGGCTAGAGATAGAGCCCATGGCCCACGGCCCACACAGTAGCACTCAGTGTCTTGCTTTGGGGAGCTGGGATGAACCTGATGTTGCTTCCCCACTCCCCCTCCTTGGCTAGACCTTTCTGCATTTACCTCTCCCGGCTCCCTCACCAAGAGCAAAGGCACCCCTTAATCCAAAGGAAAAGGCTCACTGATGCCTCAGCTGCTCCTGAGTTTTATCATCTCAACAGCCTTATCAGAGATCCTTCCGACCAGTCTTGTTCGTGTCTGTCCCTAAGAGAAAGAGAAAAATGTTGAGAGTTCCAGCTGCTGGCCCAGGATGTAGCCCTGTTCTCTCTCTCATCCTTTTTTTCTTCCCTCTTAATGTTCTTCCTATTTGTGTTTCTAAGGTAATTCTTTATCTTCACCTGCTTTAATGTAGGCTCTGGATGTTTTTAGGATGCCTCAGAGGTTAGAGTAGATGGGAGAGAATCAAGGGAGAAGCTTCAACCCCAGCGTCATTCTGACTTTGGTGGTCTTAGACATCTGAATGTCTGCTCCTCTCTCCATTCATGTGCAGCTGTGATTCTCTCTTCCTCCCCTCCCCCCAGCAAGGGTTTTTGGGTGCCTCTCTCGGGGCATCATTGCCCCCTAACCCTGGCTGTATTTTCAGTATTTGAACTTCTCACATGGTGATTAAGTAAGCTTTTTGACCCTAGAAGGACCCAAGAGTGACCTACACACTATTTATTTTAGTAATATCATCTGCATGTCTTTTATCATTTCATATGTTGTCTAAATTCTCAAAAATATCTAAGAAGCACCTTTGTCCACTTTCTTTTCGTAAACTTGGGGAAATACTTGTATTTCGGTTATTCTGAGATGCCTCTCCATTAAGAAGTAGTGGCCAGAGTGAGGGATGGAGTTAATACAATTTATTTTAGCAGTTGTGTAGCCTTCACTTGGCCCTTGAGTAAGGGTGAGATCAAACTTTGGGTGAGTAGCCTTTAAAACTGGAACTGCTTCTGTTTATATGACTCATCTTCTTGTTCATTATACTTTTAATGCTATTTATTTTCATATTTGCTTTTCTATTTTTTCATGTGATTGCTTTAATATTAAAAAAAGTCATGTAAAATCTAGTTGTAGACCACCTGTTCAGTATAATTATTTTTGAGTAAAGATTCTAATGGGCAGTCAATGGAGTGGCTAAAATTGTGTTCATTATTTTATTCTTCACAGTAAAGTTCCTGGGTTTGTCAGGATGATTGCTCCTGAGGGCTCTTTGGTATTTCATGAGAAAGCCTGGAATGCATATCCCTACTGTAGAACAAGTAAGCATGACCCCATCAGCTGCTTCTTTCTCCCTGTTTTCTGTCATCCCTGGTGAACAGCTTCACCCCCAGCAGCCAGATCGCTCCCATTCACTTGGTTAGACCAGCCTGGTGGGGACACTTCAGGTTTTAAAGCAGTGGTTCTCAAACCTCTTTTAAAAATTAGTGAGGACCTCCCTCCAAACTTTTGTTTATGTTGGGCTAGATCTTTCGACACTTAGCAGTACTACCATGTTAGAAATTTAAATGCCTCTCTTACTGTGAAAACAGATTGGATCTCACAGACCCCTTGGAAAGGGTCTTGGGTACCTTTGAGAACTACTGTTCTAAAGCCACAGAACTTTGGGTGCTCTCGATCATGGAAGCTGCTCCTGAGTAGGTTTACTGTTACTGCTCATAATAACTGAGCTGTCTAAAGGGTTAGGTTTCCAACCACAGATGCCAGGCAGAGGGCTTTATCCTAATGCTACTATAGAAACCAACAAATGGGAATAAAAGCCAAACCCACTCCAGAAACAGACTCTAAACATTGGGACGTTTTTATTCTGTCATTTCTTGTTACTCTTGTCAGGTAATGTCATATGATGGGGAAATGTCAGATTTTCACACCTGTATGTTTTAGAGTGACTCCTTTAAATAAGACTTGCATTTTCTTTTTTTTTTTTTTTAGTGAAACTATTTTATTTTTTTCCAATTACATGTAATAACAATTTTTAACATTTGTTTTTTAAACATTCTTTTCCTCCCTCCTCTCCCCCTTTCTTGAGAAGGCAAGCACTTTGATATAGATTATACATTTGTAGTCCTGCAAAACATATTTCCATGTTAGCCATGTTGCAAAGGAAAACATAGACCAAGAAAAAAAAAAGAAAGTTTAAAAAATCTGCTTTGATCTGTATTCAGACAGTATCACTTCTTTCTCTGAAGGCAGATGGCACTTTTCACCATGAGTCCTTTGGAATTGTCTTGGATCATTGCATGGCTGAGAAGAGCTAAGAACAGTGTACACTGTTCTCCTGGCTCTGCTCACTTCACTTTGCATTAGTTCATATAAGGACTTACGTTTTCAAGTTAATCCTTTGGCAGTTATCTTTACGAATTGAGTTTTTATTTTATCATCTGTTTGTAGATTTCAAAAATAAAACTATTTTAGAGTATTGAGTTTCAGTAGTGGTATAGGGAGCAGTGTCCTGCAGACTTCAGCTACTAAACGTTCTATATGTGCAGATAGGGTGATGTTTGTGATGTTGAATCATTAGGTTGGGTTGTTTTTTATTCGAATTAATACATTCTGAAATTTCTCCCTTTTCCTTGCCTGCCGATCCATTGCGCCTCAGTCGTGACGGTGAGTAAACAGTTTATCCTATATTGTGTTGCTTTGCTTTCTAAAGCTTACTCCCTGTGCTGTTGCACTCCACCCATTCCTGCTTGTTACTGCCCACAGCTGCATGGCTTCTCCTACTGCATGGCTGTCCTACCCCACCCTCACCTCCTGGTGGTCCTGGGCTTCTCCCTACCATGCCTTCAGCTGCCTCCCTCGTCCCCAGCCCAGCATGCAGCCCTTCCTTCCATGTTCCTCAGGAAGAATAAGGACCAAGAGGCTGGAAAGCAGCTTCTGCCTGTGCAGTGTAGGAAGTTGGCCATCCGAGAGGAAGTCCTTGCTCACTTGGGTCTGGGCATTAACAACATGAGTTTACAGCCTCAGGGGCAGAGGCTTAGATCTGTCCAGAGCATATGCCTGGCTGGGTTCAGGGAGGCTCAGGTTGAATGAATTTTTTTGAAATGAAACAAAACAAGGTGGAAACACCAATACAGTGGTGAGATCAATGAATGTCCTTTTGGTGTGTTTTTCACAGAACGAATATATGAAAGATGACTTCTTCATAAAAATTGAAACCTGGCACAAACCAGACTTGGGAACAATAGAAAATGTAAGTCTCACCTGTTTCCCTTGGTCAAACAGCAATGCCACCCCAGGGAGTATTCACTATGGCTGGAGGTGGGGTGGAGGAATGGGAGTTGGGGGAGTGGCCGGGGAATCCAGGTGGCCCGGGCTCTGGTTCTGTCTCTGTTCTCTATGCTGGCAAAACACTTCCTTTCTGAGCCTTCTTTTTCTCATCTGTCAAATGGGGATCCTCCTACCTCTAGTCCCCACCTTGGTATCAGGGTCGTTGTGTGGCCAGGGTGAATGAAGGTTTTCAGAACGCTTTGTGGTTAGCAGAGCTGGCAAACCGTTGATGTGATTGGCGTGAAGTGCCCTTAGGGGTCCGTTCACTTTCTGCGCTGGGTGGACTTGGGGATTGGACCTAAGATGTAGACAGTTATTGCTCATTGGAGTCCCTCACATTTACATCTCACTGAAAGCTTTCCAAAGTGTGTACCTTATGGCAGCCTGACACCAAGTCCAGCACTCTTCCACCAGGCCTCTCATGATTTAGGGTAACCCCCAGCTCTGTTTTATACCCAAATTTCATCTTCTCTTTCTAAAAACCAAGGATGTTGGTAAGCACCAAGCTTATTTACCTCAGTCTTCCCATTTGTTCTGTCTCTCTTCAGGAGGTGCTAATATTTGGTCACATAGCAAAGGGCCTGATGGGGGAAGAGGAGGCAGAGGCCCCACCTCCCAATACAACACCTAGTCCCCAGTCTCCCCAAGGGTGACTGTATGCACCAATTCCTATCATAGGAAAGTCTGCACTGATCATGGCAAGCCTAAAGAAAATCATTTAGTCCTAAAAGAAGTTTAATAATTAACTTTTTGTTAGAGATTGATGAGTGTTTGTGAGAGAACCCTGTGTTTGTGATCAGCAAGTGCTGATGTACTTTTTATGCAGAATTGTAAGGATGAGTGACCATGGCTAGGTGAATGTAATGGGAGTACTTAATAGAGGCGGGGCTCGTTCTGCTACCTGGTGAAAAGATCCCGCCTCACATTTTAATGAAAGCACCCCATTGACGTACGGCTTTTCTTGGGGACCCTGATCTGAAATGGGGCTTTTTTATAGCATCTCATTAAGATGGGGGTGGTAGTGGTACAAAAGCATTGGAGTAAATATGTGGGAGACTCCAGGCCTAGAAGGGCCGTCACTGGGAGATGTCCGTTGATTGTCTGGGCCTCAGGTTAGACCAGGTGGCTCATGTCTCTCCTTCCAGCTCCTTCCAGGTCTAGGATTCATTCTGAAAAGTGTCTTTACTAATTGACTTTAGATGAGGTCTCTATTTCATTGAAGCACAGATTTAAAGCTGGAAGGGAAACTCAAAACTCATTTAACCAGTCCCCTCCTTCTAAGTAAGGAGACAGAAATCAAGAGTTAAGTGACTTGTCCAAGATCTTACAGGTGATAATAATAGCAGCAATTCGATCTAGGTTGCCTGACTCCCAAAGCAGCGCTCGGCCCCTGTTCCTGCTGCCTCACAATTTAGCTTCTTTACTTTTAGTTTCTTTTTGTTCCTTTGTGCCAGCTTCTTTGCAGATTCTTTCACATAAGGCAAATTCACCATGGTTCGGGTTCCTGTCTTGAACCAAAATGGCAGCACATTAATAGGATCAGTTTCCTAGTGGCTTGTGGGGGATATTTCCAATGACAGGGCATTCTTAAAACTGGCAATCCAGGAATCCTATTATTGATAAACCTCCTCCCATCTCTCATTTCATTGGGAGAAAGAACATCATCATCATCATCATCATCATCTTCATCTTCATCAAGAATCAATAGCTAGCCTTTATGTAGCATTTTAAGGTTGGTCAAGCTTTCTGCTGTTATTACTGTTATCTTATCCCCCCCCCCCCCCCGCCCCAGTTTAAATGACTTGTATATCTTCCTGTAACCACAGCCTGTGTGTGGAAGAGGTGCGATTTGAATTGGGGCCTCCTGACTCCAGTCCAGAGCCTTTCTCCACTCTTCACTTCTTTTTGGCCTGGAGTTGAGAAATTGAATTGGCCTCCAGTTGGTTCCCCCCAAATGGGTTGTTGACTTACAAGTTTTTCTGTTGTAAATTTCTGCAGCATAAAAGAGATTTTGCTGACTAAATTAGACAGTGTGAATGGTATTAATTTTGAAGTTTGTCTTTTAAAAAATTTGTATTGATATTTTTTGTTTTTACAAAATTCATCTTCAAATACGTTTCCTCCCGCACCCAGAGAGCATTCCATTATAACAATGGTTTGTTTTTTTTTCTTTAAAGCAGGTTAGCAAAGCTGGCACCTTGACTGTGTCTTAGAGTCTATGCATTATTGCCCTGGGTGGTGCCTTGCCCAGCGAAGGACAGAAGGCACATATATTTAAGTAATTTTCTTTCTCTGCTTGAAAGGTTGTCAGAATTACTGGGGTTTTTTTGTTGTTTAATTATATTTTTTTATTTTTAGTTTACAACATTCAGTTCCACAGGTTTTGGGGTTCCAAATTTTCTCTCCCTCCTTCTCCTCTCCCCAAGGTGGCATGTAATCCAGTGTAGGTTCTACATTTACCTTCACATTGAACTTATTTACATAATAGTCCAGTTGTAAAGAAGAATTATAAATAATGGAATGAATCATAAGAGAGGAGAAATGAAACCAAAAAAGAAGGGGAAAAAAAGACAGCCTATAGTTTGCCTCCATCTACATTCAGATTCCATAATTCTTTCTCTGGATGTGCATAGATTTTTCCATCATGAGTCTTTTGGAGCTTTCTTTGAACCTTGTATTGATGAGAGGAGTCAAGTCTATCAAAGTTAGCCCTTAGAGTGACTGTATGTCTCTAATCGTATATAATGATCTCCTGGTTCTGCTCCCCTCACTTAGCATCGGTTCATATATGTCTTTTCAGGTTGTAATGAAGTCTGTCTGTTCCTCATTTCTTATTGCACAATAATATTCTGTTACATTCATATACCACAATTTGTTTAGCCATTCCCCAATTGATGGACATCCCCTTGATTTCCAATTCTTTGCCACCAGAAAGAGAGCTGCTATAAACATTTTTGTACATACACGTACATTTCCCATTGTATGATCTCTTTGGGATATAGCCCTAGAAGTGGTATTGCTGGGTCAAAGTGTGTCCACATTTTTATAGCCCTTTGGGCATACTTCCAAATTGCCCTCCAGAATGGCTGGATCAGTTCACAACTCCACCAACAATGTAAGTGTTCCTATTTTCCACATCCTCTCCAGCATTTATCATTTTCCTGTTTTGTCATGTTAGCCAATCTGACAGGAGAGATGTGGTACCTAAGAGTTGTTTTGATTTGCATTTCTCTAATCAGTAGTGATTTTGAGCATTTTTTCATATGCCTATAGATATCTTTAATTTCTTCCTCTGAAAACTGCCTGTTCATATCCTTTGACCATTTCTCAATTGGGAAATGACTTGTATTCCTATAAATTTAGTTCAGTTCCCTGTGTATTTTAGATATGAAGCCTTTATCAGAGACACTGGTTGTAAAGATTTTTTCCCAATTTTCTGTTTTCCTCCTAATCTTTGTTGCACTGGCTTTGTTTATACAAAAACTTTTTCATTTAACATAATTAAAATTATCCATTTTGCATTTTGTAATGCTCTATGTCTCTTGTTGGGTCACGAATTCTTCCCTTTCTCATAAATCAGACAGTTAAACTATTCCTTGCTCTCTCAAATTGCTTATGTATCAGCCTTTACTCCTAAATCATGAACCCATTTTGATTTTATTTTTGTATATGGTATAAGATATTGGTCTATGCCCAGTTTCTGCCGTACTATTTTCCAATTTTCCCAGCAGTTTTTGTGAAATAATGAATTCTTAACCCAGAAGCTGGATTCTTTGGGTTTATCAAAGAGTAGATTGCTGTAGTCGTTGACTATTGTGTCTTGTGTTCCTATCCTATTCCACTGATCCACCATTCTGTTTCTTAGCCAGTACCAAGTAGTTTTGATGACTGCAGCTTTGTAATACAGTTTAATATCTGGTATGGCTAGGCCACCTTCCCTAGCATTTCTTTTCATTAATTCCCTTGATAATCTGGACCTTTTGTTCTTCCAGATGAATTTTGTTATTATTTTATCCAGCTCTGGAAAATAATTTTCTGGTAGTTTGATTGATATGGCACTGAATAAGTAAATTAATTTAGGTAAAATTGTCATTTTTAGTATATTAGCTCGGCCTACCATGAGCAGCTGATGTTTTTCCATTTATTTAGATCTGACTTTATTTGTGTGAAAAATGTTTTGTAATTGTATTTGTATAGGTCCTGGGTTTGTCTTGGCAGATAGACTCCCAAATATTTTATAGTGTCTACAGTAACTTTAAATGGAATTTCTCTTTCTATCTCTTGCTGTTGGGCCTTGTTAATAATATATCGGAATGCCGAGGATTTATGTGGGTTTATTTTATATTCTGCAACTTTACTAAAGTTTTTTATTGTTTCAGATAGTTTTTTACTTGATTCTCTAGGATTCTCTAAGTAAATCATTATATCATCTGCAAAGAGTGATAACTTAGTTTCTTCTTTGCCTATTCTAATTCCTTCAATTTCTTTTTCTTCTCTTATTGCTAAAGCTAACATTTCTAGTACCAAATTGAACAATAGAGGTGATAATGGACATTTTGTTTCACACCCAACCACCCCCAGATCTTACTGGAAATGTGTCTAGCTTATCCTCACTACATATAATGCTTGCTGATGATTTTAGGTAGACGCTATTTATAATTTTAGGGAAGACTCCATTTATTCCTATGCTTTCTAGTGTTTTTAATAGGAAAGGGTGTTGTATTTTGTCAAAAGTCTTTTCTGTATCTATTGAGATAATCATATGGTTTCTGCTAGTTTTGTTGTTGATACGATCAATTATGCTGATAGTTTTCCTAATATTGAACCAGCTTTGCATTCCTGGAATAAATCCTACCTAGTGTAGTATTCTCGTGATACATTGCTGCAGTCTTTTTGCTAATATTTTATTTAAAACTTTTGCATCGATATTCATTAGGGAAATTGGTCTGTCATTTTCTTTCTCTGTTTTGACTTTTCCTGGTTTAGGTATTAGTACTATATTTGTGTCATAAAAAGAATTTGGTAGGACTCCTCCTTTGCCTATTTTCCCAAATAGTCTATAAAGTATGGAAATTAGTTGTTCTTTAGATATTTGATAGAATTCACATGTAAAATCATCTGGCCCTGGAGATTTTTTCCTAGGGAGTTCATTGCTTGCTCAGTTTCTTTTTCTGAGATGGGGTTATTTAGGTATTTTGCTTCCTCTTCTGTTAACTTGAACAATTTATATTTTTGTAAATATTCATCCATTTCCCTAAGGTTGTCAAATTTGTGGGCATACAATTGGGCAAAATAATTCCTAATTATTGTTTTAATTTCCTCTTCATTGGAAGTAAATTCACCCTTTTCATTTTTGATACTGGTAATTTGGTTTTCTTTCTTTTTTTAATCAAGTTGACCAAAAGTTTATCAATTTTATTGTTTTTTTTTTCATAAAATCAGTTCTTAGTTTTATTTATTAGTTCAGTAGTTTTCCTGATTTCAATTTTATTAATCTCTCCTTTGGTTTTCAGTATTTCTAATTTGGTATTTAATTGGAGATTTTAAATTTGTTTTTCTAGCTTTTTCAGTTGCATGCCCATTCATTGATCTCCTTTTTATTTATTTTATTCATGCAAGCATTTAGAGATATAAAACTTCCCCTAAGAACTGCTTTTGCTGCATTCCATAAGTTTTGGTATGTTGTCTCATTATTGTCATTCTCTTGAATGAAGTTATTAATTGTTTCTGTGGTTTGTTCTTTGGTCCATTCATTCTATAGGATTAGTTTATTTAGTTTCCAATTAATTTTTAGTTTATCTTTCCATGGTCCTTTATTACAAATAATTTTTTATTGTACTGTGATCTGAAAAGGATGCATTGACTATTTCTGCCTTTCTGCACTGGATCGTGAGGTTTTTCTGCCCTAGTACATGGTCAGTTTTTGAGGATGTGCCATGTACCACTGAGAAAAAGGTATATTCTTTTTTGTCCCCATTCAGTTTTCTCCAGAGGACTATCATATCTACCTTTTCTAAAATTCTATTCACTTCCTTAACTTCTTTCTTGTTTATTTTGAGGTTAGATTTATCAAGTTCATAGACAGGGAGGTCGAGGTCCCCCACTAGTATAGTTTTGCTGTCTTTCAGTAACTCCCTTAACTTCTTCTCTAAGAATTTGTATGCTAATACCACTTGGTGTTGAGAGCCACTGGTTTTAGGATTATATTTTGTAATTCTTGAATTTTGTAATTCTTGAAATTCTGTAAAGGACCACTAAGAGTCCCTTGAAGAGTATGTCACAATGATGGCCTGACTTCATTTTCATGGCCTTCGCCGTTTCTGGACTTAAGGACAAAATGAAGTAGGGCTTCAGGGCCTCTAAATTTAAAAGCCAGCAGCTTAATTAGTGAAATGATTATTTGGGTTTTCATGGCTCATGAAATGTGGAATGGAGATAAAGAGAACTTGGTGCTTGAGATCATTTTGCTTCATATGGATCATCATAAGTCTTACTCCTCTCTTCTTCTGCAGGTACATGATTTAGATCCTAACACATGGAAGACGGTTGAAATTGTCCATATCGATATTGCAGATCGAAGTCAAGTAGAACCTGCAGTAAGTATCAGGAGTGTTATTTTTAATGACCACCTTACTGCAGCTAGGTAATGTTACCTCCTTGTCTTCAGCATCTCGTATGGGTCCCCTGCACTCAGGCTTGGGCCTAGATACACAGCCATAAAGAGATTGTGTGTATGTGTGTGTGTGTGCGTGCGCACATGCATGCATGCATGTGTGCATGCAAGTATGTGTGTGTACGCGCGTGTCTGTGTCTGAGTGTGCATGTTTTCCCGACTTCCCTTCCTCTAACTCCTGTTGGGGCGTAAGTGAGATCTGTGGCAGGGGGCCTCTCCTTTTTAAAAGTACAATATTCTAAAAATCTGAACATTAAAAACTGATTAGGGACAAGCAGTTATTTGCCTTACAAAAAGGATTTACTTCAGGGTCTCTTTCTTTCTTTTCTTTGCTAGGCAGTTGGGGTTGAGTGACTTGCCCAGAGTCACACAGCTAGTAAGTATCAAGTGTCTGAGGCCAGATTTGAACTCATATCCTCCTGATTCCAGGCCCAGTGCTCTGTCCTCTGTGCCACCTAGCTGCCCCTGCTTCAGAGTTTCTTAACACCTTTAAAGTGAGGTTAAAGCATCAAGAATTAACTGACACAGAACTTTTCAGTGACACATTCATGTCACTGTGGGGGCATTCATCTATTCCGTACCCGTTGCCGGTGCTGTGAAGGGACATCAGCTGGCTGAAGAATCAGCCTGTTTGTAAGATTGTGCATAGAGCGTTCTGGTGGAGACATCCTCAGATAGCCCTTCCGTTGTTGGACACTCCTTTCATGTAGGACGCTGTACCTTTTATGGGCCCTTTGGGTTTGGTGTGTTAGAAAATACTACTTTTCAGCAAGATTTGTTTTCAGATGACATGTCTTTGTTTTTAACCTAACCTTGTGGATCTGATGCATCTGACTTAAAGCATACAGGATTCAAGTTTTCAGTGGAACACCTGCATGTTTTAAATAACAAAAGAAATGATATAGTGAAGCTCTTTCTTACTAATTCAGAGCCCTGAAGCCTGGAAATCAGACGGGACCTTTTTGTCATCTCCTCACTGCTCCCCCAAGCAAGCCTAAGCCAAGTGTAGGCCTACAGGCCTTCACTTCTATTTCTATTTTTGGTCTTGTCTTATTCCATGATCTTGAACTAAACAGAAACTGACCGAAGAAAATGAAGTTGTGATTTTTTACTGCTGGAATCTGGTAAACATGTCAAGCAGGAATCCCCAGCCCTCTAGTGAGTGGGGTAAAGGTGGCTCTACTTTGCATTTCCTGGAGTTCTAAGGACAAAACAGTGCCAGGGTTAGTGTGTGGTCCCTGAGCCAGCAAGGAGCCCCCCTACTGAGGCGCCTCAGGGACAGAGGAGGTGTTTGGAGAGCAGCCACTGGCTCTGATAAGGACTGGTTGATCTGGTGGCTGGCAGAGGACCCTTGTCTAGGAGAACTGTAAGTTAAGGAGGGTCCAGGGATGTGAGGGGCCTGAGCATTTCTGATAACTTTCTATCCATCATTTTTTGATGTTACCAGCTGGCGGTAAGAGGATTTTGCAGGAATCCCCAGCAAAGGCATTCTGGTATAGTGTTTGGGGAAGTACAAACACTCACAAGGTGTGGCCCGTGCCCATGTATCTGTATGTGAAAAAGATACTACTGTGTACACTACCTCAAAGACGGATGGTATTGTCAGGGTGGGTAGTCTCCCCACCAATGAAGATTGCAGCCCTTCTTTGTCTCTGTTGGCAGTGCTGGGAGGAGTCTGTTGCCTTGTGGTGAGGAAGCTGTCTCACTTTAGCTAGACTGGTCTCTCTGTGGTAGGTGTGGTGTATAGTCAGTCACCAAGCCTTCCCATCGTGCTAGGACCTGCTGGAACTGGGGCTGCTTTACTTTTGTGATCTTGGAGAATGAACACTAGTCACCTCCACACCTCAGAGAGGTATTACAGGGAGACTTCAGAGGATGTCAATCTTTAGGTCTCAGATAAGTGACCCAGCATATGCTGTAGGACTCCCAGGTGGAGCCAGTGGGATACTGGGGTAGGAACACAGCTGGTGTCTTTGGGTTCAGCTGCAGTGAAGGGGTTCAGGCAGAGCAGTCAGCTTAGGTCGGACTCAGAGGGGAGAGGCTTTGTCCAGACTTGGGTAATGGAGGGCAGAGCAGTCTCCGTTTTAAGAAGATTCAGCTGGTCATGGTGTGTGGTGTAGATTAGAGCAGTCATGTCCAATTCGAGGAGAGAGACCCCTGGAGGCCTCATATTGACATAGATTCCCACAAATTAATATTGTCTAAGTTGTGTATTTTTATTTATTTTGTTAAACATTTCTCTTTTGCGTTTTTAAGCTGGTTTGGGCTGCCTGAGGGGTGATTTCTGGGGAGCTGCCATGAGTTTGACGCCTGAAGATTAGAATGGGGGGGAGGAGAGGGAGTTCCAGAGCTGTTGTGACAGACGTGGGTTGCAGTTCAAGAAGGACCGTGTTCAGAGGGGGAGTGCCTGGTGTGTCTTGCATGGACCAGAAATCTCAGGGCCTCTGCTTGAGCCCTCCATTCATGTGTGTCCTCACTGCCTTCACACACACAGCCTTAGAGATGGTATTTTCTGTTAGGATTTGGCTTAACCGGTTTACTTTGGACTGGCTAATGTTCACCTCAGGGTTGGGTTTTTTACTTTTAGTTCCACTTTTGTGTTTTACACTTAGAATTATGTCTTTGATTTACTACTCTTGTCTACAGTTTGTGTCTTGTGGACAAAATAGATGCTTAAGAAGCCTAAGAAATTGCCTGAGACAAAGGAGAGGGCCCTGGGAGTGAGTGGTCAGCATGGCCAGGCCAGAGGCCATCCCCACCTCAGTGCCTCCCATCCAGGTTGGTTTGTGGCAGACCTGAGTGTGGGTCCCATGTGTCTGATTGCTGAGGGGGAGTGGAGTGGTCACACCAGAAACTGAAACCTGCTTTTGTTAGTAGGCCCTGAATGATGTCTGTGTCGAATTGTTTTTGTTGTCTCAATTTATGTTGGAAATGATGTCCTTAAATACTAGTCTTGAAAACGCTTTTATGATAAGGTTAAAGAATAGCATTACTTGTTTTGGGGTGCTAAAGAGTGTTGGAGATTGCTCAGTCCAGCCTCACTGCCCTTCATTTTATAGGTGGTGGTGGTGTTCAGTCACGTCTGATTCTCTGTGACCCCATTTGGGATTTTCTTGGCAAAGATCCTGGAATGGTTTGCCATTTTACAGATGAGGAAGCTGAGGCAAACAGGGTTACGTGACTTGCCCAGAGTCACACAGCTAGTAAGTATCTGAGGTTGGATTTGAACTCAGATCCTTCTTATTCCAAGCCCAGTCTTCTATCCACTGAGCCACCCAGCTGTCCTTTTTATAGGTGAGGAAACTTAAGGTCAGCATTAGGGGCCTACTGTATGCAGGGCTGGGTACTAGGTTTGAGGGGTACAGAGCCCAAAAGGGTGCAGCCCCAGACCTTGAGGTGCTTATGTGCGCTTTGTGGTGGATGCCCCAGGTGCTCAACCTGTAAGTACAAGGTATTGGGGTGGAGGGGAGGTGGCGGCCCGAGAAGATATCTTTTTCCCTTCCATTCAAAAAATTGTAGTCTAGGGAGTCAGTACGAGTAGAAAGTGCAAATGATATGTGTGCAAGGTGCTTTGCAAACATGTAAAAATTGAGCTATTAATGACAGTATTAAATTTTTTTAAGATTTTAAAGAAACTATGACTTGAAAGTATTTTGACTCATTTAACTCCACCTTGTGGTTGTTTTTTGCAATTGCAAATGAATTTAATGAAAGAAATAGAGCCAAGAAGGTTTTATTTAAAGTTCTAGTGTTTGTTGGCTCCTCTGAACTTAGAACCCCGTTGTCCTGCTGGTGCCCAAGAAAAGGAAATCAGCCCTGCCGAGCATCTGACTGCCTTTGTTGTGGGAGTGGATCGGACACCCTCCCCTGGCCCTTAGCCCAGCTTAATCCTCCCTTTAGCCATCAGGTGCTTGCAGAGGGCGTTTGGTTTTTTAATTGCATTTCTACATAGGGTGAAAAGGTTGACATCGCCAGGCTGACTGTTCAGGATCCTGTGATCCTGGGAGCTTTGGGGATTCTTCACCCTTGGATCTGCAGTAGCATTTAGAAACATGAGAGCACTGGTACCTGTGGCCTCAGGATGCTTAATGTTATGCCTGGCACATAGTAGGCACTTAGTAAATGTTTTTTGGTCGATTGATTCACTTAAAATATCCTCAGGCTGGTACTTTGGCTTCATGTAACCTTAATTTTCCTCAGCTGTGAAATGGGAATAATAATTACCTAATTAGTATTAAATCATGGGCTCGTAAGAATCAAGCGAGAGGATGTGTGTGTGTCATACTTGGGAAAGTGCTGAAAGGTGTCAAGAGGAGTTGGCAGGTTTAGGTTCCAGTCTGGGGGCCCTGGTGACCTGGAATCTCTCATTGACAGCAACTTCTAGGTGGAGGGCACAGCTGGGGGAGGCAGGCGGGGCCTATCCGCTTCTGGAGACAGCTTGTGCTCAGTCCGGGTTGGTTAGATATTGAGTGTCTGAAGGGAAGCCATGTGAGCGAGGGCAGCAGATCCCAGAGACCATGAGATGCCATCACGAGGGGGGCCGGCTTCAGTGTTTAGGAGGGACCTGGGGCTTTTTTGTCTGTTGCTCCTTTCTCTTTATGTTGTCCACTTTCAGCTCTGCCCCAATCTGACTTGTGCAGTGCCTTGTTCCTTTACAGGTCAGGACTTTGGATGGTGTCAGGAGTGTGATTTGAGGAGCTCCAGATAGGCCAAGAAGGAAGGAGCAGGGTACGAATTCTGCCATTGTAGCCTGACCCTGAAGTTCTTGTGTTCTCGAGGCCTTGGGAGGCAATGGCCTACGTGCCATGTGTCCTATGTATTTAGGCTGTTTTATTTCCACAAACTTGAGGGTCATTTGTAAATGACCAAATGGTTTTATGTCAAATTCAGGAATATTTAGGCTTTGTGGTTAGAAAAAAATAGAATTTGATTCCAGGTTGACAGCGTTCCATGCCAGAATGGGAAGCTTTTTAAGGTTTTCATTTCAAAAGTTGCAATTGATATGTAACCAAAATAGAAAACTGGGAATTTTCTTTAGAGGTTCTGATGAAACGCACATGCCTAACCTCCATGTCATTTCTACAGTGTACGCAAATAATTCTTCTGCCATATGCTTCTGCTTTTTTAAAGGTATAAATTTAAACCTGGCCCTTTTAATCATCCCCAGCCCTTTGTCTAAGTAACTTTACATGCTTTGTATACAAAGTCACTTCCCAGGAGAGGGAGAGTCTTTAAAGTCTGCAGAAGTGTATACCCGATTCGCATCAGAGAACCTGCTGTTGGGGGAACTAATTTGAAAGAAACTGAGAACAGAAAAAGCCCAAAGAAATTGAAACCAGCTTTTTGGTATGTATATACAGTGAGAGGAAAGCATGTATCGGTTTGTTGTGGTACAGCATTCCTGACGTGACTTTGTTTTGGGGATTGCCAATTTTTATCTTTAGTGTTTAATTCAGGTGATTAAAGCTTTATAAAATGATATAACTTGGTGAAATTAATGATAATTCATAATAATAATAGCTAACATTTGTAAATTGCTTCCTATGTGCCAAGCACTGTGCTAAGTACCCTGGGAGGTAGGTCCTGTTATTAGCTCCGTTTTCCAGCTGAGGAAACTGAGATGGGCAGAGGTTATTAAGTGACTTGCCCAAAGATACCCAGTTAGGGAGTCTCTGAGGCCAGGCCCCGTACTCTGTGCACGGTGGCGCCCCCCCCCCACCCCCCCCGCCTCTCTGATGCACATATCTGCTCATGAGATGGATGAATAATAGAAAATGTGGTATGGACATGTGGAGGTTGAGCTGGGAGGCTCCTCCTCCAGTTTCCTCATTTTATACACATAGAAACTGAGGCCTCGAGAGCCAGCACCCTGACCTCAAGGCCAGGCCTCCTAGGTCACTCAGGGCACCTGACCTTCCCCTCCTGTCCTCTCACCTTCTCTTTCCTCCTTTAAATTGGAAGTAATAGATAAGTGTGTCCACCTTCCTCTTTTTCATACGATTTTGGAGCTGGGAAAGGACTCTAAGAGAGAACTGTATTTAGCCCCATCTTTTCACCATGTCCAGAAGGAGGGCAGTGGCCTTGCTGGGCTGATGCAGCCAGAAGCTCTGAGTCAGTCTTGGAGCCAGCTGGGGTCTCAGGCTCCTTTGACTTTCCCCTTCTTGCTGAGGGCTTGTGCTTCTCCAGACAGATTTCTCATCGCCAGCTGGGCTGTGACATGCTGCGTCAGTGTGGGCATTTATAAAAAGGAATTGGGGTCATAGCTTTAGAGGTGGGCGCAGGCCCCTCACTTTGCAGAGAAGGAAACAGGCTCATCTAGCGATGGGGACTTGCCTGGGGTCATTTAATGTGGGCTCCTCAGACTGGGAGTACAGAGTCTAAACAGTCTGCACTCAAGCTTACATTCTAGCAGGAAGTGACGTGTCTGCCGGTGAGTGTTTGCAGATTATATACGAAGCATTGTTAGTGGGGAGGCCTGAACATCTTGGGGTCAAAAAAGCTCATGTAGGACGTAGAGATGAGCTGAGTTTTGAAGGCCCATTCCCTTTATAATGAAGTACCCACGGCCGTTTTTGTTGAGTCATTCAAAGTGACCTGAAGTCTTGAAGCAGACGGGGCGCTAGGCCGGAGAGTGTCTCTGCCTTCTTAGGAAGGATGGCAGCGTTTGATTGGTTCTCTGATTGCCCCTCTGCCACTGAAGCTTTGTTCTTCATCAGTTGGTTTTGTTTGAGTGGATAGATATTGTTCCCTGGTCATCGGGCAGCAGAAATGGCTTTATTTGTGGTCAGAAAAGCACATACAAGTTCAGCGCTACAACCCTTCATTTTTATGATATGGTTTGGAGGAGATCTGGAGATCTCCGGCTTGGATCGACACTTGCCTTTTCTGTTCTGTTTTGTTCTGGCTCTTAACCTCATTTCACATAAACAAAACAGTAAATAAAGCCTTTGGGCCTTAGATTAAAAAATAAAGTTTTTTGCCGACTTGACCTTCCTGCTTAAAAGTTTGTTACCAAATGTCCCATTGACTTGTGTGGTGACTGTTTTAGTCAGAAGCATTCGAAACCTGGCTGAGCACGCAGTTCTTTGTTTGGTTCTTCTGAAGTTCCAGCTGACTTTGAAAGTGTTTAGCAAAAGTCAGGCATGATTTTGCATTCTCAGTTTCTAAAACCATTTTAGCCTTTACTCCATCATTCTATTATTCCCTTGCACTGAGCTACCATTTGGTACACTTTGATACTTAATTTCAAAATCCCGAGCAAGCATAATTTATTTTAAACCTTTGTGTAAACAAATTCTTGCTTTTTATGCACAGATCTCTAAGTTTCCTTTTTCTCTTTGAATCTGGGCCTTGGCATGTGACTAGATCTTAATGAAGTTAGTTTCAGTTGCCTAGGAAGTGGAAGTTTGGGTCATGCTGTGGGCATCCACGGTTTCTGATAACTCTTGGGTTCTTTGTGACTTTAAGCCACCATTTCCCATGGATAGAGCTCTGTAGAATGCTCCAATGTCATGGACTTGATTGTAATGAGGAAGAGTCAGTGCTAACATAGGCCTTGGTCCTTCATTTGGAAAACATTCAGAACCTCTTAAACATTGACTTTTGATACAGACATTGGTGGTTTTTCTTCCTCCAGATAACTTTGTAACTCTTAAAAGGCCTAAGTGGAAGAAATAGAAGTGGGATTGCAAGGACAGCTAAGTAGCGTAGTGGAGAGAGTGCTGGCTCTGAAATCAGAAGGACCAAAGTTCAAATTGGACCTCAGACACTTAGTAGCTGTGTGACCCTGGGACAATCACTTAACCCTGTTGGCCTGAGTTTCCTCATCTGTCAAATGAGCTGGAGAAGGAAATGTGAATCACTCCAGTATTGTTGCCAAGAAAACTGAAATGACTAAAAAGAACAAGGACAAATGCCAGACTGGGGCCCTGGGTGCACTGACTCTTGCTTCTGCCCTTCAGACGCTGGTGCGGTGTTTATTGGGGGAAGATTTTAGGTTTTTATTGGGCAGCTTTTATCTGTGACCTCCTTGATTTCTTAAGATGTACTTTCTGCTCCTTTGCTGAGATCTCTGGGCACCCACCTTTTGAGCTCTGAAAAGAACCTTTGTCGATACATGGCTGGGATCCAGCAGGTCTGATGACCACTTGAGCCCACAAATGTTGCTGATGTCACCATTTTTTCTTTTGTCAGTGAGATTTCTTTTAAAATAAACATTAAAGGTCAGGATTCTACCCTGAAACCTTGTAATATTTACGTTCGTGGGTAAGTTCAGTAAAATGTACCTATCAAAGTTTATGACAACTTGTGACCCAGCCCCTAAAGTATGATGGCCCTTTTTTAAATTAAAAATAAAAGCTAGTGTTTACATAGCAGAGGTGTGCAGAGTGCTTTATATATGTGATCTCATTTGGTTAAAAAAATCCGAGGGGAATTTTTTTGTTAAAAATCATGTAATTTGCCAGGCTCCTCTTGATCCAGGCAGGCTTAATAAGTGCAGTCATTCTGGTGTCCTTTTCTGGTGCCAGTTAATGGTGAACAAGAAAGTGAAAAAATTGATTTCCCTTTAAAAAAGAAGTTTGAAAACTCCCAGGATATTGGGCTGATATATGGTAGAAGTGGTTTTGTCTGACCTGCCCTGAGGAAGCTTGACAGCGCCCTCTGGTGGGAGTTGTTCGCTTCAACCCGATTTTCTTTTCCAATAGATTTTTTTCTCTTTGTGAAACTCCTCCGACGTTTGCTTGTTCACAATGCCTCACTGGAGTTCGTTAAACTTCACGATTTATACTGACACAGAATTAGGAGAAAATCTCCATGAGTTGATTTAACCAATAGGCAGATACCTTTTTCAGGTTTGTTGCAAATGTTGGAGGAATGGGGTGCAAAAAGAACACTTGCTTTAGAGGGTATCTTTTTTTCTGAACTATATTCACCAGCAGCTTCTTTTTAAAGCTTAGAAATTTAACACTGAGCATCAATATAAATAACCTTGTTTGGTGACCATTTCCTCTTAAGTAAATGTTAGTGCATTGAAGCAGTCACTGTTTAGGGCCTCATCGGGAGCTTTTTATCTGTTCATTCTTTTCTACTTTTCCTTATATGACTTTTAAAAGTCTGTCAGTATGGAATTTGAAATATGTAGTCTTTTTTGAGAGATGGCAAGTTAATCAGAGGGTGCCCAGAGCATTCGGTGACATCTACACCCCTGGTTGTAATATGTGATGTGGAGGAGACTTTTTAAGTAAGGGAGTGAACCTTTGGGTGCTAAGTGTTATGACTATTCCATCCATAACTCCTTTAGAGACACCTTACCCTTACTTTTAACAAATCATTATAAAAAAACAGCCTGAAGATCTGGACATGTCTAGGATAGCAGATGAAAGGGTTTCCTACTTTAAAAATGATTAACTACAAGCAACCTTGAAATTATGTTTGATTTACATTGAGTTTTTCAAGGTTTGGCATAGTAAGGTTTCCAGCTTCAGACAAAGGAGACTAAGAGACAGCACTTGGTATTTCTGTAGGAATTGATCACCTCCTCATACCCATCTTGAGCCCATGACTTCCCCCATTCAGGAGACTGAAGCCATGGACCTACATGGATCTCTCATGCAAGATGCAGACTCTAAAAAGAGTGTGAAGAGCCAGCAGTACAGTGGGTAGCTGGGCAGTGGGCGAGAAGACTGTGCTGGTGGGCAGACTGCAGAGATCTCCACAACTTGGCTTTCCCTCCTCACAACAGACTTTTAAAACACACTGTAGCCATGTTTTCTGAATTACCTGCCTTCCCATAGAATTTAGAGCTAGTGATAGCCAGCCTAATGACGCTACCTTTTATAGATGAGGGGACTGAGACCCAGACAAGAAGTGATTTGGTCCTCAACCAGTTAGAAGCAAAGCTGTTCCTGGCAGTAGTTGTGAGAAGCTAATGTGATGCTTTGTGTAAAATTCTTTGCAGACGTTGGCTCTTGAAGCTGGGCTAGGGCTCCCCTTCCCAGGCCACTGCCCCCATTCACACCCATCGATCTCCTTCCATCCCTTCAGGCTGACCTGCGAGAGAATATGTTCTCTTTCTTTACGTTTCCAAGGCCTCTTCCTGCTGGCCTTCAAGTCCCCATGGTCATTTCATCCCTGAGCCTTTGTGCCCTGTGTATTTCACAGGATTGTTGGGAGACTTAAATGAGGGAATGTTCTCTCAAGGGATTTGAAAACCTAAAAGCACATTACAAATGGGAGCATTTACAACCCATGTCTTTTTATACTTGAGAGAACAGTTGGCTGAGAGTGAGTGTGAATACTTGGAATAACTTGATGCTTTCACGTTTTATTTGTAAACACTGGCCCTGTAGAAGGTGGTGTGGCTTACTGCTTATTTTTACACTCATTTTGCTAAAATCAAATTAGAGTTTAAAAAGCACCTGCATGATGCTTTCCTCTTGAAAAGTAATCTTATTTTCAGCTAAGCAGTACACATTGGATTTTTTAAAAAAATAGTCCCCGCCATGCCATAGCAGATTTTCAACCTCTTGTCTCTTTTAAAAAGTCCAGGTTTCCTGGGGGGTCACTCCATGTTAAGGGTAGCTTCTGAAAGGCCAGCAGAGCTCACACCTTACAGAAGGGCATCAAGCCCCTGGAATTGCTTCTGTGCTTCACCCTATTAGGGATCATCTCATGCATTGTTGATTGAATTTACACCCTGTTACCATAAAAAAGGATACTCAGTTTTTCAGTTCATATATCCCATTAAATGTTTCTGGTACCTTCCTTCTAATAGATAAACTAACTAGGTTCCTCTCTGAAGGTGCATTGTTGGAGCTGGCGTGTTAATTTCATGAATGGAAGGTCACTTACGCATGCTGGTTGTGAGGACTCTTTCTGCCTGTTCTGTTTTGAAGAATTTAATGGAATAGTTGCCTGAGATTGTCACAACTGATGACTTAGCTTGCTAATATTCAATGGTATACATGATTTTTAATGTTAAATAAAATCTTTCCACATATCACTAGTGCTTCAGGCATATCCTAATTTAGTTGTAAGATATATGCTGTTGTACAATATGAAACAAAGTTATCCAGAGGAAATGGACTTTATTTTAATGTGATAAAGATACCTAATGCTTCATTGGAACCTTTTTTAGGTCATATTTTTTCTGGAAATGGTTCATTGATTAAGGCTGACAGTTATAGTGTAGAATGATTATCCACATGTGTATTTTGTGTCTCATCATCTCATCTGAGAATTGAGGAAATTGCTATTTGTGCGCAGACCATGTTTCTGTCCTTTTAAGAGTCACACAGACTAAACCTGCCACCTGCCAGGTGGGGTGGACAAAGAAGGACGAGCCGGCCAGCTGCTCTGGGCCTCTCTTTGCATTTAGCACCTGGAACAATATCAGCAACTTGTTCAATGGGGGAGGGAGGCTACTGTAGCTTGGATTTAATAGGAATGTTTTGTTACAGTTGTTTCTGCTTTTATCTCCTTCAGTATATAATTGGGGAAGGTTGATCTTGAGCTGTTTGGCTAACTAATTTCTGATACAAATGTAAAGCGACAAATATCTGGAGGGAAAATTAGCTCAGCTGAATTAGTGCTGTCATTTAACATTCGAATGTCCAGCACATATTTAATTAGCCGCACTCTGTGTCAGACAGTTCCCCTGGAATGTCTCAGTGCCCCCCACATACTCCATGAAATTGGGGGAGACTGAAAGCCACCTGCCTCAGAGACCTCATCAGCGTGTAAACTTCTGGCACCAGTATATATAGTTGATCCCAGCTCCTCTGACTGAGACCCTGAGGCTTTATTTGACTTGTCTGTGGTGCTGCATCTCCATGCAGATGATTGCTGGATGTGTATGGCCAGCTCTGATCTCCCTCTGTGGTTAGCACAGTGCCTGGCACATGGTAGGCATCTTCCAATTTCCTGTCACCATCTAGCTGCCTTTTGGACATCTTGAATGAAATCTTCTGTAGATAACTTAAACTTAACCATCTCCAGAACAGAATTCTCCCTAAACCTGTCCCTCAGATTCTCTGCCTCAGTGTCATCCTCAGTCCACTCACTTTGGTATATTCTGCTCAGATACTAAAGTGATTTTTCTGAAATGTAGGTCTGGCCATGTCATTGTTGCAACAATCTGCTAGCGGCTGCTGAAGGGGTGTAAGACCCACCAATAACCAGCACACAGAAAGCTGCCCACACAGCTTCTTTTGGTCTGCTTAACTAAGGAAAGCTATGTGAAGGGATTAACAATCTTACTTTAATCCAGCGTACGAATATCATTCACTTAGTTCAGGGGAAAAAGCCAGTACCCTGAACTTCAGAGCAAAAACAAACAAATTAGAAACATCAGCAGACAGACCTTCTCTGATTCAAATCTCAATGCATAGTTACCAGGGTTTAACAAAGTCCAAACATCCCGGTTTACAAGCTGTAGGGCTCTTAACTACAGCTGCCCAGGGTCTCCACATCAGCACTCTGCCAAGAGTGAGAGCCTTAAGCAAATATCTCTGTTCTCTCTTTTTATGCACTCTTTAGCCATCATCAAATGTCATCTGAGTGACCAGAACTTAGGCTCCTACTATTGGCTCTGGTCTTAGCAGCTCCCCTTAGGAACCTGAGGGCTTCACGCCCACATAAGCTTAAGCACCTAGTAGATAGGGGTTTGGGCCTGGGACTTTGCACCTAGAGAGGCTCAAATCAAAGACACTTAATCATTTTAAAACAGTAAGAAAATCCCAACTTAATTGATATCTCAATCATCCCCCGGTCCCTTTCAGTAAACTCCACGATCAAATAGAAAAATCTGTCAAGGATTTGAAGTCCTTAACAATCTGCCTCCTTCACGCCTTTCCAGTGCTTTCACACCTACTACCCTCAACACATTCTTCATGCTTTTGGTGTCATGGACCCATTGGGTAGTCCGATGAAGCCTTCTCAGAATCACAATTGTAAATGCATCCAATAAAATATCTTTTGGAGACTATCTCACCCTGGCTGGAAGTGTGGTGGTCTGTTTTTGGACCCAAGAAATATTGGCAAGGAAGCTTTGATGAGCTGTTTTTAAAAATTTTTTTTATTCTTTCCCTCCCTGGCGCTTGCCATCTTGGTGCAGGCACACCTGAGTGGCTTTGGTCCCACTACATCTCAGAATTCCTCTGCCTCACCTACAGCCTGCCCCCACCTCTCCCAGGTTAAAGGCAGAAGTGGAAACCAAACCTTCCTAGCTCTAACCCTGGCCCTCTCCCATCCTGGACATTGCTTCTCTTGGGTGTGCGCAGATTCACCTAAATTCTTAGGTTATAAATATAATTAGACCCAAGTTTCCTAAAGAGTTGTATTGTAAAAGTTTGATGTGATTGTTCCCAGAGGAAAATGTATTCTTACTTATAAACAGCATACTAAAGATTTCCTTCAAAGTTCATAATACAGTCAGACCACTAAAGGTCTCCCTTTGTTGTATGGAGGTGAATGACCCTGGATTTTCTGAGACTGCCCTAGCTGACCTATAGCTCTGTCGGATCTTAGCAGTCTGGGTAACCTTGGAAAGGTGGATTGTGTCTGTCATCAGAGGACAGACCTGGCCAGGCCAGGAGGTCTGCATCAGAGAGTTGGCTGCCCCACATTGATTTTCTCTTTATTAAATCACAAGCCAGTAAGATCCTTTTCAGAGTGAGTGGAAAGGACTCCTCTTGCTCCTTACCTTTACCGCTTGGAATCCATTGTGTCCTTCAGAATCTCAGGTCTGGTACACCCGCACACACCAACCCCCCCACCTTATAGGGCTTCCAAATGATTTTATTTCTCTTTAGTATGTATTTATATCTGTGTGTCTGGTACTTAAGAAATGATTGTTGATTGGTTGGAGGTTGTGTGGCAAGGGAGATATGCTACATTGCTTCCCTAAACTCTGCTGTGCCCGGGGAAGTCTTTCCCTCCCAAAGTTTGTACGATCTTAAGGCCTGATCCTTCCTGAGGATCTTGGGATTAGCAAATGTCCTTCTTTTATAATACTAATAGATCAGCGTCTCCTCATATATAACAGTGAGGGGGGGGGGGTGGTATATGTGGACCATGTCTCCTCTTCCCGCTCCCCCCCCCCCACCTTTCTCAGCTTCTTTCTTTTCTCTGCTTAAACTTCCTAAGAATTCAGACACAAACTCCAGATACCCCTGGGCTTTTGTACAGCCAAGCTCTCTGGTGCAGGGGGGCGGGGGGGGGGGGCATGGCAGCCATTGTGGCTGCTGGTGATGAAAGAAAGCAGGGATGCCTTCCAGTACTGGGAACTAATCTGGCAAAAAGATTTGAAAGGACTGAGGACTTTTGAAAAACACTGTTTTATCCCTTTAAGATATACTCAGTGTCAGAAAGTGCCAACGAAGCATTGGAAATGATTTACCCTACAGTGGCTTCTCCCTCTTCCACTGAATTCCTCTCGTCCCGTGAGGGCCAGTGTAGACATTGCCTTGAAGGTGGCCCTGCCCCTGCCCTGTTGATCCTGACTTTTCATTTGTCATTTTTCTTTTCCCCTTCTTGGATATTTAGGCAACTCTTAGAGTCAGGAAGACCTGAGTGCAAATCCTGCTGTGTGTATGTCATTCAACCTATCTCAGCCTCAGTTTCTTCATCTTTAAAATCAGGCTGTTGTGAGAATCAAATAAGATGACTTGTGTAAAGGTTTGCACTCCCTGCGGTCATATATTGACTTAGAAAACCACAAATTAACATGGTCTGTGTTTTATCATATTTTTATTTTGTTAAACATTTCCCAGTTACATTTTGATTTGGCTCATTGTGGAGTTTGGGGGCTCTGAGGTCAATGCCTCTGCCTTTAGCTATACAGAGTATTCCCAAAGTCTCTGTGCATTTATAAGCTACACTGTATACAAATGCAGCTGCTATGATAACTACTGTTAATGATGTGTGTTCTCTTCCCTTGCTTAAGGGGAAGCTCTGTGAGGGCCAGACTGTGATTTATCCAAACTTTGTAACCGTCTTGCCCCTGGTCCTTAGTCCACAATAAGCTGCCTTATTTAAAGCTTTAGCTTTGTCAAATTGGATGGAATGGTTTGTAATTAGCAGCTTCTCTTGGACTGGAAAGTTTGCCCTGGAAATGTGGAAGATCTAGGTTTTAATCAGGTGTCTTAACTATTAGTAATTGTGTGACTTTGAGCAAGTCAACATAACCTTTCTGGGCTTCACCTTCCTTAACTATAAAATGAGAATGATTATACTTATACTACTCTGAGTTGTTGTAGGGAGAGATCTTTCTTAAGTTTAATGTAAATGTACAAGTCGTTAACTTAGCACAGTAACCATGAATTTCTTGAAAGTGTTTCCAACTCTTAATTTATATATCACAACTAAGTTTTTGTCTAAGTAGTGTTAAGATAAACTCTAATCTGGCCTCTTACAGAAAGGATGAATTCCAGGGTGTCATGATCTGAAATAATGAGGCTTACTTACATTACATACAAAAAATATACTCTGGGAAACTCAAGGTTTCATCATTTGTGGATCTAGTAAAAAAGAGAAAAATAAAGGCTTCAGTCACATACGAATGAAAGTGGAGTTCTAAAAACCATTGGTTTAGTCCTGGTGTAGCTGATATAAAACTCTGGATTTCTGAGATTGCACCTTTCTAATTATGTCTTCCATCTTTGGTTTTCTATCTTAGAAGTGTTAATACACCTCTTAATTTTCTGCTTCACTTTCAGTCAACAAGCATGTATTAAAAGTCTCTGCTGTGTGCCCGATCCTGTCCTAGTCACTGGGGATATAGACAAAAATGAAACAATCCCTGCCCTCGAGGAACCACTGTTCTCTCAAGGGAGACACCATGTGCACGGAGATGTATACATGGAGTAAACATAACGTGAACACCAGGTAGTTAGGGGGAAAGGGCGGAGGGAGAAGGAAGACAGGGCTGAGTAATCTGGGCATCTGGATCAGGACGTCGCTGCTGAACTAGGGTAAATGGTGGATATTGACTGCCTGGCCTTTTTCTTGTAGATTTTTTTTTGGTAGCGTAGGGCATAGACAGAAATCTGGTTGTTCTCACCTTGGAGATGAGTGAATGCAGGACTGGCTCAGTGTTGTTATTTCCATAGCCGTGGCTGCTCTCCAGGACCCCCCTGCAATCTTTCCCAGTTCCCGGGAGCTGGGCTTTTGTAATCTGGTGTCCTTTGGGGGCTATCCCTAGTCGTCCCAATGCAGTGCACCCATTATGATCACATGTGTAGCTTTTGGGAATCTGCCTTTTCTTTCAGTAGAGGCCTGAGTTCACAATCATGTTTTCACCCTGCCCTTAAGGCTTCCTTCTGTCCTCACAGGCTCCATTATCATACCATTATCAACCCTTCTCATTGTCATGGGAGAACAGGCCACTGGTCAGCTCTGGGGCACAGGACATTTGGGGGATGCCTCAGCCTAGGAAGAGATTTTGAACTTCTCCATTGGGTGATGTCTGTCTTAGAGCTAGCTTTCTTGGTATTCTCTGTGGGTCTGGTCTCCAAGGAGTGCAGTGATAAAGAAATGCACCCCCAAAGGTCTTAGAACTTGCACATCTCAACCCAGGAAAAAACATTTATGAGATTTTAATGAATGTCTTTCATTGCAGTGTTAACACTTATTTGTTATTTATTACATTTGATTAGATCTCGAAAGGAAATCTTGGCTTTCACTTGCAAATAAATAGCTCTTTTCAATTAAAAAAAAGTTATATTAGCATTAATCAGAATTTGCCATTGTCTGTCATTTGTATTTTTATGTTTGGGGCACTATTCTACTCATAAAGGAAGGAATAATTTCTAGGGAAATGACACCTAATCTCATAATACTGGCTTTACAAAGCTTCCTCTGGTCCTTCTGCCCCCTGCCCACCCGGTCCTTTGGGGCAGCATATAATTAACATTTGATCATAAAAAATTTTAAACACAATGCACCTAAGCGATGTCTGCTTCTAAACATAATTTGAAAATGCATTTAAAAATACATTTCCTTGGCCAAGTGAATTTGCTTTCTTTTTTTCCCAAGGATTACAGAAAGTGCATAGCAGATTCAGCCTTCAGAATACCCAGGAGCAAGCCGGCTACAGCTGTCTTCCCCCACAGTATTCTAAAAGAACTAATGAGATGAGAAGTCTACAGCTGGTGGCAAGCACAATAAACCATGAGCCAAGGGCTCCTCTTCATCAGATCCGCTCCTTTCCCCATGGGATCCCGAGGGAGAGCGAATACTAACAAAGCCAGCAGGCTGTCTCATTCCACTCTATTGCTCATTTGCAGCTATAATTGGTAGCTGAGGTTGC
Organism: Trichosurus vulpecula; assembly: GCF_011100635.1. Lineage (NCBI taxonomy): Eukaryota > Metazoa > Chordata > Mammalia > Diprotodontia > Phalangeridae > Trichosurus > Trichosurus vulpecula. The sequence continues at coordinate 17,411,915 of NC_050573.1, forward strand.
ATTCTCTATTCTGAAACTGTCATACATGAAGGAATATATTTGTTCATTGTGATTTGGTTAGAAATCGACTGGTATCCATCCACATGGAGTAAGACCAAACTGGCCACATCACAGTGAGACTGGAGAAAGACAGGTAGCCCAGAGATAAAATGGCTGCTCTCAAAACAGGAGTGATAGACACTTTCTGTCTTGGTGCTACCTTTACAGACTAAGATGATAAGAAGGCAGAAATGCCTGGTTTGGGCAAGATGAAGTGTGCCCAGGGTGGAGCTGTATGAAAATGAGAGGGCCTGCATTTTGCTTGGGAGTGTCTTTACCTATTTTGCTTCTCTTTAAATAAAGGCAGAATTTGTTCTTGTTTGTTTTTTTTTTTGTTTGTTTTGTTGTTGTTTGTTTTTTTGGCAGAGCAATTGAGGTTAAGTGACTTGCCCAAGGTCACACAGCTAGTACATGTGTTAAGTGTCTGAGGCTGGATTTGAACTCAGGTCCTTCTGACTCCAGGGCTGGTGCTCTACTCACTGTGCCACCTAGCCACCCCAGAATTTGTTCTTTTGTAGGAAGAAAGGTGTCTTAGAGGAAAGATCAGTTTGATCTCCAAGGCACAGGAATATTGAAGTGTCTTTAAAAATACCTTTTGAGTACCGACTTACCATGTAAGTTCATAGGATTAATCATAGATTTAGAATTCACTCTGAGGTCTCTGAGCCTAGAGGTGTAAAATCCCCCACCCCCATTTTACAGATGAGAAAATTGAGGTCCAAAGAGAGGAAGTGACTTGTCTGAAATCACACAGCATTAAGCAGAATAGAGTTTTGGATCTGGCTTTTCTGACTCCATTCCTGCACTCTGTTTATGGCCCTGTGTGCTCAGATGAGAATTAGAAGCACAAACATGGTGGTTTTGTTTGATTCTGTGCCGTTTAAAAATTGCACATGTTAGGCTTAAATCAGAAGAGTTTGAAAGGCCTGTTCCTCTTCATTCTGTTCTAATAAATGAAATACATAGTAGAAATCCTTAGAGGAAAGAGTAGCAGGCATGTAGTGGGGTAGATTGGAGGGGATTTTCATTTACTTCATCCCCTTCCCCTGGCCTCTTTGGGGGAACAGATTTCATGGACTGACCACAATTTCAACCAGACATCCATTTTTTCAAAAATTCTAACATTCTCTCTCTCTCTCTCTCTCTCTCTCTCTCTCTCTCTCTCTGTATATATATACACACACACACACACACACATACACATAAATACATACATTATATATGTATATGTGTGTATAGATATGGATGCAGATATACATACATACACATATAAACATCACTTGATTCCTTGACGCAGCCCCCTGCCTGGTGCCTCGTGAGCTCTTTGGATTCTTTTCTCTTTCCCCCTTGAAAGATGCTCCCTGTGGGATGTGACACATTGACACTGGCTTGTGGTGTTCAAGCCCTTGTTGGGCCCCCCCATGAGATGATTGCATTGTCCTCCCATAAGATCATAGCATTGGTAGGTTTGTCATAATGATGCTCCCAAAGCAAGCTTTGTGGGATAGAGCTATTCTACAAACATTGGTTTTTTTAAGGATTTAATCTTACTGTCCGGAGCCCTCATTGGGCAGTGATCAGCAGTTAATGAATTGCCTTGTTTGTTTAGTTCTCTTTTTAAGGGTCTTCAGGTCGTCTCCCTACCTTGACCTCAAGTTCTCTGATGAAAGAGCCCTTTCTTTACCCTACTCTGTCCCCGTCAGACTTCAGGACAGTCTCCTCAGCATGGACCATGTGAGAAGCAGCGGCATGATGCTGTAGGGGTAAAAAAACTGGTCTTGGGGGTTGAGAGATCTGCGTTCTAATGCTGCCTCTCATGTTTAGCTGCATGACCCTGGTCACCTCATCTATCTTCTCTGAGCCTCAGTTTCCTCATCCAAAGGGGCTAATAAATGATACTGGTAGAACTTGGCTCAAAGGGCCAGAATGAAGTGCCAGTGAGAATCTAGGTAAAGTGATCAGGAAACTTTAAAGCCCCTCTGGATCTGGCAGTCATTCCATAATAGGGGCATGGAATGTGTTGTTGATTCATGTGAATTCTGAGGGAAATTTTGCGTTTGGCTGAGAGGTATCCAGTGTAGAGGAGAATGAGGAGGGCATTCTGAGCACAAAATTCACATCCACTTTAAAATCTCACTGGTTAGTTCTTGGTCTACAAAAAAGGGCAAAAACAGGGTGATGACAGGCAGACAACTGGACAGATGAGATACAGGCAGGACAAATTGGAGAGAATCCAGAGGAAGGCCCTGAGCTGGAGCACCTTGGAAGGCTTCCTGCAGAAGGGAAGCCCGGAGGAGGGGGGAGGAGGGACAGCGTGCTGCACGCAGGAAGGAGCGCCAAGGAGCCGACTATCATTGGATCACAGAAGACTTGGAGGGGGCGAGTAAGCTGGGGGAAGGCTGGAAGGGCATGCAGGAAGAGGCCACGGTGTGAAGGGCTTTGAACACCAGAGAGAAAATTTTATGTTTGATCCTGGAGGCATAGGGAGCCTCTGGCATTTATTGAGTAGGGGGTGACATGGTCAGATCTGTACTTTAGGAAGATTACTTAGGCAGCTGAATGGAGGAGAGCCTTGAGGCAGGCAGGCCCCCCCACGCCCCACCCCCAAGCAGCTGTTGGCAGTGTCAGGAGAGAAGGGGGCACATTTGGGAGATGTTGCCAAGGGGGAAACAACGTGGCCTGGCCCCTGATTGAATGCGTGTGTATTCATGGCTGATTTTGTGGGGTGTAGTGACTTGGTCTACCTTTTTGTAAAACAGTAAGACCTGGTATGGCAGGGCAGGCCTTGTTTATTTATCTTTAGTGCTTGTTACCAATAATGGACAGGCATAGTGTCCAGGGGTAAGACAGTGGGGGACCTCCCTGAACTTGGTTTTCTGGCCTGCTTGCACTCCATATGGCCACCACATTAATAGACTGAAGGGTGCCCACAGGAGAATAGCGGGCATGGTGGAGGGCCTTCAGGCCATGTCACATGAGGGTCAGTTGAAATAACAAGGTCTGGCTGCCCTGAAGCAAGGAAGGTGACATGATTTCCTTCCTCAAGTGTTGGAAGGGCCGTCAACAGCCAGGAACACTGGACCTTCATGGCTTGGCCCTGAGGCAGAACCAGATGAGGCGTCTGGAGGTTGCCGAGAAGCAGATCAAGGCTGGGTGTAAGGAAAACCATCCTGGCAGTGAGAACTGTCCCAGAGGGTTATAGGAGGCTCCGGAGGCCCGCCGATAAAAGCCAGATGACCACTTGTTGGGTCCCGTGAGGATTCTTGCTCTGAGTTTGTATGCTCTGGACTAAGCAGATGACGCCTTTCCTTCTTACCAAATGGGCTGTTAGTGGAGAAGCTCCTTGGGATCAAGCCCAGGGCCCAGGTTGGGAGTCCAGAGGCTTGAGTTCTAGGCTCTGTGCTTCCATTGGATGTGACCTGCTGCAGGTCCTCACTCACCTTCTCACCGTCAGCGTCTTTATCTGTGAAATGGGAGTGCAGATGCTGTTTTAAGATTTGCCTCAAGGCTCTTGAGAGGAAAACACTTTGTAAACTGTGTCCCAATTATTAGTAGGTGCCCCTGCTGCTTAATTATCTCTTGAAATGCTTCTCTAGTTGATGAGGTTTTTTCTAAAGGCTTTTTTCCCATTTTTTTTCTTTTTCCAGCTTCACCCTGTTGGCCTGGCAGAAGTGGCTTATAATCATTCTAGGTACATTATTCAGTTCTTTGCCCATAAATTAGGATCCTGGGTCTAGAGCTGGGAAGGACCTCAGGGACCTGGGAGCCCAGCAATTCCTCATTTTACAAATAAGGTCACTGAGGCCCAAGGAAGTGACAGGGCCTGCCTGAAAGCATACAGGTGATCGGAGGCCAAATTTGAGCTAAAGTCTTCTGACTGTGAAGCTCCTTCCCAAAGAGAGACAGCTGGGTGGTGCAATGGATAGCGTTGTACCTGGAGTCAGAAAGAGCTGAGTTCAAATCCAGCCTTACTAGCTGGGAGACCCTGGCCAAGTCATTTGGCCTTTGTTCCCTTCAGTTTCCTTGGCTGTCAAATAGAAATAATACCAGCACCTGTGGGATTGCCGTGAAGATCAAATGAAGTAATATTTTAAAGTGCTCTGGAAATGCTAGCTGTCATTACTGTCACTCTGCGTGTTAGCCGTGTGAGCAGTGGAGTAAATGTGGAGAATCCCTGTAGTAAGTCGTATTTACCTCTCAGATATCACGTGTAAGATGCCTATCAGTTTTTCCTGTTTTTGAAATGTGGCCTCAGCAAGCGTGTGTGATTGATAGAAATGATTGTGTCCTTGTTTTGGGTTAGAGGAAGGGGAAGTGGCTGGTCAGCAGGCTGTTTTAACTATTCCCCAGATGCCCGTGGTGTGTTCAGAGCAAATGTCATCCTCTTAGTGTTGTGAATGCCACAGGGTTCCAGCCAGCTCTCGCTCCCAGTGTCCTCCCTGCACCTAGCTCCGCCCCGTGGGTGGAGGAGAGGCTTCGGGACTCTGCGCACATCTTGGGGTCAGTGATTTACTGCTCGGGATGCTGTTTCTGATATGAGGATCAGTAGATATTGTAGCAGTTAGAGTGAAACAGAGGAATTCATTTAACTGCTGAATGTTTCTCTTCCTCTCCCCTGGTAGTAGGGGAAGCTCCATGGCTCTGTTGGTACTGACCTTGAAGTCCATGACTCCTTTCTCCAGTATGATTAAGACAGTCCTGAAGCAGTGCTTTCCCAGGCCACCTCAAGTGCTGTCTCTGGGTCAGAGAGGTCATGGAGCGCCAACGTGCCAACATCTGGAGCTTCTGTAGTCCCTGGATTGTTGAGGGGAGGTAGCTTGTCCTGTCCTTTGCCTCTTGGTGTTAGGCCCAAGGAAGCCCCTGCTTCCGTAAGTCTGGTTATTGCCAGCCTCTGGGTGGGTGCATGCCCCCTCTCTGTCCATGTGTAAGAGACATAGCTGATTGCTGTAGTAATAGAGTGGAAGGATGCGGGAAAAATGTGCTCCATGTTACACACCTCAGATGTGGGGGAGGTCCCACCCGGTTTGTTGGGAAAGTTTTCTACATAGCTGCGACATGTTCTGTCGGGGGCTCAGTACCCTCAAAGAGCCTTTCCTGCGTGACTAGATGTTTACTCATTTATTTTCCTCTCTGACTCATAGGTTCACAGATTTAGAGCTAGAAGAGACCCTGATGTTCCTCTAGACTTGTGCTGTCTTTCGATTGAAGAGAGGCCTGAGGCCCTCAGGGATAGGTCACACAGCTGGGATTTGAGCCCTGATTCTCGGACCCAGTCCTGTTTCCAGGGTATCTCCATAACTCATACTTTTCTCTGTCTGGCAGGATTATAAACCGGATGAAGACCCAGCATTATTCCAGTCAGTGAAGACCAAGAGAGGACCTTTGGGACCCAACTGGAAGGTATAATCCCTGAAGGGTGTTGTTGGATGGTCTTGGCTTCAGAGCATTGATTGGGCAGTTAGTAAATCTTGGGAAGGGACTGATGTTTACGGGAAAACTATAATGGGCTCCCTGGAGTTTGGTTCCATGGAAGCAGCCAGCGGATATAGGTAGTCCCCCAGTAACAACCAGAGTGGCCCCAAAACCTCTGTAAGTGCAGCACCCTTTGGAGGGACTTGGGTGGGGGGGTCGGGGGGAGCAGTTTCCCATGAACTGGACAGTGGAACTCTTCCCGTACAGATTTATGGTTTGGTTAGTCTTTAACAAATGCTAAATCAGTTGTCTACACAAAGGACCCTGTTTCTTTACATTTGTTAATTATACTTTAGCTGTCAGGACCAATGTTTGTGTCTAGTTGGACCAGTGTTCCAGCTAGCCAGCACTGCTGGGCACAGCAGATCCAGAGGCAAAAACAAACTAGTCCCTGCCCCCAAGGAGAATTTGTTTTCCTTGGTACACAGAGAACCATGCACACGGTTTGAGGTTTGAGTAAGGAGAGAGAACACTGATCATGGGGCTGTGAGGCAGTGGGGCTACGAGGCCATGGCAGCTATGAGGCCAGGGGGCTGTGAGGCCAGGAAAGCTACGAGGTTGGACTGCTTGGAGGAGGGGCAGATGATGAATCGCCAGGCCAGGAGGCAGGCAGACTGCAGGGTGTGGAGAGGCCAGGGAGAGCTGGGTCTGGGGGCTAGCACATGGGGTCCAAGACAAGGAATCCTAAGCAGGTAGTGTAGAAGGGTAAGCAAAAGGCACCCGGGAAAGCCTTGCCAAAGCTTCATCCTGGAGGCAGGAGGGATCCGTCTGAGGGTCTTACATGGGGATGATGCAGTCAGACTCGAACTTTAGAGAGGTTATTTTGATAACTGTGCAGTGTGGGTTAGACACCCTTTGGATCATGGATCTGAGCTGAACATCCATCCTGCATCAGTGTATGCGAGGAAACTGAGGCCAGGGAGGTTGTCATCATCAGAGATGAGATTTGAATTGGGCCCTCAGAGCCAGGCTTCGGCATCCTTCAGTTAAAGCTGTTGTAGTCTATAGTGGAAGAGAGTAAGGCCCTGAAATGAGGGCATATGACCACGGGCCATTAATTGGGGTGTGTGTGTGTGTGTGTTTTGACCTTGGCAGGGATTGAGGGAAGGGAGTTGGGAGGGGCAGGTTTGATAGGAGGAAGAAAAAGAGCTCCACTTGGAGATATGTTGAGTTTCAAGATATCCATGGAACATCCTGATGAAGGTGCCTAGGTAGCCTAGGGTAAGACAGTTGTTTGAATTTGCCTTATGAATTTATTTCAGAGTGCCCATTGAGTCAACTGTCCAAGCTTAAAGGAAAGCTGGATGGATTAATGCTTATGGGACAAGAAAAGAATGTAAATACTCCCTATAATTAAAAATGCCCAGAGCAGGTTTTCTGCCATCAGGGTTTTATTTTGCAACTCATCTGTCTATTTTTAAGCCACTCTCAGGCCATCTATAAATAGTGTGTGTCTAGGTGCCAGTTGGTGCTCGGAAATAGATTGTTGTGATGTTACAGCAAATAACTCGTGTGGTGGCTTATTAAAGAAGTCTTATGCCTCTGGAGAGATTGGGCCCCCGACAGATTCCTTCTCTGTCTGACAGACAGTCTGTAGTCCTGCCTCAGGGCTGCTGCCTCGAACACTAGCCTTGGCATTGTTTGGTAAGAGTTGATACTATTGGAGGAATAAAGCCTTTTCCCTCCCCAGTCTGTATATCTGATGGCTTACTAAGATTCAGATGTTTTCCTGAAATGACTTGTACAAGTTAGAACCAGAGACTTGCTCAAAAATTATGAACAATCTCCTATGTAGGATTCTGGCATTTCTAAGTTAGAGGAGATGCACATTTATCCTAAATTTGTTTTAACATATTCCTGAAACTGTCTCGCTCATTTTGAGCTTTGCCAGCCGTGCTAAAGCAGGCCCAAAGGCTGTCACCGGTAAGCCCTGGCTTCTCCTCTGAAAGAGAAGGCCACGCTAGGAGCAGTCGGCAAGCCCACTCGCTCTCCTGTACTCACGTTTTAAAGACTTCAGTCTCATAGACATTGGCCTCTCTAGCCAAATAATTTATAGGACTTCAAATGAGCAACAGAGAACAGAGGATTGTGAGACTGAGACATTGAGACTGCCAGAGACTGATGAAATATTGATGTATTTTATCATAAATTATCAATTTCTTTCAAATCTGTACTTGGAAAAACGTGTCACATTGTCTAGTGTGATTGCTGTTGTATTTGGTGTCCTAATTTTTTGTGTAGGAGCTCATTTCCAATTTTGTAATCAGAGTCAGGCATAAAATTGGGTCCACTATAATGACTTCCACGTGCCAGCCCTCTTTTTTAGCAACATGAACTGCACATACCAGATATTTAGTTTATAGTCAAAGCGATCTAAGCTGAGCTGCATAGTCATGATTTCTTTATTTTCTGTAGTGCCTTAATGGTTATTCAAAAAGTGGACATCCTTAGGAGAATGAAGAATTTCCCGTTCTTCGCAGCTGTCTTTCTTTAGTGAAGGATAACTTTGAGTGTTGGTAGTGGGATGCCATTGGTGAGTGCCTGTTGAGCCCTCTGCCTCCCAGTGTGAGCTGGGCAGTTGTCTCTCTGGGCCAGAGGCCATGAGGAAAACTCAGTTTATACGTTGAGTCCCTGATCACTGACTTTGTTCGTTGTGGCCATACCAGCAGCAGCTCTACAGGAGGAAAAATGTCAAGTTCATGAACCGAATGTTGTGCTTGAAAACATAAATAGCAATCAGATAGCATTTCTATTAAACACCTGCTGTGCCCGGCACTGTGCTGGGAGCTAGGGACATGAAGAGAAACATGAAGCCGTTTCTCCCCACAAAGGATAAAATGGATGCATATGACTGTGTGCAGAGTGTATAGACGGAGTCCCTTGGGAGTGGGCTGGAGCAGCTCTGGGGAGCAGGAAAGCCCCCGAGTAGGAGTTGTGTGCAGGGACGGGGGCAAGCAGGCAGAGGCCCTCCCGGGGACCTGTGAGGAACTGAGTCCTGGGTGAAGGGGAGAGATGCATGAGAAGCTGGGAAAGGAAACTGGAGCTGCGTTGGGATGGGCTGTTAGTGTCAGTGGCAGAGGAGCTGGTATTGGGTTCTGGGGGATGACATGGTCTGAAGGTGGCATTAAGAATATCATCACTTGACCTGTGAGGTGGCTTTGGAGGGGAGGGGGAGATGAGTCAGAGAGACGAAAAGGAGGCTTTCAGAGGAGTCTATTAGGGAGATGATGGGCATCTGACTGGGCAATGGCATTACTTCCCGATTTATATAGTTGCCATTTCCTTTAATACACATTTGTTTGTGAAAACTCGGTGAGGGGGTGCTGTCTGGGTGAGGAGACAGTATCAGGGAGGCTGTGCTGTGCTCCCTGTCACACAGCAGATCATTGGTGGCAAATCCCCATGGCCCTCAAGCTCAGATGTCCAACCCTCAACCCCTGCGAGGTCAGTGATCTTGGCTGTCACACACGGACTTTTCAAAGATTGATATGTGCTTCTCTCATTTTAGTCCTCATCCTTTGAGCTTTGTTACATGGTCTGTGGTGAATTGGAGAGGCTTTTGTCACCTGATGGAGAATGGTTTGCTTTAAAGGCAAAACTCCTAGATACTCATGTTCCTTTCATCATGGCTACCAAGACCTTTCCTGTTTTCTTGTGTGCAGTGAAGGTAAAGGTTTCCTGGCTCTGACCTTTGCCTTTCCCAAATTTGTTTCTCTTTTGGTTGAGGCAAGAAACCCTTTGTTTTTTTTTTTTTAATGGATGAAAATCTTACTTTGAATGTTATTTGTGGTCTAGTAAAGTTTCCTGTATTGGGTCATTTAAACCAAGTATCTTCCAGGCATCTGGGATCTCAGCTTTGCATTTAGATAAATATGATGACAATGATTATACCTGAAAGTGCCTTTCTGTGTCTTTCTACATAATGTGAACTCCTCCACATTTGCATCTTCAAATCTTGTGTTTGTGGCTTTTCCCAGAAACCTCAAATGGGGTCTTTCTGGTTGCCAGTTAATCTCACTCAATTAAAGGAAGGCATCAGTGGATCAGTTATTTTCCAAGTCTTAGATTCTGTAGTAGTGGTCATTCTGTAGTAGTGGTCATCCTCTAGTGCATTATGTGGTGAGGGAGAACTTTGAAGCTGAGCCTTTTCTTTGCCTGCATTAGGTAACTGTCTGAATTGAATAATCAGAATTTTGACAAACCACAGTGTTCATCACCTGTACCTTTCATCAGCCATGAAAGGAGGCAATGATGGGCCCTGGCCGGAGGGCCTTCCTGCTCTACAGGCAGCCAGTGGGAGCAGTCGGCCTGCTCCTTGTTGAGAGAGGAGGCCCACGGGGATGGGAGGGAGGTCCATAGTGACCGGAGATCTGGGCACCCCATGACTCAGATTGGAGAGGGGGCCAGAAAGAGTTCCACAGCAGACCTGGGGCACATCGCTTCTCACTGGTTCTCCATTTTCTCTGCTATCAGATGAGGATGAACTTAGGTGCCTTCTGAAAAGCCTCTTGGATCTAAATCTACAATCTTAGGTAAAAAATCCAGTGATGTGAAATCCCTCCAGGGACAAAGTTAATGATGGAAGAGACTCCTGGTTGGCAAGGAGAATGCCTTCAATTCTGAGCTCATGGAGCCTGGTGCCTTCTGTCATCCTTCAGGGCCCAGCCTAGGGAAGATGCCAAGAACACCAGACTAGAGACCATGCGCCTGTGCCCGCCTTTGTCATTGCCCAGCTGTGTGGCGTTAGGCGCATGCTGTGTACAATCCTGTGTACAATCAAGAGGGTTGCACCTGATCAGTTGGAAAGCTTTTCTTCAGTGCCTGCTCGAGTCAGAAAGACGTGGCTGTGGCCAAGTCATTTCACTTTCAGCCACTGCTTCCTTGTCTATAAAATGATCATGAGAACTTAGGTCATAGGGTTGAGGCTTAAAGCCCTCTTTAGCTGTGTTCGCTATTAGGAGCAGTAATTGTGGTTATTGGCCATGTACTGGGGTTGGTGCTGGAGGTGAAAAGTAAAAGTGTGAATGAACATTCCCTGCCACCCCCCACCCTACCCCCTTTAGGAGAAGTACCATCTGGTTTTGGTGTTCTCAGTTTTGTTCCAGGGGCTGAAGTTTTTTGAATTTATGTATTTAGACCTGTTTGAAACCGCATCATCTAGGTGGGTGTTAGGAAAGCAGCTCAAACATTTGCTTCTTGTTAGACCTTTTGAAGCACCATATTGTAGAGCTGACTTTTTTTTTTTTAGCTCAGCTATTTTTAGAGCCTGAGTTTTCAGATATCTTTAAAGTATGTCTTTTGGAACCCGGCACTGAAACATCGACTCTGTTGACATTGAAGAAATAACAATTTTCACATTGTATTCAGTGCCTCGTCCTATCCAGTATTTACAAAGTGCTGAACCCTGGAAGAACCAGAGACAAGATAAAATCCAGGGGCAAGACCAGGCAGGTACATACTAAAACTTCCAGGAGGCCTGCTTCCATTGGTGTGGATGCTTCCTACATCACAGCAATCGTCAGTCACTAGTCCCTGTGAAAAGCCTTGTCAGTTCAGGGAGAGCAGTCCAAGCTTGCTCTGGGTTTATATGATCTTTGCGATCCCAGGGTCCTGACCATGATGGAGCATGACTGGAGGAAGACATGGATAGGTGTAGCTTGAGTACAAATCAGAATGGGGTTGGGAGCTGTGAGGATGGAGCAAGTCCCAGTGGAGGGAATCAAGAAAGGCTCTTGGGCTGAGCTAATCCTTGGAGGAGAGAGGGCTCTGGAGGCTGGACAGTGCAAGACTTGAATTTCCAGGTTCAGAAAGTTGTCGGGAGATTGGGTAGTCACTGAGGGGCTTTGGCCTGAGAGGAGTGATCTCATTATTTCTGTGTCCTTGGGAGCCTTCAGAACCTCAGTTTACCTTTGGTTCTTAGATGTTTTTCCTTGTCTGTTCTTGTCAGCTCTATGTTATTGGTATATTTTCCACATCAGGATTGGGTATGTAACTAAGGGATAACATTTTTACAGATTGAATTTTTATGGACATCTTTTGTTTTTTACATCACCAAGTTGATTCTAGTATTCTTCCCTTTCTTCTGTTCAGAGAGCCATGCCCCGTAGTAAAGAAGAAAACAAATGAAATAGAGGAAACCAACAAAACCACCCAGCACGCTGAGATGAGTGCAGTTTACCTCCAATGTGTGTGTCGTGTCTCGTCCCCGTCCCCCCCCGCAGAGGGAGGGTGGGGTGCTCACAGCTCTTCTCTGGGCTGGGGTCGCCCCTTGGTTGTCCTGTGGAGGTTCTTTGTTCTTCTCCCCATTGCTGTCGTTTTCTTGGTGCAGGATCCTTTATAGTAAATCTTGTGATGCTTCTCCAGATTCAGCATATTCCCTGGCGCATGTGGAGTAGTAATATTCCATGACCTTCCTGTGCCACGTCTCTCCAATGAGAGACTTTGTTTCCAGTTCTCTGCTAAAGTGATAACACTTTAATATGTGTCTGGTGTTTTGTTTATGTTATTGCTGAAGTAGTGTGCTCTTGTGGCTAGTGTGCTGGCCTGGAAATTGGAGCTCCTGGATTCTAATTCTGCCTTTAGTACTTGCTTGTTGTGTGTCACTTAATTCTTACGTGTTTCAAGCACTTCTCTAAGACTGATGAACAAAGGTGTAATAGTGCATTATTAATTTGTTCCTTCTTTCACTTGACAAGAGGGTAAGAACTTGCAGTCTCTAGTAGAGGAGGGAGTCCCCAAATCAGGGTGTCCTCAAACTGACAGTTACTTAAAACTTTCATAGATTTTTGGATCGAATACATATTTATCCTAGTAATCTTTCAGTCCCATCCTCGGAGGCTCTTAGAAATTCAGGAAACCTTTAAACCTTTTTAAACCTTAAAGGATTAATTTTGAAGCAGAAGGTAGCGTTTCTGAAGATACTTTGCTAGCCTCTGACTCCCTTAGGTAATTCATGTTTAAAATGTCTACTTGGTTGTATGCCAGCAGTTACGTAGTCACCAGAGCTAGTTTACAGCCTGGGTTTGGACTCCAGTTTCTCAAGAGGAGCCGGGAGCTCAGTGGTCCAGACTCTTTATATGGCATGGCTTGGGAGAGCAGGGCTGGCCGTCTAACAGTGAAGACTCTTTCCTGATATTGTGAGTCTGTGATTTTCATGTGCCCATGGTAGAAGGACTGGAGTGTCTTTTGAATCTGGGATGGATTTCTGGAAAAGGGGTGGGGGAGACTACAAGAGGAAATTTAGACAACGTAAAAAGGTCAGTTTAACATTTTTTTTAAAGAGTAGACACAGATTAAATAGATAACACTCTTTGCAAAATGAATTTTTTTAGGTATAATCATAGCAGCAGTAGTTTGCATTCATCCAATAATTCAAGGTCTGCCAAGGTGCTTTGAATATATGTGCATATGTACATATGTATGGGTATATGGGTGTTACAGCAGGCCTGGCACCTCTGGTATGAGGACTGCCTGTGGTGTCCACCTGCCACCCAGCTCTCACCTTTGGCTCCAAGAAGCTGTGGCATGTACAGTGGCCACACCCCAATTAAACTCTCTCAAGAGATAGGCTAGCCCAGGTTAAGGGTAACTGACAGGCCTCAAATCCATCTGTGAGTGGAGTGTCTCCCCAAGCATGTGAAGACTTCTCCCAGTGGAATGGGTGGATGAGAACAGTTTTTCCCAACAGCCATGAAGGGTTTGAAGCAGGCGCTGTGGAGTGTTTAGAGCTTAGTCAGACACTAAAGCTGCTGAGGTCATCCACTACATCCTATGACTTTTGTCTTGCCACTGGACTTAGATGGCTTTGAAAGAGAGAGAGGCTGACAACTTTGTGCAACTCTGCCCCTCTTAAATCCAATTCACGAAGAAGTCAGGACATCACCCTGGGATGTCACTGGTCCTCTTCACAAAGAAGGACGAAGAACAATCTGCTTAGATACCATGAAACTGGGGAGAGTGAAAGTCTCTATTCTGTAGATGAGGAAACTGAGTCTCAGGTTCACACAGCTAGTAAGTATTTGAGAAAGGGTTCAAACCTACATTTTCCTGACTTCAGATCCAGGGCTCGAGCCAGTAGGCTTTTGATGGTCAAATTCACAAAATATTTGATCATCAATAAAAAGCTGAGATTTTTTTTGACAGGTACTTTTTAAAATGTCAGATTTCCCCAAATTGTATGGCCAATGTCAAAACATAGGTGATCTGCAAAAAAGAAAATCTGGGAACATGGGTTGGGGAGAATGGCTCAATGTTTTTTGCGTGCACTCTGCATTCTTGGCCTGTTTTCGTTAGTCCCTTTTACAAAAATAGGAGCGTCTTACACTGAACACAGCGTTGATCTAGCTTGACTGTGTCCGTAGACTGGTGCTGGAATGTCGTGTCCAATAGTTCCTTTCTTGTGGGTTACTCAATTCTAAATTCCGTGCTTTGGGCAGGTCCCTCTTGGAAAGTTCCAGGCCACACACTTCACATCTTTTCAGTGATTTCATGTCTCTCTGCCTTTCAGGTAGTGCTGGCAACAACCCCAGCAGGGCATCATTTATTTTTAACTTGTAATTAATTACACTTTTCTCTCGGCAAGCCATGAGTTGAAAACTTGCATTGCAAATCCTGCTGAAAAGGAGCCTTCATACAATTATCTAAAACTGGTCCACTATGAAGGGAGTATGAGCCACGTGTCCATGCTGGGAAAGGCTGTGCAGCTGCCAGATCCGAACTGGAACTCACTGGAATGTGTGCATATTGAAGACTTACCCTGACAGATTTTTAAAGGGCGAGAAATAGAAGTGTGCCATCGACGTCTGATAAAAGGCTGTGAGAACATTGCAGTTTGGGAAATTGAGTTTTTAGTATCCCTTAGGATTCACTTTTGCAAAATGTTTCCCTTCACATTTGTATATATTTATTTGTCACAGTTCTGAAAGGCGAGAGCTGGTGGATTAGACAGGCTGATTGCACCCCATGCCAGCTTTTTGTTTGGTTATGTTATGTAGCTTGAGTATACGTTACTTTCCCTAGGCTTCTTTCACATACCCTAGGGTAACCTAATCCGCATTGTTAAATTAAAAGCATGATTTGGCTTTTTGGGTTTCATTTCAAGTTAGAGATGTGAAATTTAAGGAATTTGGTAAAAATACAAACTAAGTACATACACTTTGGAGGGATTTCACAATTGGTTAGTCCTAGGGATATTACAGTTGAAATTGGAATTCTGTTACAATGATTCATGATTTGGATTTGGGATTTTTCTCTTGGCTTCTTATTAAAAGTCAAGGGATCTTGTCTCTTGATAATCAGATGACTCACTTTTGCTTTCCTGTGTTTGCTTGTCAGTTTATTTTTTTTAGTTGCCTGCTTTAGAGTTTTGGTGGTATTCAAGTTGTATTTTTCCTCCCCTGTTTTTGTGGAGGAATGGGAAGTTTAGAAAGCCAGCCTGTAAAATCTTTTACTAAATTCAGTTCAGTAAGTACATGAGTGTCTGTTTACCTCTTGTATAGAACTGTCTTTAGGCCCTTTGGGCAGTAGAGAGAAGTCAGGTTCAGTGAGGAGACAAGGTGTATATTGTACCCTGGAATGGCCTTAGGAGTTGAGAGGAGGAAGAGAAGGGCATGAATTAGGGACGAGTCACACAGAAAGCATCCTGGGAGCTTAGCTTCTGGCTTTGTTTGCTTAATGTGTGCTTTCTCAAAAGTTGGCCTGCTGCTCGGATTTGACAGAAGAGGAAAGGCTTAGGAAAACATTTAGGCTTCATGCTTAGAGAATACACACATGGCATAAAGAAATGAAGAACTGATGGGTAGTCCACAGAATCACTTTGTCCTGTGGAACCCCAGAGGTCATCAGAGTCCATCCGTCCCCTTCCTTTTGTAGGTGACTTCGAGGCTAGAGAACTCACTTGGGGTCACACAGGTGCCACGTTAGTAGAGCCAGGCTTAGACTGCAGCTGTTGAGACCACCAGATCCTCCCTTCTTCCCATAGTGCCATGCTCTCTCACTCTGTTCAGCCCAGAGTGGTCACATGACTCCTCCAGAGTCAGAGGTTGTAAGTGAGTGGTAGTTTGAATCTGAACCGAGATCTTTTTACCCCCAAATCCAGTGCTTTTTATTTTCTTGAGGAAGAGAGGAGTGTTCAAGGCTTTCGTTCGTTTTGACTTAATAGCTGTTTCCTTGGAATACATTCCTAAAAATCAGGGAGATGGCACCGTGGAGAGAACACAGGGCCTAGAGTCAAGACAACCTGAGTTCAAATCTAGCCTTAGACACTTTCTAGCTGTGTGACCCTGGGCAAGTCACTCCCCTTCTGCTTGCCTCATTTTCTTCATCTGTAAAATGGGGATAATAATAGCACCTACCTCCCAGGGTTGTTGTGGAGATCAGATGAGGTGATATTTGTAAAGCACCTCGCACAGCACCTGGCGCATAATAAGGGTCACGTAAATGTTAGCTGTTATTAACTTATCTTGAAGAATGAATTATAACGTTTTAGAGCTGAAAGAAGCACTGGCGAGCAAATGTTGGATAACGTTAGAGAAAGAAGCCGCATGGAATCTGTAGCCCTTCTCGCCCTCTCCCTCCTCCTGGGATATGTGAGAGAACATGAGGGCCCAGTACAGTTTCTCACTTTCTCTTGGATGATGAAGGGCCTCGCTTTAAATCTGTCTCCACTAGATGCTTTCTGAAGGCTTTTGGCCAAGGTACTGAACTTATCTTGACCTCATTTCCTTCTGTACCAATGAGGAAGTTGGATCTCCCCGTCTGAGGGACCCTCCTAGTGCTAGATTCTGGGTGCTGGTTGTGGGCACTGTGCATGTGACATTGGGAACCAAACACCCCCACATACTTTACCAGTGTGCATGGTCTCTTTCTTGCTCGGCCCATTGATCATGTTTGCAGCTAGAGAGACGGCTGCTCAGCGCTCCTGCAGACTCCAGTGGTCTTCTTGAGGCCTCAACCTGACCCTTAGCTATAACTTCTGGAGCTTTCAAGGCCTTGGCCAGATCTGCTGCCTGCTTTGCCTTCTGCTTGACCTACAAACTACACCCCATGACTGGAACATATTCCCACTTTGATCTTTGCCTTTCAGATTCCTTTTCTTCCTTCGAAGCTCAGCTCAAGTGGCACTTTAAAATGTCAGATCTTAGACTTGAGTTTAAATACCAACTTCACAACAGAAAAAGAAGTGGCAAGATATGGTTAGACAATAGCATGTCTGAAAAAGATCTGGGGGTCTTAGTGGACTGCAAGTTCTTGCAGTGACTTGACCACTCCCAACAAAGCTAATGCAATTCTGAACCTACATTAAAAGAGGCATCGCTTATAGGAATTAACTTGCTACAATAAAAAGTGTTGCTATAAATATTTTTCAGTAGGGATACTTTTTCCTCTTTGGGGCATATGCCTAGTAGTTATAGCACCAGATATGCAGTGTATTTTGGGCATGGTTCCAAAATGCTTTCTGGAATGGTTTGGACTCTGCTAAGAAGATGAATATCTCTACAGTTGAAGTCTAGCTTTATTTCAGTAAGGAGCATTTTGTCGTGGTGGCCACGTAAGTGCTGAGTATGTTTTAGTAGGTAGTGTTCCACCTATCGACTACCTAGTTTGTAGTTTTTTATCTCTTCCTGCTGCATTTTCTTAGCAATAGTCAGAAAGGCTGATGACTTGGGTGAGGCTCATGCCTGGCCACTTAGGAAAGTTATTGTTTCAGTTCACTTTTAGTTAGTTCTCTAGGGTTCTTCAAATGCAGCCCAGTATTTTTGTTGTTTTTCTTTGCTTGTGATCATCTCCTCACTTTCTTTGTCTGATTTTGTGGGTTTTGCGCAGTGGGCATCCCAGCTTTGCTCAAGTCTTTCTGGAAGGGCTTCTAGCCCTAAGACTAGCTGCTTACTATAATAAGGAAAGGTCTGTTTCTACCTGTTTTAAGTGTTTTTAACTGTGCGTTACATTTTATCAAAAGCATTTTCTACATCTATTGATATAATCATATGGCTTAATAGTTTTTGTTGCTTGGTCTGTTTATTGGTTCCTGAAATGTCAGACCAGCCCTATAAAGTTGCATAAATCCACCCTTATAGTGTGTGAACTTTTTAATATATTTTTTACCATCTTGGCTTAAATTCTGTTTTGTATTTTTGTACTCACTCATTTGTGGTGCTGATCTCCATCTTGCTTTCTGCTTGATCCCTCCCTTGCTTGGACATCAGGACCATGTTTGGCTCATTGAAACAGTTTAGTTGAGTGTTTTCTTTCATTGTTTTTTGCAAACAGTTTGTGTATTATTGGAGTTAATTTTTTTTTGAATGTTTCCTAGGATTCACTTGTAAATCCATCTGTTCTTGGGTTGTTTTCCTTTGGGAGTTCATTTATGATGTGTTCAATTTTTTTTTTCCTAAGTGGAGTTATTTAAGATGTCTACATCTTGTTTTGATAATCTGGGTGCTTTTATTCTAGTAAATGATCAATTCTGTCACTATATAATCGTTCGAAGGAGAGGCATCTTGGCATACTGAATATAGACCTTGTTTTGGATTTGGCAATACCTGAGTTCATCTCTGAAATGTGTTGCATGCACAGCCCTGGGCAAGTCGCTCAGTATCTGTGCTCCTGGTAGTTCCCTAAGACCTTATGTTGCAGAGAAGGTGCTGATCTGAACTGGTAAAGAAAGTTCCTCCCAGGGAGCTGTGATGAAAAAATCATAGCTCTAGTCCCCAAAAATCAGGCAAAAAAAAAAATCCTCTATCTCTTGTGAATTCTTCTTTTATATTTTGATTTTGGCAATTTGGATCTCCCCTTTCCCCTTTTTAACTAAAGTAAAATGATTTGTCTATATCAATTTTTTAAAATCAGCTCCTACTTTATAAATTCATTTTTTTAAATTTTTTTCTTTTTCAGTTTTATTTCTTTGATTTTCAAAATTTTTATGTGTTTTTCTGAGGTTTTTTTATTTGTTTCTTTTCTAACTTAAAAAAAAACCTACATAAACAGTTCTCTGATTTTTTTCTCTTTGGTTGATGAAAATATTTAGAGAAAAATTTTCTCCCAAAGAACTACATTGATTTAATTCCCCAAAGTTGGTATGTTGTTCTTTAATCAAATTATTGTTTCTGTCATGTTGTCTTTTTCCTGCTCCTCCTTTAGGATTACATTATTTAGTCTCCATGTAAATTTCATTTCTTTCTTCAGATTCCCCTTGTTGATTGCATTGTGGTCAGTAAAAGTTGTGTGTTCAACATTCTGCTTTTTTGTGTTTGTAAGGGAGATTTTTTTATGTCCAGACACAATACATTTTTGTAAAGTTGCCATGGAAAACTGATACATATGCATACTACTTCAATTCCATTCATTAATCACTAGATAACAGCTATCGAGATTACTACCCCAACTCTCTTAGACTCACCTGAAACATAATAAATTTTACTCAGGCCCTCAATTTAACTCTGGGGATCTTTGTTTCAATTGTGTTTCTTTTAAACAACATATTGTTAGATTGTGCTTTCTAATCCATCTAGCTACATTCCTGTTACATGAAGAAATTAATCAAACTCACAGTTACAATTGTTACTTGTATTTCTTCCTGTTATTATTTTTCCTCCCTTTGGTCCCTGTCCCCTTGAAATAAAGAAAAGGAATGGGATCAGCCCCAGTAATCTATCATTGGCGTGGTCTGATCCTGCCCCTCTGCCCATCCTTTCTTCACCAAACCCACAGCCAGATCCCTGGTTCTTACCATTTGTGCCCAGCCCTCTTGCTTTCCCTGTGGCTTCTCCCTCCCCAGAGCTGCCTTCCACCTTACGCTGCTTCTCACCCTTTTCCTATCCATACCACCTATTGACCCCCTATTGACTTGCAGAGAAAGGGTCTGAGGGGGTGTGTGTGTGTGTGTGTGTGTGTGTGTGTGTGTGTGTGTGTGTGTGTGTGTGTGTGTGTGTGTGTATGTGTGTGTTTTGTATTCACCTCTCATCTCCCTGGCATGGATAAGAATGAAGTATGTGAGATGGCTGTTTCTGGCCTACTTTAGTTACAATAATACGTTTCTCCTTTATTTCTTCTTTAGTATATTCTCTCCCTTTTATTTCTTCTTTCAAAACTAGCAAATCAATAAAACTACACCCAGGCCCTGCATTTTCCTTTATGTTGTTACTTCTTTGACCTTTGAAGATAGTGGGATTCTGAAGAGACATTCGACTCTCCTCTCTCCTCCCCCATCAGAATGTAGTCATGTGATCATCCTTTAACTCCTTCTAGGTTTCTTGTCTGCTGTATTTTGAATCCCTAGGATCTCGCTCCTTTTGGAAGGCTTGGGAGAATTCTCACATTAAAGGTCTGTCATTTCCCCCCCATATAGGATGATACTCATCTTTTTCAGCATGAGTTATCCTTGGTTTTAGTTTTTTTCTTTTGTCTTTAGAGTGGTGTGTCTGAGATTTTCTTTTCTTTCTGGTAGTTGCATAGTTTTCTTGTATGATCCTGTCCGCAGTTCTTTGACACATGAACTTTTTAATTCTGTCTCGGCCTGGAGACCATAGATTTGATGGATTTTGGATGTTTTCTGGTTGGATTGTCTTTCTGGAGGTGATTTGTGTGTTCTTTCTCTTTTCACTTTGCTCTTTCCTGGTGCTAACAGCGTTCTTAATAGTTTTCTTTTATGGATTTTTGAAATACAGTATCCATGGTATTGGTTGCTCACATTTGTCTGGGAGCAGTGATTCTTTTGGTATTTCCCCAAGCTTTTTTAGGTCACTTATTTTTCACAGTGGACACCTCACTTGCCCTTCTAGTTTTTCAGACTTTTGACTTTGTTTTTGTTTCTAATCATTTCAACAAGTCATTGAGTTCCATTGTTTTTTGTTGTTGTTTTAGAAGGTAGGATTTTATTTTATTTTATTTTTATTATGTTCCATTGTTTTTAAGATGGTCACTACTTGGTTTTCCACCTTCTGTTCTAAGCTGTTTATTCTCATTCCAGTTTTTCCCTTATGAGTTCTAATATTTCATTTTTTATCCCTTGCTCTATGTCTTCTATCCACTCAGTCCTTGTGGCCACTCTATAGTCTTTATACTTGTGTTTATTTTTCATCTTCTGTATTTACTTGTTGGCCTTCTTTTAAACCTATGGTGTTTTTTATTGAGTTCATTTTCTTCTGTTTACTTGTGTCTTTAAGCCTCAATTCCTGGATTTGGACTTTGCTAGGACTATGCTTAGAATTCTTGGGTAAAGGAGCTTAGCCCTTTACCTGGTTTTGTACTCACTGCAGTCTGGGGACATTGCCACTGCATCGTCAAAGTTCTGGATGAGGGGGCTGGGTCCCCATCTCTCATTCCCTGCCATCTTCCTTGTCTCTGAACTGGGCCATTAGGCCATTAGCTAGGACCTGGCTGTGTTCTCTCTTATGTCTCCATGAGCTCAGAACTCAGGATCATTATGGCTTCAGTCAGCCTGAGGACCCCCTGCCCAGAGCACCTGGAGGCCTCAGGTCCTGCACTAGATGGAAGAAGTTGTGCATGTTTCTCTTTGGTTTTATGAATCCTGTGCTTCATCTGGCACTCTTTTTTCATCTTTGCTGGGATGTGTCTCAGAGTTGAGTTTGGCCGGAATCTTTCATGTTGCCATCTTTCCATTACCAGTGTTTTTAATAGTTTGATTCAACTCTAGTATCCTCCCCAAAATTCCTAGAGGGGTATAAACTTCATTAATTGTACAAGTCAGATGTATATGTCCTGTTCTCAGAACCTGAGCTTGTTTGAATCATTTGGGTGTATTTTTAGCTTGTCCTTTAATTGGAGTCATACTTCAGCCCACTGTTTGTACACAAGTGTTGGACAGTTTTAAAGAGCCAGTATCCCAGCAGCAGCATGGCATGCAGGCACGCAGGCAGATCTGCCTTCAGAGCAAGCTGTGCAGGGGCCTGGAGCCACCAGCTGAGGGCCTGGATGCTTCTCCATCTGCCCTGGGACCTTTTAGAGCTAGAGTGGACTGGGAAATCCTCAATCCTCAGGTGCCTCATTTTACCACTGAGGACACTTGTAATATTTGGAGTTAAGTGCCTCATCTTTCAGTTTGCAAACATTATTCTGAAAATAATGAGGCTTCATCAGCCTGACAGAGGAGTCCATCACACACACACACACACACTCTCTCTCTCTCTCTCTCTCTCTCTCTCTCTTTCTTTCTCTCTCACGCACACACAGACACACACACACTCTCTTTCTCTCTCTCTCACACACACACACACATACACACACACACGAAAGGTTTGTTTTAAGAGCCCAGAATATTCCTGCTCCTGGATTAGCTCTTGAGCCACTGCCCCAGAGGTTCTCGGCCTTTTTTTGTGTTGTGGAGCCTTTTGTCATCTTCACAACCCTCCTCAGAATATTTTTTAGTGCATAAAATAAAATCTATAAAAGATCACTAAGGGAACCAATTATGTTGAAATACAGATATCAACATATTTTTTTAAAAGTGACTTTGTGGATCCTATGTTAAGAATCCTGTGTTGCCTCTTGCCTTGGCTACTACCTCATTAGTTTGACATCATATTTTTTGTCTGCCATGATCCTATCCCAGTCCTGGGGCCTGAAAGCAGTGTTGTGGTTGTTGGGCCTTTAGAGAAATCTAGTGGACTGTGTAACCCTCTTCTCTGGTCTTCTACTCCACGTTGTTTGTTGATGTATTGAATCTGAATGTCAGAGCTCACCATTGAATCAAACCTCTTCTATACCCCACTCATTTCACAATAAGGAAACAGAATGACTTGAACAAGCTCTTTAGAATCAGTTTTTGTTGTTATCCACTCGTTTCAGTCATGTCCAACTCTCCAAAGATACTGGAATGGTTTGCCATTTCTTTTTCCAGCTCATTTTACAGATGAGGAAAGTGAGGTAAACAGGGTGAAGTGACTTGCCCAGGATCACCTGCTAATAAGTGTCTGAGGCCAGATTTGAACTCATGAAACTGGGTCTTCCTAATTCTAGGCCTGGTTCTCTGTCCACTGCCCCACCTAGCTGCCCTCCAGCCACTGAGTGGAGGCTTTGACTAAGGCATGCGCTTGTGGAAGAAATTTCATGAGAAAACTTAATCCTTCTCACAGGTATGATAGCACACTTTCCATCTCAGTAATATAAAAATGTAATTTTAAAAATATTGTTTGTCCCCAGAATTGAGTTAAAAGTGAAACATAAAGAGCTGAGAGAAAATGATGTCTAGTGTTATGCTTGCATCAATCATCTTTTGAAGGCTTCAGAATAAGGGCTTCACTCAGGCGGCTGCAGAGCAGCCCATCTAGGCTTGGTGTCCACACAAACTTCCTCCTGTTTGGAGCTGTCCCATAGGGTCTGGCAAGGTCTGCCTCTGTGAGCTCAGTGGGCCATGAGCTCCTGCTCCTTTGGGGTCTTGGAGAAGCTGAAGGAGCCCCTGCGGGGGAGGGAGACTGCTCAGGCAGCTGCCCAGATCTCCTCCAGCTCTGATCCTCTTCGAGACCCCACAGTGATGGACCCTTTCCTGGGCCAGAGTTCTTGTCTCAATTCTCTGACACTGTACTCCATTTGAGCCTGATTGGATAGTGCATAACTGCAGGGGTCAGTACTGGTGTGATCTGAATAGGTTTTGGTAGCACTTGTGAAAACTCAGTACCTCAGAAAGCCTGCCTCTGAACCTCTAGATTCTTGAGGTGAGGCATGCTCTCTCCAACCTTGTATGTGTATGTGTACTTTCGGAGGGCAGAGACTATTTTAATTTTGTCTCTGGTATTTCCTTGCCTAATGCTTTGCACATTGAATGAATGAATGAGTGAATGAATGAATGATGCAAGCATTTATATCCCAGGACTATGCTAAGGAGGAAGCCCTGGGGATCTGAAGCCCAAAGCTCCATACTACCCCTTTGCCCTCACAGGGGTGGGGAATCTGCTAGGAGCTTCATAGAATCATCATAGAATTATAGATTTAGTACTAGAAGAGACTTTGAGGCCATCTACTCCATTCCCTCACTTTACAGATGAGGAAACTGAGGCAGAGAGATGAAATGATTTGTCTAGAGTTTTCTGGCTAGAACATGTCCAGGAGGGGATTGGAGCCCTAGATGTCCTTACTTCAGGTCCTAAACTAGCCACTATGTCATGCTACTTCTCACTACATTTTTACATTCTGATTGGAGGACTGCTGGCCAAGGATCTGAATATTACTAGGCCCTAGATTCTAGGAAATAACAAGGGTTGTCTCAGACTTTCTAGTAGGCATGGCAGTATTGATTTGATAGAAATCCTCTGGGATTGGGGGGAGAGAAAGGACAGTAGATGCTCTGGGCTGCTCTTCACTGGCATTCATGGTGGATCACTGGTTGGACTGGTTAGATACAGAGAGTTATGTTTGCCTGCTCTAGTACCCACCACTGGGGAGAGCATAGCCCTAGGTTTCTCTTTCAAAGATGAGTGGATTAAATGACTCTTCTTTCCCTTCTTCCTCCCCAGGGAAGGAGAGGACACGGTAGTTGCTTAATAGATGCTTAATGGATTTGGAAGCTTAGAACTTCTGGATGCTGGGATCAGAATTTTAGTTAATTTTGGTTTTTTTCCAAGCACAATTAAATGATAATTTCTTCTTTCCATTTTCCCCATCTAGAAAGACCTGGCAAATAACCAAGACTGCCCCCAAATGTGTGCCTACAAGCTGGTAACCATCAAATTCAAGTGGTGGGGCCTGCAGAGTAAAGTAGAAAACTTTATTCAAAAAGTAAGTCGCCCATGAAGATGAGTGACACCATGGCTGACACACATGCGCACACACACACTCAGGCACTCACAACACACACTCACACAACACACATACACACACCCTTGTAATTGCCCTCCAGGGGGCCTGCTCCTCTCTGGAGTTGGAGCCTTCTGGGAAGGCCTCACTGGTTCCAGGCAGTTGCAGGCTCTTCCCAGGACAACTTTCCTGTGCTTTGATTAGCGTGGTGGTCATTGCAGAAGGGCTTGAGATAAAGAGGTCTTGGTGTAGCATGGCCATGTAAATGCCTAGGGTTCATAATGTCCTTGTAATTAAATGAGTGCCCTGCCCCACCGGCCTTGTAACTTGCCTTTATCTCTTTATTTTCAAAGCAAGAAAAAAGAATATTTACCAACTTTCACCGCCAGCTCTTCTGTTGGATCGACAAGTGGATTGACCTGACTATGGAAGACATTCGAAGAATGGAGGATGAGACCCAGAAAGAGCTAGAAGCTGTAAGAATGCCCTCTCTTGGGGAGTTCTTGCCCTCATCTTTCCTCTCTATGTTGTTAATGCTTTCATAGGCTCTGTGGTAGAAAGGAAGGGAACACTGGCCTTCAGAGTGCCTGGGACAGCTGATTTTAGACTTGACATTCCTTCAGTCGAGTTGGAGTCTTACTTAGAGCTTTTGAAGAGCTTCTCTTTTCAAAGGGGCGTGTGCATGAGGGCCTCCCCACATCCAGACTTTTGAAATGACACATTTTTGTTGCATTTCCATACCCAATGGGGCCTTTCTGTCTTTCCACTGCTAACCTCAGTATGTTGATAATCCTCTTTTTTTGATCTTTCAGACCATTAAACCCAAATTCTCCCCATATTTCAAGAAAATTTTATCTTTTCTCCCGAACTTCTGAAGTTTTTCTTGGTTTTGTTAGCAGCGAGAGCTGATACACAAACTTTAAGGAGAAACCAAATTTTCCCTTTGTCGAGATAATAGTACGGTCTTCATTTCACAATGGTGTGGGCTCTTTCAGGTGTCATCCTGAGGGTACATGTACTCGCACCTACAGGGAGGATCATCCCTGCTCTGGATGTGCACACCTCCACAGTAGCCTTTCCTCCCATTTGACAGACCCAACTAGAGATTTGCAGTAAGCCAAGATTTGCTTGAGTTGACAAAGGCCCGTTGTGGAAGTAGAGCCAGGAGAAGGTTTCCATATAGTCATCCCAGAGATATGCCAGCTAATAGGAATGTTTAGATATGCCATCTAATGATAGGACAGCGGAAGTGATTCTATTTCTCTGGCACAATAGAAAAGGAAGTTAAAGATGCTGTTTCAAATTGCAGGATTTTTGTAATTAAGGAAAATCTGTTTCTAGTTAGTTTTACACAAACCTTATAAAGGCCTTGGAAATGTTTTCTTTGTAAGACAATAAAATGTCTTAACCTTACCCTTCACATAAAGTAAACTACAGGCAGTCCCCAAATTGTAAGTGGGTTATGTTCCAAGTGTGTTTTGGAACTCAGAAAGTCTTTTCCTCTAGAAACTGTGTTAAAAAGGGCAGTTACATTCCTGGCCCAGCCTATGAATGCCTGCTTAATGCAGTTTAATTCAACAGACATTTATAAAATACCTACTGTATGCAAGGCCCTGTGTCAGGCACTGAGGATACCTGAATAGGTGAAGGGAGTCATGATTTTGTCTGCATTGGGAGCTCCCTTAACCAACAGTTCCTTCCACAAGTCTTCATCTATTTGTCAATGGCCATTCCAGACTGACCCCCGTATTGATCCCAGTATTCCTGCTGCTTGTTAGCCATGTGACTCTGGGCAAGTCACTAAACCCATCTGGGCCTCAGCTTCCTCATCTGTAATATGAAGAGAGGGGCTCTGAGGTTCCTTTTTTAACTTTAAAGAAGTCTGTGATGTGGATGTGATCCAATCAGAGTGGAGTACACACAGCATGGCTTCTAGTTTTAGATGTTATGCCTCAAAATGTAGTCTACACTCCTGTGTCTACACTCTTGGCTCGTGTTGAGTTTGCGATCCCCTAAGATCCCTGTATCTTTTTCAGACAAATTGCTAACTGCATCGCCTTCACCTTGTGCATGTGGAATTGATTGTTTACACTCAAGTATCCCTGTTAAATGCCCTACGTGATTTGGTCCAATGTTGTAGCCATACCAGATTGTCTCAGATTCTGTTTTGCGGCGTGGTAGTTATTCCCTGCCCCCAGCTAGTCACTTCACTTGTGCCCTACCTCTTTACCAGTTCATTTTCACATACAAAAATGTGAGTAGTTGTTAATTAAGAAAGTAGTGTGATAGAGCCAGCTCACAGTAAGGTAAGGGTAACAGCTCCATAAGGGTGACTGTATTTCTTTTTAAGTGTTAAATCACTGAGGTTCCTTACTGTGGCAGCATGAAATATTGTAACCAAATTGTAATCAAGCAGTAGCGTGAGGACAACTGGGGACAAGAAGGCCCACACACCAGGGACCTAACCCTTGATCACTTCTTCCATTAGGGTCAATGCCAGGGCTTCCCAGCCCTTCCCCTTCTTCCACTTCTCAGCCCACGAATGTTTTAAAACCTTCAAGGTAGTTTTTCGGTTTGTTTTAAAACACTCTGGCCCTCCTGATAGTTGCAGCCGCTGCTGGATGGATGGATGGATGGATGGATGGATGGATGGATGGATGGATGGATGGATTGATGGGTTGGTTGTTTACAAGCTGGAGACTGCTTGCTTATTAACCACCTCTCCAGCTAGTAAAAGGAATGTTGTGAGATAGACAAATAATTGTACAGAAGCTCAGTTATTAGAAGGCATTGTAGCTCTTAAATCTATTTAAACGTAGATCTTCATGCTTCCATTTCCTTCCATAAAATGGAGGAAATCACAAATATGTGGGTGTGGGTAGGTGTTTGGGGGGGTGGGGAGATTTTGTTGTTTAATGTTTCAAAAATTCTAATGAAGCATTTTTATACGTTCAGTGCTAATCATCTCGAGGTGAAATCTAATTTGTTATACTGCTCAAACTAATTCAAAAGCGCTTTATTCTAGATTTTCTCACTCTTAGTTTGTGTACTAACAATAATCTGTCTTTCAAGCATCCACAGATAAGGCAGGCAGTGCCTGAGGGCACAGGTTCCCCTGGCAGACCCCCACTTAATGAGTAGGTTTAAACATGTAGTCTTCTTTTTGACAGAAAGGAATTTCAGTTTTATTCAGGTCATATTCCACTCACTGATGCCTGATTGATGTATTTCAATCAATTGTAATTTTTCTTTTTAACTCACAAATATTTCAGGAATTAAATTTCTTTTAGGACGGTTATTGGCTCCAAAGAGAGGGACCAGGGCAGGAGGTGTCAGGTTTGACCAGAGGGACCCTTGAGCTTCAGGCTTTAAGCTTAGCAGCCCCTCAGTGTTTTAGATAAACATGATACCTTGTTTCCTTTCTTTTTCCCCAACTACTGTTTCCATTGATAAGAAGAGAATAAGACAATACAGTCTTCCTCAACATTCACAAGTTTCATGTTTGTGGTTTTGGTTATTTACGGATTGGCCATCAATAATTAAAGGCAAAATTTTGGAGATTTGCAGTGTACTTAAGAAAATTGCAGACAATATGAATATATAAAGAAAACCAAAAACATTTAGTGAGCTAAATGCATAAATAGTGTATATTATAAATCTGTTCTATCATTTACTACCGTAAGTATACATACATACATAAATTTATTATAAACAGTTAAATTTTGTTGAAAGTTTCAGTATGCTAAAGAATTATAGGCTACTCGCTCCCTTTGGGATGCCTCCTCTTTGTTTCTGCACCATCCAGAATCAGTCATATTTCCTCCATCCCGCAGTGATCTTTGTATCTTGCGCTTTTAAAAGTAGGAGGAGATCTGTGACACCTTCGCTACCACTAGATGTGGTGGCTGCAAAGACTCTTCTTAGTGTGCAGGATACTAATCTCTCTCTTGTAGAAGCTGCAACTTTTGTATAGGTGAGGTGTGTTGTTTTACTTGTGTGTTAAATATGATCAGAATTATTCCTAATAAAGGTTTGGGGTGGCCTAGAGTTATTCGCAAAATCACTTGCGTGCCCCTAATCCCCACGAATGTCGATGGGTGACTGTATTATCTTTGCTCCCTTTCCTGTCTGTCTTCTTCCTCCTTCATTCATGGTCATTGAGTTACTGTTCCCAGGAAGTCTTGCTCCATTTTCATGTTTCTGCTCTTCAGCCTTCCCTCAATCACTGCTAAGGGCCTTGTTCCCTGGCCCCATCATCTGTTTCTCTAGCTCTTCCTTGTTTTCTTAGTTTTCTTCCTGATCTCTTTTTGTCTTTTCTGCTCCTTCCCTAAGCACACCAAGTGTTGCATGACACTAATCGCTCTTGAGTGAATTATGCCTGAGGAGCTGCTTTTGTCAGATTGAGAGCAGCTGGAAATTCCCTGTGCCCATTCCTTCCTCTCTAGCCTCAGCAGCTGTATAAAGGCCCAAACCGACCTTTGAAGACTATTCACATAAATAACCCATAGATAGCATTGGTGGACATTTCCTTGAGTCTAGGGCTATCTTAAAAATAATCTCACATCATCAGCCTGTGAGCCTTTCTCTTCAGCACTCAAGGACAGCTAAATATCTGTCATGCTGTTTGGGAAAATACTCTTTAAGGACTTCCCTTAGATTCAAGCTTATTGGGGAGACTAGAAACTTTCTCCCCAATGTGGATGTGACTGTAATGCAACTCTCACTGTAGACCATCTTTGCCTTCTTGCTTACTAACCCCAGTTTCAGAGTCTCTGATTTAGTAGCTCACGGTTTTATTTTACGTTTAGATGCGTAAGAAGGGTACCGTCCGAGGCACAACGGCTGCTGATGTCTAGATGAATCTTCTGTAGGGTCAGAGGCCATATCAAGCTGTGTAAGTGAAGGGTTGGGTGAACAGGACACCTCTCCTGCCTCTTGCTCCATCTTCCCTAAATTCCCACATTTCTGGTGATGGACAGTTATTTGGTGAGCAGAGGCTCACCACATTCTGATGGTTTCATTTCTAAAAGTGAAAAAACCTCACGTAGAATAAAAACCATTAATATTCGAACTCCCAGAACTTCACTTCTTGTCGTATAAAGACACATTCTGTGGCACAGAATAAGATCAGTAATCGAGCCATTCCCGTGTTTCTAAGATGGCCAAAGTGTGTTAGAGTTCTGTGTGGCCTTGACTTGGGAGCCAACTTTTTTTGTAGCTTAATAAGGAGACTTTGGCTGATGGAGGGAAGGGAAGTGAACTGCTGAACATCATAGAAATAATGTGTTGGTAGAGCTGGAATTCAAACCCAGGTCCCATGTTTCTAAAGTCAGCAATTTTTCCTCTACATCCTGGTGCCTTTGAATGCTTTACAAGGTGTTACAGTAACCTGTCATATCTGCCATGGGTTAGTTAGTCCTTCAGGTGTATCAAAGCAGCTCCCTCTGCCATCCATCATGGACAAGCTGTACTTATCCTCCCCT
Organism: Trichosurus vulpecula; assembly: GCF_011100635.1. Lineage (NCBI taxonomy): Eukaryota > Metazoa > Chordata > Mammalia > Diprotodontia > Phalangeridae > Trichosurus > Trichosurus vulpecula. Next base: position 17,441,656 of record NC_050573.1, read on the forward strand.
AAATTCTCTGCCACCCCAAAACCTTAGTTCTTAAATCTCTAGGCATCTCAGCTTCTCATATTTGTAATTATACCCTAAGTTGAATTTGTAATTTGCAATGTAAATTTTTCTGTAGTCTTTGGAGTGGTGGTTCATCTAAAGGCCAAAGCATATTTATCTACTAAGAGACGGATGACTTTTTGTGAAGAGGGAGCAGCCATCACAATGTCCCCAGAAGCATTAGTGCTAAATAGGGCAACACAGAACTTTCTGTTTAATGGCATTGTTCTAAAGTAAGATGTTTACTTGAGAAAAGAGCAAGTAAAGGGGTCCATTCTCTTGCTCGATGCCCCACATTCACTGGACCTTCTGTCCAGGCCACCCACTCCTTTCGTTGGGGAACCAAGACTGAACAGATCGTCTGGGCATGAGGGAGGAGCTTCAGGTGACCTCACAGCATCACCTGAGAGGCCTTGGCTACAGCCCATGATTTATTCATACAGCTTTCTTTCTGTCACTTTATCATTTTGGCTAAATTCTTGCAAAGGTCAGTGACCTTTTCAGTGATGATTTTGCTTAATTTCTCCACCCAGTGGAACAATGTTACGCCATTAATAAGACAAATTTTAAATAGGGTTTTTAAAGCGCAGCAATCTCTTCGGTTTAGATGGACTTTCTGATAAAGGTTTTGGCATGTTAAGCATTTTTTCTGGAAAATTGATGTGAAGTCTTGCGGTGCTTAAAACTTAATTTTGTCTCCCTTTTCCTACCCTTCTCTTTCCATTTTCCTGCAGTTACGTAATCAAGGTCAAGTGAGGGGAACCAGTGCTGCCCATGACGAATGAGGAGAGATCTGACCAGTAACTTGCAGTGTTGACGTTTCACAGACGTGTGCGTGTGCCGATCTGTACACATGTACCGCTATCCAAACACGTGTGTATATATGTATATGTGTGTGTGTATCTGTAGCTGTATGTAAGACGCATGTAGAGCTATAGATACTGACGCACGCACTTGTGTATATATGTACATACAGACATACATCTACTTAGGGGATTAGTACCATTTCTCCGGAGTACTGTACCTACAGCAAAAATGCAAAGGAAAATATTTTCATTATATATACCTGAAACAGATTTTAATAATTATCAGAGTAATGCCATTAATGGATGAATTGACTACGATGTAATGCTAGCTGGTATGTTTCATGGATGTCAAGTTGTGGACCAATATATACTTTTTTGTTGTTCTTTTAAATGTCTGTTAAAACTTTCTATTTTAGTCTCATGAGTAAACAGACTCCCAAAGCAAAAGTTTATTCTGAATTTTTTGTTTTCCCTCTGATTCTGGAATGTAAACTATGAATGTATTTATAGCTATTTATTTCTGGATGGTCACGATCTTACAGCCAACTTTGAGGATTTCTGCGAGTAAGGAATCTGGCTATAATTTCATTTGTACTTGCCCTTGAAAAAAATCCTGAAAAAATTACCTGTTTTTATTGGATTTTTGTACATTTAAATTTCAAGTATTTTTCTACATCAGAAACTGGCAAAAAAAATGGGGGGGAAGATGCTGGCTTGTGATTTATAATAAACACTCTAAACATTTCAGAGAGCCTGTTAGGCACAAAAGAAATGGGTGATAATAGCATTTAGTCTCAATAAAAAATGTTGTAGGCTCATTAGAGAGGTTGGAAGTATAGCCCTTCCCTTGAGTCAAATGTCTTGTGTCTGAAATGACCGTTTTCTGAAATTGCATTTTGGAAACTATGCAAACAGCCTTGATTTCTCACAACTTACAAAATGGAATATGATGATGACTTTTAGCTCTTTTCATGTTGAAAATACATTTTAGAAGAGAGATGTTCACTTTCAGATAAGATAAAAGTACAGAGCGTGACCAGCCATGGGTCTCTCCTCACTCTGTCCGAAGACACATTATGAAGATGACGGTATAATTCCAGCCCTTTTGTGGATGGTCCTCAAATCTTCAGGATTTTTTAAAGAAAATACTCACCTGGAGCCTCTCTTAGATATCTATTAAAACGCTTGTTAGATAGAAACAAAGAAGTTATTTTAGGAACAACACATAAGTAAGATTTTTTTTTATTAGGTTTCTTTGTCAAATTTCAACTTTTTTCTCCTCTCAGTCCTAGAAGCTTGTGTAGGACAAGGTTTTAAGCCTTGATGTTGAAAATCATGCTCTTTGCCACTTAGAACGTGCCCTCCTGCAGTAGGTGAATCCTACTGGTCATTTAATTTGCTGAAGGCTCAGCTAGCTCCCTTGCATCTGTCTGCAGTGATTTTTGTCCCCTATGGAAATGATTGCCATGACATGGACAAGGGATTACATCATGTTGTCCTGTTAGCCTCACCCCAGCTCCACCTTCACGCATCTTCTGTGTACTCAGGATGAACACCCGTGTTTACTTTCTGTGCATCGTTGGAAAATAGGCTTGTCAAAGCGAAATCGTTTTGTCTGAAGAGTGTTTGTTATAAGAGGCTTATTGCTAATTTGCCAGGATGAAGGGTCTGGCTCTTTCCATCTCATGGACTCGATCCTCAGTGGCATCCGCAGCATCATGGGGCGTGGGCACTCTCGCGGACAGGAGCACCCGACGCATGGATTTTAATGGTTTCTTGATTCACTGTGGAAATTTGAGGGATCGTATAGTGACTGTAAAATAACTTGTTTACTCGACAGTTTCTTGTGTAAATTACAATAAGGCAAAGTAACTAAAATTGGAAACGAAAATAAATGTGATCACAAAATGCCACTGATGTCTCCGCTTGGGTTGTTGCTTTCACTTGGCGCTGCTGGGTTTGGAGCGTTGTTCGCTGCTTCCCTTGACTTGAAATGTGCTCTTCTCTCCTCTGCATTCTTTAGCAGATGATCATCCTATGTGACCCCAACCTCATTGAAGAAGTACTGCACAAAGTATACATACTCATTTTCTTAAACTGTTTTTTTCTCGCCTTGTGATAATGGGGATAAATCCTGAAAACCCCATGGCTTTTACTTTCCTGACATTTATTAGCTGAGATACAAAGTGTCTTCTGCCACCCATTCAGTAGCAACATCATGGGGAAACATAATCCATGTGTTGTTTGGGCACCATACCCTGAAAAGTCAGACCTAGGTGCATCTTTGGAAAAGTCTCATGGAATCTCTTGTTCATGCACCAACCCAAGGAAATCCTTGGAACATCAGTATTTGCCTTAAAAAGTCTGGCTTGGGCTTTTATAAAGAAATACCTTTGAAATACCTGTGTCTTCCCTTATTCTCCTTGTGGAAAGATCTTTGATTTCTCTTAAAAGCACTCAGACTAATAAGACGTTGACTAAAGGATGGGTCTTATCGAACCCAACAAAAGATGCAGGACAGACCAGTAGGCAGCTCACAGTGCCCTTTGACCACCAAAGCCTGGGAAACCCTATCCAGCTTCCGCCTCTGTCCTTTTTAGCAGTGGCAAGTGGTCGTATCTGCTGGGATCTCCTGCTTCCAGGTTCCACTGCAGATAGCTGAGCCTCAGGGCATCAAAGACACCATGACCTGTGCATTCAAGTATCAGATGAGGATCCGAGACTTCAGAGCTGGTGGTCTGTCTACACTGTGCCCTCCCACCAGCTCTGGTATTTGAAGTGATGCTTGTGGGACTATGCATTGTCATCTCAGTACCTTGAAATCCCTGATCGCTTGGTTCTTTCCCTGTGGCAATCTCCTACCACACTTCCATCCTCTGGTGCTCGCAGGAATCTGGCTTTCTCCAGAAGATACCACACCCCTGGTGGTGGCCTCACGTACTCTTAGACACATTGGGCCATGGGGGGGAGTTTGCATATACCTTGCTCCCCACTGCCACATCAGACTTTACCTATGCTTCCATCATTGCAACCAGCCTCAGTTTTGAAGTTGGCTTTGAGTAGCTTCATCCTTCGGTCTTTTTGACACTCTTTATCAAGGAGGGTGGGGTTTGGCTCCTTCCCAGTGTTGTCCACCCCAGCTAATGCCCTCATGCTTAAATTTTTAAAACTTTAGCATGCATTTTGATGTCTCATTGAATACTCTGATCTTAGAGTTCATCAACATTCTCCATCCCAATGTTCTACCTTGGCCACCCATGGGTGGTCATATAGCCCATAACTGCCATCTCTCATCTCAAAACTCATACCCTGTTTTCATAATCAAGGCAGTTCAGTGGACGGCACACTAGCCATGAGTGACAAGTTCAAATCCTTGTCCCCTTACTAGCTATATGACCCTGTGTAAGACCTCTCAGCTTCCCTGCCCTTCTCTATAAAATGAAGGGAGCGTGTTTGGTGGCCCCTAAGGGCTCTTCCATCACTAAATCTTTGCCTATGATCTCCCTACGCCTTATTCCTAAACCTCTTCTTCATCATGACTTCCAGTGCCTTAAGTCCCATTCCATATAATCTGTCATTCCTATCCTGTCCTTGTTGATCCCCCTTTAAAACTTGGCCCTATAGTTAATTGGTCAACTGTGCATTACCCACTATTGAATCCTTTAGCTCCTGCTCTTCCAGTCTCTCCCCCCCCCCCCCCCCCACTGTATTGACTTTCTTTGATCATTCCATCTTGCTGGAGGAGGTCCTGCAGCCTTTTTTAACTACCTAGGCCCTCATTCCAATGTGGCCATGCTCCAAACTCCCCTCTTGAGCTCTTTACATGGTTCCCAACTCCTTTCCTCTTAGCAGATGACCCAGCTGAGAAAAGCCATCAGTCATGAGCTCTTATCTCTTCCACTCCACAGCTCAGAACTATTGTACACCTTGTGAAGCCTAACCCTTCTATTTGTACCTTTGATCCCATCAACTTTCACCAGGAACTTTCTTCCCCTCTTCCTCTTACTATCAATTCTCCCTTTCTTCTGGTTCCTTCCCTGCTATTAATGAAAATGCTCAATTCTTCCTCAGCCTTAAAAAATCCTCACTTGACCCTTCTATCCCCTCAAGCTGTCAACCTTTATCTCTTCCTTTCACTGTTGAAATCCAAGAAAGCTGTCTGATTTGACAGCCTTTACTTCCTTACCACCTGCTACTCACTTCACATTGCTTATGGTTGAGCTCCTGACCTTCCATATTACCAAAACTGTGCTTCAAGGGAAACGGTGGCATTTTCTCAGTCCTTGCCCTTCCCCTCTTTCAACATTTTCCTTCCTCGTGTGGTGCTGCCCTTTTCTTGATTCCATTTGACCACTCCATTTCACTCTTCCCCTGTTGATTGGTTATCTCTCATTCCCAAGGGCAAGTGTGCCTCAAGACTATCTGGAGGCCTCTTCTCCATAGTGCACTCCCAAGTGAGCTCCCATGATTTAATTTTTCACATTGTAGATGATTCCCAAGTAACCATGTCCCGTTTTAATTCAGTGGCACTCTACTTTCACATTACCAACTGCCTGCTAAAGCTCACACCTGAATGTCCTTTGAGTATCTCAATTTTTAAAATGTCTAAATAAAAGCAAAAATTTTTCCCCTCAGTCTGTATGACTTCTAGTCACCCAGGGTCATAACCTTGAAGTCATTTCTAAGTCTTCCCTCCCCTCAACCCTCAGTCAGTTGCCAAGTCTTGCTGTTTCTATTTCTGATGTCTCTTCCATCCTTTCTCCTCTGCCTAGTTCCTCACCAGTGCTCATGTGCATTATTATCATTGCTTCCTGATTGGTCTCCCTCCTAGTCTTTAACCTCTTCTCATCCTCTAAACAGCAGTCCAAAGCCTTCACCAGTTCACTGTTGTTTGTAGGATAAAATAATTCTTCAACATGGCATTTAAGATCTTCCAGCCACCTGGCTCCAAAAAAGCACTAGATTTGGGGTCAGAGAATCTGAGTTCAAATCCCAGCTCTGCCAGGTACCTACCAGCTGTGTGACCTTAAGCATGCTTCTGATGTGGGTCTCAATTTCCTTATCTTTAAACAGACCCTAAGGGCCCTTCCAGTCTAAGGCTGGATCCTGCTTCATGATCCTTACCTCACATTACTGCCCTCTCATCTACTGTTCTAGGCCAAAATAGACTGGAAGGGTTATTCCTACCTCCTATTTCTGCCTTTGCCATTGAATCCTATGCCTGGAATACCCCATCTCCACCCCTTAGAATTCTTATTCATCAAGTCTTTTCTCATCTCTATTCAACTTTCCCTCCTTCCTCATTAATACAGGCTTTAATACTTTCTCCTTCTACAAATGTGTATATTTATGTGTCTGCATTATAAACCACCACCACCCCCCCATAACAGCAGAATACAATAAGCTCTTTGAAGTTAGGGACTGAGGGTTGGGAAGTTTTTTGTTTTGTCTTTTGGACTTTGTTTTCCTTGGTGCTTAAGCAACCATGCCTGGCACGTGGTAGGTTCTGGATGTTGAGCTGAAGGTTGTCGTGAAAGGTGTGTTTAAGTTGGTATTGGGGGATCTTGGTTTTGAGTCCCAGGCAGCAAATAAAAATTCCCAATACTATAACAGTTTCCCTTTACTGGTGAGGAAACTGTGATCTAGCAAGGTTGAATTAGAAACTGGAAAAAAAAATGGTGAAGGGAGAACACACTAGGGAAATGATGATTTGAAGGAATTCAGGGATGTGATGGCTTCATTTGAAGTCCAGTCATCTGGAAGGTGGTTCCAAAGGGCAGAAGTAGGAGAGCATGGAAGATACAAATAGTATTTGGCCCCAAATCCAGAAGTGGAACAGGAAACCTCTGAAGGGGATGAGTGCTGTCTTTTACAGGGTGTCTCCAAGTGAGGTCTGACTTGACAGGGACAGTGGATTCCTGTTGGGATACCGGTTGGACTAGAAGGCCTGAGGACCCTTCTAACCTGATGGAAATATTAACTCTGTGGGAAGTCTGAATGAGACACTGACCTCACTTTATGACAGTGAACACACCCTTGCAGCCTGTTTGAGCCTGTGAGTCCTAGAACTGCCTTTAGATTTAGGGCTGGAAAGGAATCTTCAAGGTCGCCTATCCACTGCCTTTCTGTGATGGAGGTGGTTCATCTTTAAAACAGCAATGAGACTCTCCTGCCCTCTTGCCCTTCTGCCCTGCTGGCAGAAGGTTGTAGTTGTGCCCAGTGCCTAATAGAACTGAACTGCTGCTCAGAAAGGGCTTTCCTGTTTATCATCTGAGGTAGATGCAAATAACATGGCTTAAGGGCACATGTTCATAGGCACTGTTCTGGTCATTTTAGCGTTTTTCTCAAAAGATCCTAGAATTTGCCCAAAGTCTTTCATAGGTTTATTATCATCACTATTTTCATTGGTAATAGATTTGTATACTTGTCCATTAAAAAAAGAATTTAGTACGTCAAAGAAGTTCTGATTTCAGGAGTACAGGATTCCCTATAGGTGTGGAGCGTAATCTCTTTCACTCAATCTGAAAAATATGTACTAGGCAGTGAAGTTTCTTTGTCAGAAACTGCTGGATGCTGGGGCACAAAGACAAGATTGAGGGCAATTCCTGCCTTCAAGGAGCTTCCACATGGCAGGGGAGGCATGATCATCTGAAGAGGGAGAGAACATTAATAACTTGGAAGGAAACAGGAAGCAGGAAAAGCTGCCCATAAATGGCCCGTGAGCTCAACCAGGAAAAAAGCTAAGAGTTCTAAGACAGATGAGTTCCGGTTCTGGTTCTGCCCACTTTGGCTTTTGGCCTTTGGCTTGGGCAGCCACTTCACCGGTCTTGACTTCGGTTTCCTCGTCTGTAAAATGAAAGAATGGGAGCAGATGGCCCCTAAATTCTTCTCGAGCACTGATGTTCTGTGATTCTGATCCACTTGGCAATATGCTTATCCATACCCAAACTCTTGTGAAGCCCATTTTTCCCCAAGCTGTTCAGATTTGAAACTCCTTCCTTCATCCCCATCATTGACTATTCTCCATCTACTTTTGTTCACTTAGAGGTCTTCAGTAGTAGGCACCTTGTTCGTCCATCTATCCACTTTAGCTTCGGTTTTGACCTGTCTTGGTGATTGCCCAGAGAAGGGTAGTAGGGAACTGTTCTCTGGTTCTGGTACGGTTTTCTCTTACAGAGTGGTGTTGTCAGAGCTGCTGGGTGTGTCTGTGATCAGTTTCTAACCAAATGTTCCCAGATTGTTTTACTAGGACTTGTTGAGTACAGGACCTGGTTTTCAGCCCTGGATCCGCCTTTATTATCACTCCATGTCCTTGGATGAGTCACTTCTTTTGATACCAGACTCCTTTCTGTAAGCACCAGAGAAGGAATGATTGATTCACGATATTGGTCAGATGGACTAAGTGCAGTGAGGTCTGCTCTGCTTGTGGGATGCTCGGTGCTGCGCATCGGATCCTGCTCTGGCCACTTGCTAGCTGTCACTAAACTGTCCATTTTATAATAAACTCAGAGGACAGTTGTGAGGATCAAATGAGATGGTGTATGTGTGTGTGTGGGTGTGTGTATATATATGTATGTATATATATAAAGTATAAATATTAGATATTATAGTTATGAATAAGTTTGATAGCTATAAGTAGGGGAGAACATGTGGAGCTGTGCCTCAGGGTGCTGAAATTTAGGGAGTTCTGACCAGGTGGGCTATCTCATCCATCATCATCCTGGTCCTTCCCACAGCAGTGGCCTCCTGGTGTTCAAGGGTCTCCATCCGTGAGGCTGGCACCTCAAGTCTTTGTCTTTTCACCATCAGCTCTGTACTGTAGGTCTCTTCCCCCACAGGGCCATGTTTCCCAAAGTCCGGACTCTCTCTCTACCTCCTATCTGAACTTACTTTAAACAGTTGATGTGAAGGCAGCTTTTATGGTGCTCACTCCAGGTACCAGACTTGCTACTTATGACTGTGTTACTTTAGTATTTTTACAGAACTGACTAGAGTTTAAACAAATCTAAAATAGGATTATTTTGGAATTAGGGGATTTGAGGATTTTACGTTACTATCTTACTGCCTCTTAAAAGGAGTGTCAGAGCATGTCACGTATGGGTTGGACTGGCTGCTGCAGTCCCTTCCAAGTCTGAAATCCTGTAATTCTGTGACTAAATCTCATGTTCTTTCCGCTGCACCACACTGCCTCCTGTGTTAGAGCAAGAAGAGAATTTAGATAGCAGCCAGTCCAGCCTCCACATTAGACTATTCGGGACCTGGGCTTATGATGAACAAGTGCAGGGCTTGACCTGGGCCGTCCATGGCACCAGGCTTCTTTCATCTCTTTGCATCTCATTTTACCCTAAAAGTGCGGTATTGGGGGCTTCCGAGTGAAGACGCTAAAGCCTGGAGACAGCGTAAGTGACTTGGTCAGGGTCACCTAGCCAGAGGCAGCACCCCAGCCTTTCTTTCTTTGAGGCTTGCTCTCTATTCACTGCTGTTTGAAAGTAAGTCTAAATTTAAAGTTACTTGACATGGCAACATTATGTGTGAAAACAGGAAGCTGGAAGTGAAATTATGTGCCCAGTAATTGTGGAATGTGTCAACCAGGCTTCATAGATAAATTTAATGGTGTGACTGCTACCCTTGAGGAAAGGAATGACAAATCTGAAAAACAAACTGACCGACATTGGAAGACTTGTATGAAGCAATGCAGAGAGAAGTCCAAGCCAGAAGAGCAGTAAACTGTGGCTACAGTTCTATAAGAAAGAGGCCAGCAAACCCTGGTCACATTCAACAGTCTTGCTGCCAAGTCTATAGAAGACCAACACACACACACACAACACACCCTTCTCCCTACCTTGTGTCTATTTTGTTGTTTCTCTGGGTAGAAGTTGAGGTCTTTGAAGGCAAGGGTTCATTCATTTTTGTCTTTGTACCTATCCCCATTGTTAACATGGAATATAGCTTAGTCGTTTAGCCTCAGTTTCCTCATCTGCAAAATGAGCTGGAGAAGGAAATGGCAAAGTACTCCAGTATCCTTACCAGGAAAACCCCAAATGGGGTCACAAAGAGTCGGACACAACTGAACAACAACAAATGTAGCACGGTAGGGGCTTCATCAATGACTCTTTGAGTTAATAAAGGACCCAGTTCTCCTTTTGGTTAGTTTAATCAATAACCCCACAGTTCGGGAACAAGGAGACTTAGTTAGGAAGCAAAGATTTGCTTAACCAAAATGCATCAGTCAATTTTTTAAAAGTTTATCTGACACCACCTTGAAATAGTTGGGATCCGTTCCTTATGTCTAAAGTTACTTAGTGAATTAAAAAATATTCCCTCCTCTGAGGCCCAAATCACACATTCCTAGGTAGGCTGCGCCATCATGTAACTGCCCTGGTAGCTCCTCTAACAGCTCCCAAGGTGTTGCCCTCTCCTGAACTTTTTTCTCATCTCCAAATTGTAGCATTACCCAACTCCAAAAGGTATTTAAATAAAGGTCAGATGAGAAAAGATAGGATAAAACATGGTAGGTGCTTAATAAATGCTTATTGTTTGCTAATGGACTATAAAAACAAAAAATGAATAAATTTATTGGATGCCTGTTATGTGCTAGGCACTAAGAACTGAAAGACAAAGTTCTCCTTCCCTCATTTCTTCCTTCCTCTCCCTCATCCCCCTTTCTTTCTTCCTCCCCTTCTTTTTGCTTTCCCTTTTCTTCCCTCTTCTCTTTCCACACCCCACTCCATCTCACTCTCCTTTCCCTTTCCCCTTCCTTCCCCACTCCATATCAATTTATTGATACTGATATATGTGTGTGTATGTATATGTATATACATGTATATTTATGTGTATATATGTGTGTATATTATATATGTATATGTTTATATGTGTATATACCAAACTACTCTGCCTCATCTTTTTATATGATGCAGCCCAAGATCACTGGAGCCTTCTCCAGTCCTCACGTATTATGGATGGGAAAGATCCAAAGTGGGGAGGTGACTTTCCCAAGGTCACCAGCTAGTTAGTGGCAGAGCTTGGCCTCGACTTAGTCTCCCAGCTCTGTATCAGGCAGTCTTCCCCTGATACCTAGTCCTCTTCTTATTTGGGATATTTATTTCAGAGTACGATGGTTGTCCCCAGAATACCATCTATTGCTTTGAATTTGACATTTTTTTGCTCACACAAAAGATACTTGATTTCATCTACATTGTCTACTGGAATTTGTAAAGCAAGAAGTAGAATGCTAATGGGTTCGCCTTCACTGGAGGGCCCAGTGAGGGCCTGGGCTCCTGCTGCTGAGATTGGCCCTGAGTTTCCCTGAGTCAGGGAGAATTCACCTGGGTACCATAACTGTTTATTTGTGCAGTGCTTGAGAGGCAGTGGAAAGAACACCAGGATGTCCCCATGGCTCATTGGTCTCTAATATATTCCGACACTGCCTGTTAATCAGTCGATAGCAAGATTGCCCAGCCTGCCGACTGGGAGGGAGCTTCACCAAGTGGAACCGGAGAGTGACTTATTTACAGTGTTTATTAATGTAGGTGCTGAGCAAAAGGTTTGCCCCTGGGCATCATTGCATGGCAAACTGGCTGGCAAGGTTGAGGAATACTGATTACCCATTCTCTTAGCGGTCGGCCTGGCTGGCCTCCTGCCTGCCTGCCTACCTCCTGAGGCCCCAACATTGGCTTGGCATGTTTTGTCTGAAGAGAGCTTGAAGGGATGGAACTCAGGGGTCATCTAAACCAGCCCCTTGATTGACAGAGGCAACGGAATAGTGAGGACTTGGGTTCAAATTTGGCCTCTGCTGTCTACAACTGGGGCAGATCACTACTGCCCTAGTCTTCAGTTTCCTCAACATAAAGCAATGGGGTTTAAGTGACTTCCCCAAAGTTGTAAGCAGCACATATAGAATTTGAACCCAGGACTTCTGACTCCGAATGCAGTGCTTTTTCATATGAGATAGGGAAAAAGCCAAAACACTGGCTCTAGAGCTGTGGGGCCTGGGTTCAAATCTCATGTCTCATGTTGAGCACTTGTGTGACCCTGAACAAGCTGCTTCCCTCATTGGGCCACATTTACCTCTGATGCAAAGTGAGGAAGCTGGACCAGAGGGCCCCTAAGGGCCCTCTAGGCCTGGATTAAAGATCCAATGATGCTGAAATTGTGAGTTGCAAGAACTGGCTTCTATCACTTGCCACCTGTATGACCCAAGCAAATTCACCAATCTGGGCCTCAGTCTCCCCATCTGTACAACCCCGGGGGGGGGGTTGGATCTAGACTTCCAAGGTCGCTTTTCCTGTAAATTTGTTACTGTGGAAGTAGGATGGAGTGGTAGGAAACAGCTTGGGGGTCTAGAGGCCAGGGTCCTGGTTCAATCGATTCAGAGCTAGAAGGTGCCCTAGAGGTCTGACCTCCCCATCCCCCCGCCATTTTACAGATGATGAAACAGGCCTGAAGAGGTTAATTCAGAGATACATGGGGGGCAAGTTGGAGAATTCCAGTCACTGTGGAATTTGACTCCCAGTCCGTGCTCTCTCCCCTGGATGCTCCGTCATGCTTTGTGGCCTTTGGGAACTGGACTTTAGCCTCTGCCTGTGGACATCGATGGGTTCAGACTTGCCAAAGACAACATGGTAATGAAGATGTCCCTGCTGAAAAACAGGTGACCTTGAAGTTATAAGAAACCCGGAGTACTTTATACTTTGCTGAATGTACATGGGGAAGACATTTCGGGTTACCTGTATAGAGCCCTGCAAGCTTGTGGTTCTACCAGATGATTGGGCTGGGGGTGGATAGACAGCTGACAGAGCCGGGTGGGGAGGGGGGGAGGAAAGAATGATTCGCCAAGGTCCCATCCAGGATTTTCAGCTCACATGGTTGAAGTCCATGATCATATTTCTACAGGTAATCTCTCCATTTGAACCTCCAGGCCTGGCTCTTGGTGGAGACCTCACAAGATAAGGCTGTGTCCCTTGTATTGGTGGAGACCTCACAAGATAAGGCCATGTCCCTTGTATTGGTTTACTCATTTTCCTGTTTGTTGGCCCTTTCCCAGAGGCTTCCACCCATGTGGAAGCTTAGTCAAAGGAGTTTTGAGGAAGGGCTAGGCTCTGGACTACTCACACAAGATGCAAATCCTCCCAGCCCTCATTTGCCTGGTCTTTCTGTATCTGAAAAGGAAGTCTGCCCAGGAGAGACAATTCAATGATGGCTCATTTTCAAATAGCTTTTTTCTTCTAACTACACATGTTCCCAGGGAACGTGGGTGAAGGGGGGTGGGACAGTATCCCAATGGATCTGGGACCTGATTGATGTGGATGTCCCACAGTCTGAAGGTCAAGCACCTTCCCTGCTTGTCCATCTTTGACTCTTGGCCATGAACTCCCAGAGGCCTGAGGAAGGAAGGTCCACCCCACGTGTCAGAGGCTTTCCTCCATTCTACTGACTTTGAGAGATGCTCTCGTGCTGGCCAGTCATCCTTCCTCCTCAGCACAGGGCTTGCCCTTCCTTTCATTCCTGTGACCTGGTGCCATCTTTACACACATTTGACTTCCAAGTCCTCATCTACCTGTTGCTACCTGCCTTCTATTCGTCTCTCCGTTGCCCTCAGTTTTTCACTTCTAAAGGACTACAGACTGCTGGAAGAGCCGGAAGGAAGCTCAGGGGCTGTCTAGTCTGACATTTTACAGGTGAGGCTCCATGAGCCTTGTGTAAGGTCCCACAAGCAGTGACCACTAGACCACGGCTGCCTTTGGGAGGTCATGGTATGGTAGAAACAGCATGGGGCCTAGAATCAGAGCACTTGGCTTCAAATTCTGACTTCAACTGTTATGACCTGTGTGATCATGCTCAGATCACTTAATGGCTGACATTGATTTAGTGCCTGAATTTATATGGCGTGCCAGGCACTGTGCTTAGCTCTTTACCAATATCTCATCTGATCTTCACAACAACCTGTGAGGAAGGTGCTGTTCCTATACCCACATTATAGTTGAAGAAAGTGGGGCAGACAGGTTAAGTGACTTGCCTAGGGTCACACAGCTAGTAAGTGGGACTGGATTTGAGCTCATGTCTTCCTTGTACAAAGCCCAGTGTTCTGTGCACTGTGGTGCCTCCAGCTGTCTCTGCCTCTCCCCATGTGGACAGCAGCTGGTGTCCAGAATGTAGTGGTCACTACATCTTCTCATTGAGGGGGCAACGTTTCCCTCCTTCCCTCCCTCCCCAAATTATGTTGTATTCATATTGTTTATATTTTGCATATATGTGTCTATGTACATTCCCCCTCCCCCCCAGAAGATAAGCTGCTTGAAGACAGGGAGGGATTGTTTCACTTTTGTCTCTATATCCTGAGTCTTAGCACAGGGCCTAGCACTTAGTAGGTGCTTAATAACTTTGTTGGTTCTTTCCAGGGATATGCCAGATAGCTACTCTTCTCTGTGAGAGATACTGTGTATGGTCTAGTAAAAAGAACCTTGAGCTAGGATTCTGGAAGCACTAAGGCCCCTCCCAGCTCTGCCATCCCCTGTTCTAAGTCCCCTCCCAGCTCTGACATTCCATGTTCTAAGGCCCTCCCAGCTCTGACATTCCATGTTCTAAAGCTTTTTCTAGCTCAGATATTCTGTAATTCCAAGTTCCTTTCCAGCTCTAATTTTACCATAATTATATCATTTTAGAGCTGGAAGGGACTTTAAGACTCCTCCTAGCTCTGATGTTCTCTATTCTGAAGCGCTTCCCAGCTCTGGCATTTCATATGCTGAGGTTCTTCCAGCTAATATCCTTCCTACTTTTGACATTGTACTTTATAAAGTTTTTTTCAGCTTTGGCATTCTGTGATTCCAAGTCAGACTTGCTCTAGCTCTGACATTCCTTGGTTCTATGATTCCAGCAGGGGTTTGTTCCATCTATTCTATCCTGTAGAAAAGAAATCTTTCTGCTTCATGTCTAAGCTTCCGCCCTCTTCCCTCTTAAGTGATCTTAATGGATGAACAGGGCCGCCATCATCCCGCCACCTGCAGGTCAGGTCCTGATCCGCCCTCTCCACCATCACCCGTAAACCCTATACAGTCGACGTGCTGGCTCCTATTACAGTAATTGGCATCAACATGATTCTTTGCGGGGAGATTTTTTGCCTGCTGAGACTGCATAACCATCTGCCATAAATTGAGCCTGGTACGGCTCATTTTGGCGAATGCAAAATTGGATCCCATTCTTTACTCTGCAGCCTGTTTCAGCTTCCAGATGGCTAATCCCCATGAAGTGATAGAACTGCAACAGAGTTCTGTTTAACCGAGGGTGTAGACGTAATATTGATTCACTGGCAGGGAGAGCTGAGAACAGCATCCCGGAAGCGTGGCGATATATAACTTGGCAGCACAAAGACATCTCATTGTTCCATGGGAGTGGCCGTGTCCCGATGGTCTGCTGGGTGGAACCCACAACATATGCTGTGCCTGACCATGCCTTCATCTTGGGTGGGGGTGGGAGGGACTGGTACTCTCCTGGGCTGTTCCTTGTCATTGAAAGCTCCCTGGGTAGCAGAGCATCATCCATTTTTACTCAAGTGCCAGTGATGAGTTTCACTAACGCTCACCCCAAGACGTACTTGTACCATGCTGGAATCTATGTCAGACTGGCCACAGAGCTGCATGGGGCACAGCTGGTGGGTGCCAGGACACATGGCCTAGCAATATCAACAGCGAGGGGCTTCTTGAAGCAGACAATGCATTAACTATTTCACTGTTCTTTTAGATTTTCTTCTCACCAAGCAGGTTGGGGGTTTCCTGGGCTTTGTAGACATGAGTGGACAGGCAGAGAGTTGAGGATTTCCTGTTTACAACTAGACACCAAAGCTTAGAGCTGAGACTTTTCTAGGTAGTCCTCAGGGCAAGCTTTGGGTATGAAACAGACATGTCCTGGAGCAGAGTATGTGTGTGTATGTGCATGTGTGTGTATACACATGTGTGTGCATGTGTTATGTATGTGCACACATGCCCCTCCCCCCCCCCCCCCCGCCAGAGTTCTAAAACAGAATGGTTATCACTGAATCTCAGCTAAGAGGAGCCTCAGAAGGCATCTGGTCTAACCTGGATCTGAATAAGGACTCACACTATAACATCCCTGACCAATGCTTAAAGATGCCCAGGGAGGCCTAGTTCCACGACTAGATTGAAGAGCATGGTGCAAGAAGACAGGAAAGAAAGGAGGAGGCAGGTTCTGAAGGGCTTTGGAGCCAAACAGCATTTTATATTTATTCTTGGACGTGATTGGGAGCCATCAGAGCTTATTGAGTAGAGGGTGACAGGTTGAACCTGCACTTTAGGAAAATCACTTTAGTGACTGAACAGAGGATGGACTGGAGTGGGGAGAGACTTGAGGCAGGCAGACCCTCAGCAGCTATTGTAATAGTCCAGGTGGGAGGGGATGAGGGGATGAGGGCTTGCAAGGGGGGAGGGGGAGTGGGGTGTGGCAAAGGTCAGAGGAGAGAAGGCAGCTATTAGGGAGAAGTTGCAGAGGTGAAAGTGACAAGCCATGGCACCATATTGGGTATGGCAGGTGAGAGTGAGGAGTCCAGAATGACTCCAAGGTTGGGACCCTAGGGGAGTGGGAGGAGAGTATTGCCCTCTACAGTAATAGGGAAGGTGGGGGGGGGGGGTGTTTGTGAGGAGGATAGTGAGTTCAGTTTTGGATTTACTGAGCTGAAGATGTCTACTGGACATCCAATTGGAGATGTGAGATTAAAGGTCAGCAAAGAGATTGGTGCATGAAAGGCAGATTTGAGAATCTTTAGTGTATCGGTGGCAATTATGGGAACTGATGAGAAGAGAACCTAGGACAGAAGCCAGAGGGACACCTATGTATGGAGGGCATGATCTGGAGAAGGATCTAGCAAAGGAGACGGAGAAGGAGTGGTCCAATATTTAGGAGGAAAACCAGGAAAGACATCCTGAAAACCTAGAGAGAAGAGTACCAAGGAGGAGAAAGTGATCAGCTGTATCCAAGACTGCAGAGAGGTCCAGGAGGATGAAGATGATGAAAAGGCCATTGGATTTGGCAACTAAGAGATCATCGGTCACTTTGGAAAGAGCTGTGTTGGTGGAACGATGAGGTCAGAAGCAGGATTGTAAGGGGTTAAGAAGAGAGTTAAAGGAGAAAAAGCAGAGGCCCCTCGTGTAGATGCCTGTTTGAGGAGTTTAGCTACCAAGGGCAGAAGGGAAATAGGACGATAATTAGCAGGGATGGAAGGCTCAGGTAAGGATGAAGGGGGAACAGCAGCAAACGATGAATGTCAGCAGTTCAGAGAAACATGGGAAGATTTACATGAACTAATGCAGAGCAGAATAATCCCATGATATCAGAGTGACTACAATATGGTAAATGAGAAGATAACAAGAGGTGGAATTCTGAGAGGAACACTGAAAATCCTGGAAAACAATGAACCATGCCTCTCCCCTTGCTGCAGAAAGATGGACGCTGTTGGACCAGATAGTTTTTACATGGTCACATTCAGTAACTGTGCTGAATGTTTGCTTAATTCTTTCCCTGTGCCACAAGGACGGGCGACATCAAATAATAGAAAGACAGCTGACCTTGAAGCCATGACCTGGGTTCAAGTCTTGCCTATGACACATACCAACTGCATAGTCCTGGCCAAGTCACCAAACCTCCTGCTACTCTAAGCAATTCTCTATTATAAATTGCAGAGAAGGTGCCCACCTGCATTGGTAGAGGGAGATTCCTCACCTGGAAACCCTCTAGACTAATAAATTCCCAGGGCCAGTGTTTACCCCCATCCTTGTTCCAAGGGAGATATACTCACACCACACTCAAACCTCATGAGTGAACTTGTCAATAATTGGAATCATTATGACTCTTTTTTTATTTAGTATTTTAGTTTTCAACATTGATTTCCACAAGATCTTGAGTTACAAATTTTCTCCCCATTTCTAGCCTCCCTCCCATTCCAAGATGGCATATATTCTGATTGCCTTGTTCCCCAGTCAGCCCTCCCCTCTTTCACCCCACTCCCCCCCCATCCCCTTTCCCCTTACTTTCTTGTAGGGCAGGATAGATTCCTATGCCCCATTCCCTATTTATCTTGTTTCCCAGATGCATGCTAAAAACTTTTTTTTTATTTTTTTAAGCATCTGCTTTTAAAACTTTGAATTCCAAATTCTCTCCCCTTTTCCCTTCCCACCCACCCTCCCTAGGAAGACAAGCAATTCAACATAGATCACACATGCATCAATATGTAAAACACTTCCATAATGCTCATGTTGTGAAAGGCCAACTATATTTCCTTCCATCCTATCCTGTCCCCCTTTATTCTATTTTCTCCCTTGACCCTGTCCCTTTTCAAAGGTCTTTGCTTTTGATTACCTCCTCCCCCTATCTACCCTCCCTTCTATCATCCCCCCCATTTTTATCCCCTTCCCCTTACTTTCCTGTGGAGTAAGATACCCAATTGAGCGTTTATGTTATTCCCTCCTCAAGTTGGATCCGATGGAGTGATCCACTCATTCCCCCTCACCTGCCCCCTCTTCCCTTCCAACAGAACTGCTTTTTCTTGCAACTTTTATGTGTGATAATTCACCCCATTCTATCTCTCCCTTTCTCCCTCTCTCAATATATTCCTCTCTCACCCCTTAAATTTGTTTCATTTTTTTAAGATATCATTCCTTCACATTCAACTCATCCTGTGTCCTCTGTCTATATTCCCTTCAATTCCCCTAATACTGAGAAAGGTCTCATGAATTAAACACACCATCTTTCCATGTAGGAATGTAAAAATAACAGTTCAACTTTAGTAAGTCCCTTATGAATTCTCTTTCTTGTTTACCTTTTCATGCTTCTCTTGATTCTTGTATTTGAAAGTCAAATTTTCTATTCAGCTCTGGTCTTTTCATTGAGAAAGCTTGAAAGTACTCTATTTTATTGAAAATCTATATTTTGCCTTGGAGCATTATACTCAGTTTTGCTGGGTAGGTGATTCTTGGTTTTAATCCTAGCTCCATTGACCTCCAAAATATCATATTCCAAGCCTTCTATCCCTTAATGTAGAAGCTGCTAGATCTTGTGTTATCTTGATTGTGTTTCCACAATATTCAAATTGTTTCTTTCTAGCTGCTTGCAGTATTTTCTCCTTGACCTGGAAACTCTGGAATTTGGTGATAATATTTCTAGGAGTTTTCTTTTTGGGATCTTTTTCAAGAGGCGATCAGTGTATTCTTTCAATTTCTATTTTCCCCTCTGGTTCTAGAATATCAGGGCAGTTTTCCTTGATAAGTTCTTGAAAGCTGATGTCTACACTCTTTTTTTGATCATGGCTTTCAGGTAGCCCAACAATTTTTAAAATATTTTTCCTGGATCTATTTTCCAGATCAGTGGTTTTTCCAGTGAGATATTTCACATTATCTTCCACTTTTTCATTCTTTGGTTCTGTTTTATAATATCTTGATTTCTCATAAAGTCACTAGCTATCACTTATTCCAATCTAATTTTTAAGGTGGTATTTTCTTCAGTGGTCTTTTGGACCTCCTTTTCCATTTGGCTAATTCTGCCTTTCAAGGCATTCTTCTCCTCATTGGCTTTTTGGAGCTTTTTTGCCATTTGAATTAGTCTATTCTTTAAGGTGTTATTTTCTTCAGTATTTTCTTGGGTCTCCTTTAGCAAGTCGTTGACTTGTTTTTCATGGTTTTCTTGCAGCCAGCACTCTCATTTGTCTTCCCAATTTTTCCTCTACTTCTCTTACTTGCTTTTCCAAATCCTTTTTGAACTCTTCCATGGCCTGAGCCCAATTCATATTTTTCTTGGCAGCTTTTGATGTAGGCTCTTTGACTTTGTTGACTTCTTCTGATTGTATATTTTGATCTTCTTTGTCACCAAAAAAGGAGTCTAGAGTTTGAGTTTGAGTCTGAGTTCATTTTCACTGCCTCTTCATGTTCTCAGCTAACTACTTGACCCTTGAGTTTTGTGTCAGGATATGACTGCTTGTAGAGTAGAGAGTATTTTATCCCAAGCTTTAGAGTCCAAGCACTGCTGTTTTCAGAGCTACTTCTACTCCATCATCACCCCAGGCTCTGTCGCAGAAGCGCTCCTCCTCCCCCAAGAACCACCAACCAGGACTGCAATACAGATCCAAGCAGGGCACAGCAGGAGAATCTGCCTTTGTCCCCACAAAGTGCTCCTTGCACTCTCGCTCTGATCTGCTGCTAGATTCCTCCCACCATGTGAGCCAGGGACTTGGGAAGCAGCTGATGCTGGAGTTTTGGAAGCTACTTCAGGAGCTTCCTGCTGCTGCTACTGCCACTGCTGCATCACCTCCTCCACCCCCAGAGCTGACGGCCAGGACCGCAGTTTCCCCCTAACCTACTCTTTGGTGTTTGTGGGTTGAGAAGTCTGGTAACCGGCACAGATCACTGTTCCATGGCCCCAAGTCCTGTTGTGGCTGGCTGATTCTGGGTTTGGTCTGTCCAAGGCTCATGCTGGGCTGCCCTCCACTCTCAGCACCATGCGATAGACCCTTCCCAGTGATCATGCAGGCTCTCCTGGGCTGGAGACCTGTTTCCCTCTGCTATTTCGTGGGTTCTGCAGCTCTAGAATTTGTTCAGAGCCATTTTTCACAGGTGTTTGGAGGGATTTGGGGGAGAGCTTAAAGTTCCTGCTTTCCAGCTGCCATCTTTGCTCTGCCCCCCCATTATGACTCTTATCTGTTCACAGTGGGTAAAATCAATACACATTTATTAGGTGCCTACTATGTACCTGGCACTGTGATAAGCACTGGGATGCGTGGAGTAATGTAAAGAGGACTAGATTTTGAGTCAGAAGACTTGGGTTCAAATCCTGCCTCTTCCACTTACTACCTGTGTGACATTGGTTAATGAGAATAACTAACATCTATATGCCACTTTAAGGTGTGCAAAAAACTTTACAAATATTACCTCACTTGATCATCACAGTGGTCCCATTCTACAGATGAGGAAACTGAGGCTGGGAGAGGTTAAGTGACTTGTGTATGGTTACATTGCTAGTAGTTGTCTGGCAGGATTTGGACTCAAATCTCTTTGATACCAAATCTATCACTCTATGGCCTCTCAGAACCTCTTTCTCTTCGTTTGTGAAATGATGGTCTTTGAAACTGCTTCCAGCTCTAAATCTGTGATCTTTTGAACTTCTTTGAGTTTTATATACAATCCAGACTAATTTAGAACCCAGCAATGGAGAGGAAGGAGTGGAGACCTCAAGAGATGAACCAAAATTTAAATATAAACTCCCTAACATTTGTTACAAACTTAAAACAGCAAAGGAGGGAAACGCATACACTCAAGGAGCCATTATGGTGCACCTAGGCTTAGTCTCTCTGAAGAACTTTGCAATTGATTGTGGGACATGGGAGATATTGGCACAGGACCACCCAGCACAGTGTGCCCACATCAAAGAAGTTGCTGTGCTCTCTGAGTGAAGCAGAATCACAGAAGTCCCAAAGAGATATGAGATGCACAAATTTAGATGTTCATGTGGACTGTTTGTGCCCAACCTGTGATAGAGCCTTCTGAGCTCATACTGGTCTCATCAGCTATAGTCAGACACACTATATCTTGACCCTGACATAGTGATGTCATTTTAGTCCTCTTCGAGCATGAAGGACAACAACCACCAATGTTATAGGTTGTGGCTAATTACATTTCCAGATTCAAAGAGGATAGGAAGGAAAGGACTGGTCACTTGCCCTCTACAATGACACCATCCACCAATGTTATAGTTATAATACCTGCAGTCTTCATAAAGTTCTGAGTTGGACTAATGTTTAATCAACATGAGTATCAGATAACAATTTCTGAGGAAAACTTACTCATCAGTCTTTGACTTGTGATTTATATATGTGGGGAGGAAGGCTCAAGCTTGCTCTGAGACAGACTGGGAGCCATGGCGGGGGGAAGTCTAAGAAGGTGGGTTTAAGCTTGATCTAAGGAAGAATTTCTTCATAACGAGAGATGTCCCACAGTGGAAAGAGCTGCCTCTGAAGCTGGTGGGCTCTTGGGGGGAGATCTTCAAGCACTGGCTTGAGGACCACTTGTCAGAGATATTGCAATGGAGATTCTTTTCCAATGTGGATGTCTCTTCCAAATCTCAAATTTTGTGATTCTGTGAAAGCATCTTATAACCAATAGAAATGGGAGCTTGTGGTAATTTCACTTTATTATTGTGGTTGTTGTCATTATATCCTGTTTAACATGGTCCTTGGTAGTCTCCTTTGGGTATCCAATACCCCATGAAACCTGCAGCCAGTTGGAGTGCCCTGAACTCCCCCTGACTTCTTTCCTTTTTCCTGTGACCAACAAATCAGTACCTGAAGTGCAGCGTGTCAGCTGTGGAATGTATAGGGAATGCCTCGGGAACTGAATCTATGTTAATCGCATCTAATCCAGAGATATTGCATTAGAGGCTTTTGTGATTTCCGGAATTTTTGCAGCCCCCATAAATCACAGCAGGGATGATCCAAACTGCATTTACATCCCGTGAGTGACCATCCAGGATGCCAGAGGCTGCCAGAGATAGGAGACAGTGACTCCTTGGGGAATAGTATGGATGGGCCAGGCAAGATCTGGCTGCTCTAGCTGCTTCTGATTTTGTTGATGGGAATAACAGAAAGAGGGATTCCACCCACAACTTCCCTTTCTCCCCATCTGCCATATGTAGTCTTTGTTTCTCTCTCTTATGCAATGAGATACTTAGTACATCTTCTGTAATAATAACATTTACCATTTTTATAATCCACAAAGTCCTTTTCTGACAACAGCTGAGACATGTGCTACAGGTACAATAATCCCCATTTTACAGATGAAGAAAGACTCAGAGGTTAAGTGACTTGTCCATGGTCACACAGTTACTAAGTGTCTAAGGCAAGATTCCAGGAAAAGATTTCCACCACTCCCCCACCACCGCACCCCCCCCACTCTCAACAGTTTCTCATTCTAGCTACATTGATTCTGTTTGCACAAAATACTTTTAAATTTTACATGTAGAAATTGTCTCTTTTTAGCTTTATGTTCAACTGTCTACCTTGTTTAAGAATTTTCCCCCAGTTGGGGTTCTATACCAATGTATGGTTTGAACCCAGGCTTCTTGATTCACCTCTCTGTCTACCACATCATGCTATCTCCCATGGTCATAGGATCCTGTATCTGGAGCTGGGACTTCAGAGGCCATCTGGTTCACTGTACCTTGCTGCATCCCAAGGAGATGATTATCACAATAATCAAGTCTTCCCAACTCTACTTTCTCTCTCCCTTCCACTCAGGGCATCCTTCATACTCTTGCCAGGATGATCTCCAGTTCAGGTCAGCAAGCCTAAGTCTCTCCAGTGTGAAAGGCACTAAGTGCCAGGTGCTGGGGACAGGAAGACCACACTGGAAGCCAACCCTTCCCTCAAGGAGCTTACATTCTAGGGGTGGTGAAGAGACTGAGGGAAACATTTAAATGTGAAAAGGAACAAGCGTATGAGGGAGGCATGGAGTAAATAATGTATCCAGGTAAATGAGCACAAATAAAGGGTAGATCTAAAGTCATTTGGGGCTTTAAATGCCCAAAAGAAGAGCTTGCACTTTATCCCCATGACCATAGGGAGCCACTGATGATTCTTGAGTGGAAGAGTAACATGGTCAGGCCTATGCTTCAGGACGATCTGTTTCACTGCTGTGTGGGCTATTTGCCTGACATAGGGAATATTCCTTTCAAGAATCAAAGTCTTGGGCAGCAGGACGGTAGAATGGATAGAGTGCCAAGCCTGGAGTCAGGAAGACCTGAGTTCAAATCTGGCTTCAAGACACCCATTAATTGTGTGGCCCTGGGCAAGTCACGTAACCCAGTTGGCTTTAGTTTCCTCACCTGTAAAATGAGCTGGAGAAGTAAATGACAAACCACCGCAGCGTCTTTGCCAGGAAAACCCCAAATGGGGTCATGAAGAGTCGGACACAAGTGAAACAGCCGACCAACAACAACAACAAAAAGGAGGGGGCCTCCGAAGTCATAGGACCTGAATTCGAATCATAGCTCTTTGCTTACTACTTGCCTGATCCTCATCTATAATATGAGGGGTTTGAACTAGATGGCCTCCCAGATATCTTCTGGCTCTTGATCCATAAACCGCTGGTTGTCCTCCATCCCTGACCTACCCATTCGATTCTTAGCCTTCCCTTTAACCTCCCTGTGGGTCCCCATGGGAATGGCACCTCTTCCATGAAGTCTTTCTTGATCCCCACCAAGCTGGAACGTAAGCCTGCACCTTAGAGCGCTCTCTGTGCTCTTAAACGTGTACATTTTATTTTGGCTTCTAGTTGTTTCTTTAGATTGGATCCAATGGTAGATTCCTCTTCTGGATGTTGAGATGTGTGTGTGTGTGTGTGTGTGAGAGAGAGAGAGAGAGAGAGAGAGAGAGAGAGAGATTGAGGGGGGGAGGGAAGGGGGGATAGGGAGAGGGAGAGAGACATAAAGAGGAGGGGAGGGGAGGAGAGAGAGAGAGAGACACCCTGGGCCCCCTCACCTCCATGTACGTTCTGTCCGTGACAGAGACTTAAGTGTCTGAATCCAGTTGAGGAATAGGGGAATTTTTTCATTTTATCAAAGGTTCAGCCTTGAATTCCTAGACACAAAAGGCACCCTTGAGCTAGTATGGATGGCAACTCCAACAAACTTGGGTCAGGAGACCTGGATTCCAATTTTGGCTCTGCCCTCTGCCAGAGGTGAGACAGTGGACAAGTTGTATCTCCTCTGGGAGCTATTTAGGAACACAGGACTTACTTCCAGCAAGGTTAGCCCAGAGGGGCCCTGACTGGGGGGGGGGGGGTCTCTTCCAGGGACTCTGCTACTTAGCTTGTTAAAAGAGAATCTTCTCACTGACTCCCTTTTTGATGGAGAGGGGAAGACTTTGTCCATGTGAAGGAGCCCCAGACAGGAGCCTGAAGATAACTAGGAATTATGGAGAGGGTGAAAGCGGTCCTCATGAGGTTATATCTGTACAGGTTGGGGTAGTTATATGGATAAATTAGGCTGGGTCACCTCAGCCTTGATGCTTCGGATTTTAGCCTTTCTTTGCCTGTGCATTACCATGGTGATCCTCAGTTCCCTTATCTATGAAATGCCTGAGTTAGTGGAGACAGGCCCTCTCAGCTTTGACTTACCCCATTCTAAGGCCCCTCCTAGCTCTGATATTACCTGTTCTAAGGCCCCTCCCAGCTCTGACATTCCCTGTTCTCTGGCCCCTCCCAGCTCTGACATTCCTGGTTCTAAGGCACCTCCCAGCTCTGACATCCCATGTTCTAGTGCCCCTCCCAGCCCTGACATTCCCAGTTCTAAGGTCCCTCCCAGCTCTGACATCCTGTGTTCTAAGGCTTGTCTTAGCTCTGACATTCTCTTTCTAAGGTTTCCTCCCCCTCCTCCCCTCCCCCCAGTTTCCTCAACTATAAAATGCCTTTATATCCACTTCACGGGTTGCTTGGCAGCTATGATAACCTTTTGTCCCATTTCAATCCCACAAGTGCCCGCCATCTCTGCAGCCTCTCCCTCCTCTGATTGGACAGCTCCTCCCAGAGCCTTCATCTAAGGAGGATGCCCAGGCCGTTTGCATCTCTTCCCCTTGTTCTCCCTTTCTCCAGCCCCTTCCTTTTATATTCCATTAGAATATAAGCACCCTGAGGTGCTTCCCATTAGAATACAAGCACCCTGAGGGTGGGGATTGCCTTTCTTTCTGCTTCTGTAGTGCCTGGCTGTTTGGAGGCAGCTGGTAGCTCAGTGGATAGAGGGCTCAGGAAGACTTGAGTTCAAATCTACCCTTAGATACTCACTAGCTGTGTGACCCTGGGCAAGTCACTTAACACCCAGTTGCCTTAATCCTCTGGAGAAGGAAATGGCAAAGCACTCCAGTATCTTTGCCAAGAGGACCCTGTGGACAATATGGCCCACAGGGTCATGAAGAGTCAGATACAACTGGGATCTTTTAAGCATTTAATAAATGCTTGTTGCCTTTACAGATTAGACAACATTCCCCATAACAGCAACAGGGTAGCAGCAGCAAAGACTTTGGAGTCAAAAGACCTGGGGTTGAATCCTGGCTCTTCTTTCCCTCATCTGTAAAATGAGCCAGTGATTTCTGTTAGAGCAGCAGAGCAGAGAGAACACTTATGGAAGCAAACCCAGACAGCCAGATCTCATGTGGTCTGAGAGTTCAGCAGGAGCAGCAGGGACAGGACCATGGCAGGTCCTTCCCCTCTCCCAGTGCCCCCATTCCTCACAACTGCTCACAGGGCAGTTGCCCAAACTTCAAATCTTCTGGTAAGATGGAGGATGACAGAGGCATATCACGGCCCTGCCGATGTACCCTCAGGACTGGAGAACCTTGTCATCCACCCTGCCCATGAAACCTCCTGTATCCTCCCCAGTTAGAATGTGAATTTTCTATGAGCAGGGACTCTCATTTT
The DNA here is from genome assembly GCF_011100635.1 of Trichosurus vulpecula. NCBI lineage: Eukaryota > Metazoa > Chordata > Mammalia > Diprotodontia > Phalangeridae > Trichosurus > Trichosurus vulpecula. The sequence goes on from NC_050573.1 coordinate 17,467,961, forward strand.
ATATTCATATCTCCAGTGCTTAGCACAATAGTTGGTACACAATAAGCACTTAATAAATACATTTCCATTCATTCATTCATTCATTGCCCAGAGAGGGCAAGCCATTTCCCCAATGTCACACAGCTAGTCAGTGACAAAGCCAGGCATCCAATCTGGACATTCTGTTGCATGCTTGATACTATACCATCTAGCTCCTCGTCTTCTACCTCGGTTAAGGCGCTCTTTACTCCTTCTTCCAGATGACTAATGAAGATAATGAAGACCCGGGCCAGGAGAAACCCCTTCTCAGCTCTTCAATGTGATACACAGCCAATTGCTTACAGTCCCTTGGCTAGCTTTTAATCTGGGTGATTGTACGTGGATGGCCCAGCGCCAGAATGAATCTGGTAAGTAAAGTTTCACAAGCTGCTTTATGGGGCTTGGTGTCCATCAATTTGCTCCATTCTCTTCATTGGGGAACCTTGTAATTCAGGGAAGTGAAGGAAGGAGGAAGGCGTGATTTATTCTGGGTACTTCTGGGTGTTGCTCCTGTCTGGTTGTGAACAGAAGAGAGTGAGTGCTATTGTTTCTTTTCAATATTTATGGGCCTTTTTACAGGGTTTTACCAGATAATCGTTGTCAGGCTCTGTCTTTTCCATTCTGACGATTCAATGGGCCTGATCAACACCGTGAGCAAACAAGGCCTGGGGAGATTTAAGTGGGTTGTGTTCACTCTTCCTCACTCACAGGGCACACTTTTCTTCCGCTTGCTTGGGTCGTTTTTTGCTTTTGAATTTTCTTTTTTTGCTCTGGACTTGTGATTTCACAAGTGTGCGGAGCTTTTCTCAGAAATTCTCTCCTTCAATTTCGATCAGAAACTCTATCTGTTGTGGCTTTGGGCAAAATAATTAATCTCCCCGGGGCCTCATCTATTTTTACAATATGGGGCATTGCCAATGGATTTCAAGACCTCTGAGCTCCTTCCAGCTCTTCACCTATGATTCCAGAATTCTATGAATTCATCTCTAACATGTAGTAAGGGCAGAGCTGCAACTAGGAATGTTTGTGCCTGGGGCTGGGCAAAGGGGTCAGCGAAACCAGATGTATACCCAGCGCAGTAGGATACCAAATGTTCTCTACACTGCCATAGAACTGATCATTGCTAGGGAACAAAAGGGGTGTGAGGTGGTCACCCAGGGGTGGGAAAGACAACCTGGGATAGTGCTGTCAGTGCTCCTTAAATTTGGATGCCCTGGAACAGAGCTCTCATTGTCCCATCCTAGTTACTGCCCCGAGTTTGAGAGCATTGCCTAGAGGGACACATAGGTTAAATGATTTGCATGGGGTCACATAGTCCATGATTGACCTCTTTAGTACACATGGCTTATGTTGTGATCTCTGAGTTAAAGGCTTTGAATGGTTTACTGATTTCCTCCATTATAATTCATAGTTGTTTTCTAGAATGGTTGGACCAATGCACATCACCAGTAATGTACTCATGGACCTTTCTTCCCATAACTTCCCATCACTGACTCTTTCTGGTCTTTCTTTCTTTCCTTCTTTCTTTCTTTCCTTCCTTCCTTCCTTCCTTCCTTCTTCCTTCCTTCCTTCCTTCCTTCCTTCCTTTCTTTCTTTCTTTCTTTCTTTCTTTCTTTCTTTCTTTCTTTCTTTCTTTCTTTCTTTCTTTCTTTCTTTCTTTCTTTCTTTCTTTCTTTCTTCCTTCCTTCCTTCCTTCCTTCCTTCCTTCCTTCCTTCCTTCCTTCCTTCCTTCCTTCCTTCCTTCCTTTCTTTCTTTCTTTCTTCTTCTTTCTTTCTTTCTTTCTTTCTTTCTTTCTTTCTTTCTTTCTTCTTTCCTTACTTTCTTCCTTCCTTTCTTTCTTCCTTCCTTCCTTCCTTCCTTCCTTCCTCCCTTCCTCTCTTCCTCTCTTTCTTTTTTCTTTCTCTCTCTCTTTCTTTCCTTCTTTCTTTCTTTCTTTCTTTCTTTCTTTCTTTCTTTCTTTCATTCTCTATATCTCTCACTCTCACTCTCTCTCTCTCTCTCTCTCTCTCTCTCTCTCTTTCTTTCTTTCTTTCTTTCTTTCTTTCATTTTTGTGACTATCACTCTACCGATTTGAGCAATCATTGGATTTGAATCCTGGCCCCAATACAATTTAGCTTTGTGTGACCTTGGGCAAGTCATATCCACTCTCTGCTGCCCCACTGGATGCTCCTTGCTTCTTTGTCCATTGTCCATCTCTTAAGTATGAATGTCTCCCAAGGCTCTGTCTTGGCTCCTCTCTTCATTATCTCAGTACTGAGCCCTAGTCTCTCTATTGAACTGCTGTTTCACTTCAGTGGCCAGTGGGTCAACAGGTGTTTATTAAGCTCTCACTATGCCTTCCCCTTTCAAATTGCCTTCATGTACACTATGCACACATGTGTATGCACACAGGTTTACACACAATGTTATATGATTATGCACATATAAATGCATTCACATTTACTCATATGTAGGTACAGATGTGCACCATATATTGTGTGTATGCACACACAGCATGATGCTTCATTGCACAGTATGTACATGCATGGATGTTGTGTGTGGTTACTGATGTGTACATGTCTTATATGTATGTGGTTGTGTGGCTACACGTATGTACACATGTTGCATGTGTAAGCATACTGCATAAATATCTATGTGTCCACATGATGGGTATGGCTATACATGTGTACCCACGTGGTACACAATATACATGTGTGCATGCACGTTGTGTATGCAAATGTGCACACATACATGTTTACATGCACATACCAGATAGCAGACCATGTTTTTATATCCTATTTATATCCTAAATACTCATACATTGCCTCCTCCTTGCTCCTTGATAGAGTGGGTGGTTTGCTGTGATTTGTTGGGGGGGGGACTTTCTTTGTGTCCCCAGCCCTTAACCCAATGCTTATCACATACTAAGTGCTTAATAAAGGTTTGTTGACTGCTTGACTGTCACTGTGCTAGGCACTGGAGACACAGAAAAGGCACCCCAAACTGCCCCCCCCCAAACAGCTCAGATCCCAATGAGGATGAACATGCAGGTCATTAGGTACACACACAACCTCTACAATGTAAATGGGAGCTGGTCTCTGAGGGAGTGACTGAGTCGGCTCAGTGGGGGAGGGGGGAAAGGGCTCCTGAAGAAAGGAGGGTTCCGTGTGAGCTCTTAGGCAGCCAGGGAATTAGAGGTAAAGAGGGGGGCATTCCAGGCAGGCAAGGAGAACCGGGCAGATGTCCAGTGGAGTGGAATCAGAGTGTAGCTTGAGAGGGGTATGAAGTGAGAGAGGACTGGAAAATATCAGAAGGGGCCAGGGTGTGAAGGTCTTTCAATGCAAAACAGAGGATTTTATATTTGATCCTGGAGGCAATTGGGAGCCACTGGTGTTTATTGAGGAGGGGAGGGACATGGCCAGAACTGAGCTTTCGGAAGACCACCTTGGCAGCGGAGTGGAAGCTGGACTGGAATGGGGAGAGACTGAGGCAGCAGACCCCCCAGCAGTTGCTGCACTAGTCCAGATGTGAGGGGGTGGGGACCTGCACGTGGGGAGGGGGCAGCTGTGTGAATGGAAAGAAGGAAACAGATACAAGAAACGTTGTGAAGGTAGAAAAATAAGACTTGACAACAAATTGGATTTGGTGGGGGCGGGGGTGGGGTGGGGTGGGGGGGGGTTGCTGCCGGGTCTGGGCGGGGGTGGGGTGGGGTGGGGGGGGTTGCTGCCGGGTCTGGGCGGGGGTGGGGGGGCGGCGCCGGAGATGTGAGGAGTAGAGGATGATGCGGAGGTAATGCTCTCCCTCTCTCCTGCTCTCCAGCTCTGTGACCACCAGCAGGCTACCTCCCCTCTCTGGGAATTCTTTAGGGATATGAAAGTTATGTCAAAGGAGGTCACCGTGACATCTGGTTGCCTCTGGGTGTTTCCACTCCGGCATCTCAAACTCAACACCCAAAAAAGAACTTACATCTTTGCCCATAAGCCCACCTTTCCCCGCAAACTCCTCAGCTTCTACTGAGCGCTTCAGCATCGGCCCAGGCGTTCAGCTTTCCCACTTTGACAGCATCCCAGACTCCTGTCTTCCTCACCCAGTCTATTTCCACATCCTGTCAATTCCACCTGCATGGCATCTCTCATATCTTCTCTCTCCCCTCCATTCCACATGACCCGCACCACCCTACACCCTACTTTTGGTCTGCGTCATCACTTCTCTGAGTTACTTAGAACTTTCTCTCTCTCTCTCTCTCTCTCTCTCTCTCTCTCTCTCTCTCTCTCTCTCTCTCTCCCTTCTCCTCCTCCTCCCTTTCTTCCTCCATTTCTCTTTCCTCTTTCTCCCTCTCCTCTCCTCTCCACTCCTCTCCTCTCCTCTCTCTCTCCCCACCTCTCCTCTGCTCTCCTCTCCTCTCTTCTCCTCTCCTCTCTCTCTCCCTCCCTCCCCCATCTCTCCCCCTCCCTCCCCCCTCTCTCCCCCTCCCTCCCTTCTCCTCCCTTTCTCCTTCCTTTTCTCTCTCCCTCCCTCTCTCCCCCCCCTCCTCCTCCCTTTATCCCTCCCTTTCTCTCTCCTCTTTCTCCCCCTCCCTCTCTCCCTCTCCCCCTCTCTCTCCAAATACCTCCCTCCCCACTCCCTCCCTCTTCATCTCTGTTTATCTGTCCTCACGCCAATCCATTCTTTACAAAGCTGCCAAAATAAGCTTTCTAAGCCCTAGGTCTGACCATATCCCTGCCCTACTCAGAAACCTTCCATGACTCCCTGTCACCTTAAATTCATTTATATCCCAAGTACCTAGTACATAAGAGGCATTTAGCAAATGCCTTTTGAATGATTGATAAGACAAAAATACAACCCACTGAGTCTGACATTTATAAGCTTCCTCAACATGGATCCAGTCATGCTGGAAATTCCACTTTGCACCTTAGTTATTTGCACATGCCATCTCCCAGGTCCAAATGCACATCTTCCTCATCTCCACTTCTGAGGATGCTTTTCTCCCTTCAAGGCCCAGGTCCCATTCTACTTCCCTCAAGAAAATCCTCCAGAGTCCCCTGCCCTTCCCTCCCCCACAGCCACTACTTCTCTCTGCCATCCCAGATTTCCTGTTACTTTTTACCTGGGTAAACACCATATCTCCTTGGTAGAATGTAGGCTCCCTGAGAGCAGGGTCATCTCATTTTCGTCTTTGAAGCTGCAGAGCCTGGCACAGAGTGTTACCACAAAGCAATCACTTTGCCATTCCTGTGCCCATCAGACCTCTCCTGTGGAATCCAGCCTATCGTGGCTAAAGGGGCTTTGATTTTTCCCCGGAATAATGAAGTTTTTATCATACTAATTAACAAGTTGGCATAGAGCCTTTCCTCTCAGAGCCTCCTCCACATTACTTGGTTATTTTCCACAACACCCTCGGAGGTGGCTCAGCAAATAGAGCCGCTTAAGGATGTGAGACTATTTTAATTAGAATAAATATGCTGCAGGGGGTCACAGTACTCCCATGCTATCTGATTGTTTCATTTGAAGCAGTGCTTTTTCCTCTCCCCCTTATCCCTCACTAGGAAAATCCAGGCCCAGAAAAAGTTAATGAATTGAGCAAAGTCAAGACAAAGTCAAGAATTGGTAAACAACAGGTAATGAGCTTCCCATCACTGGAGGTCTTCCAGCAAAGGCTCATTGACCACTTGTGAAAGATGTTGTAAAGAGAATTCATGTTCTGGCATGTGTTGGACTATATGACCCTGGAGAGCCTCTCTAGCTTGGTCCTACTCACGTAATACATAGAATTCCATATTGTAATTACAGTGATGATGGCCCTAATTTTTCTAACATGTTGAGGGTTTGAATGTCGTTCCTGACACTTACTACCTCTGTGACCTTGGACAAGTCACCTAACCTCTCTAGGTCTCAGTTTCCTCACATGTATAGTGAGGGGGTTGGATGAGGTGACCTTGAAGGCCCTTCTACTACTACGTGTATGATTCTGAGGGTCTCAAAGCACTTTACTTAGAATGCCTTCATAAACATTTTATGAAGAAGTAAACTGAGGCTCAGACCAGTGAAGGCTTTCCTAAGGGCACAGAACTAGTAAGATCTGAACCCAGCCTATCTTATAACCGGGACATTTTGAATCACCCGTCGGGGGCCCAGATTTCCCCTTCCTTCCTCTCCCATCAAAGCCCTGCTTCGGTCCCTTACAAATGCTCCACCCTAGCTGCTATTGCTCCAATAGCCAGCAGGGGCCGCCGAACACTGAGTATTTGTATTCAAATCTGTCTTTATGAATGAATGAGACGAGAAGCCGATGGAGAAGAAATGTCCTTCCTATGGCACACCGGTTTTCTCTTAGAAAAGGCAGTTCAGTGAAATGGAGGGTTTTCCTCCTGGGGCTGAAGATGCATTCAAATCAAGGAAAAGGATTTCCACATGGGGTTGGGGAGGGATCTGGGACCCCATGAGCCAGAAGCTGAGGAAGCTGGAGACAGAAGTAAACCACCTTGGCCACCAAGAGCTTCCATGCTGTAAGGCAGATCTGTGGTCCAAGCGACGGAAAAATGGAGGCCACCAGATTGTACCTTGTGTATGCAGCACACTCACCACAAACTTCTGGGACTTTTGTGACACTGACTAGTTCAGCTTGTATTAGGAAATCACCCTGTGAACAATGTACTTCTGTAGAGTGGCTAAAGAAATGGGGATGTCTGGAGATGCTTTTGAATCTCTTGTGTTTTGGGGGCTAAAAACAGTTGAAATAATATTTCTAAGTCATAGATTTGTAGATTGGCAGCATTGCAGGCAAACATAGATGGTAAAATGGAGAATGTCAGAGCTGAGAAGGGCCTTAGAGCAGGGGATGTCAGGGCTGGGGGGCCTTAGAACAGGGGGTGTCAGGGCTGGGAGGGCCCTTAGAACAGGGGGTGTCAGGGCTGGGAGGGACCTCAGAACAGGGAATGTCAGGGCTGGGAGGGTCCTTAGAACAGGGAATGTCAGGACTGGGAGGGGTCTTAGAATGGGGGATGTCAGAGCTGGGAGGGGCCTTAGAATAGAGAGTTCGAAAAGTGGAAAGGACCTTTGAGATCATTTAATTCAAGCCCCTTATTTTATAAATTTAGAAGCTGAAAAGTGAATTCCCCAAAGTCACACAGCTAATCAGCAGCAAAGCCATGTGTTATTTGCATATTTGAGTGTTTAATCAATGAAAAAACTTTGATTTTTTTGATTTGTATTTAAATTCCTTGTTTGATTTTATGAAAAAGAATTCTTCACCCTTTGCATCATCCGGAGTGAATCCAGCCCCTGGAGCCCAAGCCACAATTATGCAATGAGCAGCAAGACCAAGTGTGACGCCCTCTTGGGATAGAAATAGCCAGAACTCTCAAGGCATAGGGGACATTCTGTCCTGCAAAGACGGTGTGTGTGTGTGTGTGTGTGTGTGTGTGTGTGTGTGTGTGTGTGTGTGTATGTGTGCCTTCAAGTAATTAAAAAACAGCTAGTTTTGCTCAAGCTGTCAAAAAAGAGGAAAAAGACCAGCCCCCCCACCTTAAAAAAAATAGGCTGATCTGCAACCCCCAACAACATTTCAAGAATTGTAAACGGAAACTGTGTGTGAATGTTTTCCAAAGGTCTGAGCCAGGGGGAGAAGGAGAATTCTGTGGCCGTGAGCCTTGACGTCACCTTGACATCGCTGAAGGTCACAGGCTGGTCCAAAGTAACTACGAGGAATGATTCCGCAGCTGGGTTTCTCAGTTGCCTCTCGGATAACGAAAGGTCCGCTGACCTCACATAGGGTCTTATCCCTTTCCCTCCCTGCACCTCAGTTTCTCCATTTATAAAAGGATGAGGTTTAACTGGGTAGTCTTGGAAACTCCTTCCAGCCTTGATATTCTGTATCCTATGTTCTGACATTCTTATTCTAACTGACATTCTGTATTCTGGGTGCCTTTCAGCTTTGATATTTTGTGTTCTAATGTTCCTCCCAGCTGTGACATTCCCTGTTCTAAGCTCCCTCCTAACTCTGACATTCCCTGCTCAAAGGGCCCTCCCAGGCCTGACATCCCCTGTTCTAAGGCCCCTCTCAGCTCTGACATTCCCTGTTCTAAGCTCCCTCCCAGTTCTAACATCCCCTGTTCTAAGGCCCCTCCCAGCCCTCCCAGCTCCCTCCTAACTCTGATATTCCCTGCTCTAAGGACCCTCCTAGTTCTGACACTGAATTCTGAGGGCCCTCCCAGTGTGTACAAGTTCTTAGGTCCCTCCCAGTTTTGCCATTCTCTGTTTTAAAGGCCCTCCTGACTACTCCTTCTGTATAACATCTCATCTCTAAAATGAGGGAGATGGACTGGATGACCATGAGTCTTTTCTTCCCTCTGGCTAAATATCCCCAATTCTTTCAATTTGGCAAAAATTTATTAGGTTCCTCGACCTGGCATCAGGAAGGCCTGAGTTCAAATCCAGTCTCAGACACTGACTAACTGTGTGACCCTAGGCAAGTCACTTGACCTTCAACTGCCTCAGGTCGCTCATCTATAAAATGGGCTAGCACCTGAACCTTCCAGGTCTGTTGTGAGGATCAAATGAAATTGTGATTGTAAATAGCTTCAATATGCCTGGCCCATAGCAGGTGCCATGTAAACATTAGACATGGTGATCACGATGCCAGGCCGGTCCTTAGATAGCAAACAGGTCTCCTTCACTGAACCCCCTTTCAACCCTGCTGAGATAGGCCGGGGCTTGGGCGTGTCCATTGAGAAGCGAGGGTTAGCTCCCCACCATGGCAGGGCTGTAGCAGATGGCAATGTCCCTCCTAGAGTGGGGGCTGGGACCTGATCGATGCCCATTATTGGCACAAGGCTGTAGTGGATGGCAGTGTCCCTCCTAGAGTGGGGGCTGGGACCCGATTGATGCCCATTATTGGTGTAGGGCTGTAGTGGATGGCCATGTCCCTCCTAGAGTGGGGGCTGGGACCCGATTGATGCCCATTATTGGCACAGGGCTGTGCCCGATATAACCAGCTGTGGCTAATGTCAGTCCAAGCTGCTTCATTGTCACTTTATCTGGAGAGCTCTGGAATTATTTGATCCAATGCTTGGGATCTGAAAGGAGCTCATTAATGTCTTTCGCCCTTATCATTATCATAACATTAGCTGGCTTGATATGAGGATTTAAGCGCTGCCAAGTGCCAGCTCATCTGTCCCTTATCATAAGGACCTGCAGAGGGCATCTAAGCCAATCCACCCATTCTACAGATGATAAAGTTCGATGGCTCTGACTGGGCCACAAAGCTGCTAATGTAGTAGAGCCGACATTTAAAACCCAGGCCTTCCTGGCGCCAGGGTCTGTGCCGCATCCACAAGGCATCCTCTAGGAGAGCAAGCCAAGTGATTTGTCATGCCTGCTGAGCATGTACAGCTCAAGACCACACGTGAATCCCGTGGAATCCTGTGGAAGGGGCAGAAGAGACACCTGTCCAAACCAGCTTGTCCTTCACCCAATGTCATGTGACAGAGATCTCTCTGGCTGCTGTCCATATGGGCCGGAGTGGGTCACTGGTATTCAGTAAGGGAGCTATTTTTAGGGATCTATTCAAAGCTTAAACTTCTCTCTGTTTCAGGCGGTGTCTGGCTTAGCTCAAGGGAGACAAAGTCAAACGTGACCATCCAATTCCAAGAAGATTTTGAGGTAGCTAGGTATTGCAGTGGATAGAGCGAAACTGACTCAGGAAGCCCTGAGTTCAAATCCTGCCTCAGACTTTGCTGGTCAAGCCCTCTGCCTTACTTTCCTTACCTGTAAAATGGGGATAGCACCTACCTGCCAGGATTATTGGGAAGCTCAAATGAGAAAATTTTGGAAAACATTTTGCAAATTTTAAAGAATTGCTAGCGATTTTTAGTACAGCAATAATCATCACAATAATAAAAGCTCTTGTTGTCTTAGCGCAGTGGGCTCAGTTTCACCCTGAGAATTAGCAAAATCAATTAACCAATCTCACTGAGCGCCTCGTAGTTGCCCCAGACCTTTCCCAGGTGCTGTGGGAGAGAAATACGAAGTATTAGGATTCTTAGCCAAGTTATCTTACTTACAGTTTCCTAACCTCATCGTTCGATCCCTTATCTGCGTGCTTCAACATAGGTTGTCCTCTATGGCCGAAATGCGCTCTTCTCACCTCTACCTCTTGGGATCCGTGGCTTCTTTCAAGACTCACTTTATACGACATCTTCTCTGGCCAACTTCCCTGACCTCCCTCCCCCACACCCTGGCCCTCCTCCTTCAAATCTCCTTATCCACATATATGTTGTGCCCTCTTGGTAAGCTTTTTGGGGAAAGACAATTTAAGTTTTTCTTTCTGGCCCCAGTACCTAATGTATTACCTTGGACATAGTAGATACTGAATAAATGGTTGTTAAATTGAGTTAATCCAGGCATTCATGAAGCTTATACACTTGTTAGGGGAGCAAAGATGATCCGTGGTTCAGGATCCTAAGTTCTTGGATACTATGACTAGATTCAATCAGATCATTTTGGGATTGTACCCCCCCCCAATTATATCTTTGATTCATTTTGCTCCCACCCAGAGGTTGCCCTGCAAACAATCCTAGAATATAGCTAGAGTGTTGGTCTCCACAGATGTGGGTAAAAGGGTCTCTAGCTTCCATACAGGCATTCAAGGTAACAATGAATATCGGGGACAGGACAGCCTTTATTTCATCTCATAGGAAATACAGATTAATCAGTGCAGATCTCTTCCCTCTATGGTAAGTCCTCCCTTCCCCTAGGACCCTAAAAAGGGCCTCATACTCATAGGACCACTTTTAAGTCTTTCTTGGGAAGGAAAATAAATTTTAGGTTACTGGAGAGACAACCGCCTTCCAATCACACTTGCGCTTCCCAGATAACTCCCAAAGCAGTGAAAGGAAAGTCCAGATCTTTAGCTCCACCATATTGTGGCTTAGTCCCTTGCTGCTTTTGCAGTTCAGAGAGTATGTGTATGAGCTTCTTTTGTCCAGAAACTCTGCCTTCTCTGGGTCTTTGACCCCTCTAGGAACTTGACGCTGTACAGGACAGGAAATCCTGAACAAACTGAATAGGAAATTCTCCTCCCCATCCCCCAACCCAGCCCCTCCTCCATTCTTTTCAGGATTCTGGGGGTCAGGAATTCCTACTATTTGACTCACTGACTGTAGTTTACCATACTGTATGACCTTGGATATATCAAGTCACCTCTCTGCATCAGTTTCCTTATTTGTAAAATAAAAGGATTGTACTAAATGACCTCTAAAGCTGGAAAGGAAGTCAGAATGGCAGAGTATCAGAAAAGCCTTAGAACAGGGGATATCAGAGCTGGGAGGGGCCTCAGAACAGGGGATTGTCAGGGCTGGGAGGGGCCTCAGAACAGGGGATGTCAGAGCTGGGAGGGGCCTTAGAACAGGGGATATCAGAGCTGGGAGGGGGCTCAGAACAGGGGATGTCAGAGCTGGGATGGGCCTCAGAACAGGGGATATCAAAGCTGGGAGGGGGCTGAGAACAGGGGATGTCAGAGCTGGGAGGGGCCTTAGAGCAGGGGATGTCAGAGCTAGGAGGGAGCTTAGAAGAGGAAATGTCAGAGACCAGAAGGATCTGGACATAGGATATTGGCATGTGACAGGACCTTAGGTCATAGACTATCAGAACTGGCAGGAACTTTAGTAGATAACATCTTATGGTTGATAAAAAAAAGACCATTGTATTTGCAGTTGGACGCCCTAGGTTCAAATCACTTCTGTGATGCTTATTCTCCACGTGACTGGATAAAACACTTAATTTCCCTGGGCCTCAGTTTCCTCATCTATAAAAGGAGGAACGTTGGGCCAGAGGCCTCTAAGGTCCATAGAGCCCTAATTCCAGGATCCTATGAAGGGACTTGGCAGAGGACACACACCCAATGAGTTAGTGTCACAGATGGGACCAAAACCAGGCCCACTGACTCTCATTCTGTGATCTTTCCACTGCCCTGTACAAGTTCGAAGGGTAAGAGGGTTTCCATAGGTGGGGCTACAGACTGGAGTTTGGGGCTGGGAGTACAGAAGTGGGGGGTATTCTGTGGGGAGCAGAGAATGGCTTAAGGAAGCAGGGGACAAGGGAAGTGTCCATAAGGCCAAGTGTCCAGGCCTGAGCCCGAGTAACTCCAGCCTTATTTATACAGAAACAGAAAGGGCAGCCTCCTTATAAATGGTCATCTCCGAGTCCTGGGGACTTCTGCCTCATTTCAGGCACGCTCATTAAGTAACAACTGAACCACTCAGCCATGCGAACTCGGCCGCACGGGTAAATATCTTTCGGGATTTTAAACATATATTTATAACAAAGAGGTCTTTGTTCCTGGCCTCTGCTGGGACTTTGCTGGGGATATTGGCTAGAAACCTGATAGCCAGACATTGCTACAAATCCAGGAGCGGGTACATTGTGAATCGGCTGCAACTGGAATTAAATCAGGCCTTTTGTACCAGGCTCATTGGGCCTGTGGTCTTGGAAAAGCAACAATTGCATGAGGAAAGAAGGCTCTTTAACCCTTGAAGGGGAGGACAGAGGCCCGGGCCCAGAGCTGTAGCCAGACCGAAGAAGTAAGGTTCATCAAAGGATTCTGTGATAGAATGAGGGAGACTGAGCTCAAAAACCTTACTCGGAGAATGCTGCTTTCAGATCTCAGCATGGGAGGCAATACTCAACAGAAGAACCTTAGAACATTGGACAAAGATGGTCAGACCTGAGAACAGAGGGCAGAGAATGTCAGGGTTGGAAGGGACTGTAGAACAGAGAAGGTAAGAGCTGAGAGGAGTCTTAGAACAGTGAATGTCAGAGCTGGGAAGGGCCTTAGAACAGGGGATGTCAGGGCTGGAGGGGTCTCAGAACAGGAAATGTAGGGCTGGGAGGGGCCTTAGAATAGGAAATATAGGGCTGGTAGGGGCCTTAGAACTGGGGATGTCAGAGCTGAGAGGGGCCTTAGAACAGGGAATGTCAGAGCTGGAAAGGGCCTTGGAACAGGGGATGTCAGAGCTGAGAGGAGCCTTAGAACGGGGGATGTCAGAAGTGAGAGGGGCCTTAGAGCAGGAAACATCAGAGCTGGGGGTGGGGTTCAGAATATGGACCAAAGAATGTGAGAGCTGGAAGGTACTTTAGAGCATAGAACAGTAGGGCTGTCCGAGTCCTTAGATCATGAGACATGGCACATTTGTGCTAAAAGTAACCTTTGAACAGAGACATAGAACGTTCAGAGACATGGAATGTCAAATGTCAGTGCTTGACAGGCGCCTTAGAGATCATCTCTCCCAAGCCTCTAATTTCGAAGGTGGGAGAACCAAGTTCCAGAGGAATTGAATCACTTGGCCAGGGCCTAATTAGTGGCCCAGCCATGAATAGAATCCAACCCCCACCCCTTGTCTGACTCTGTTCTAGTTCTAGAGTCAATAACACAACCCCCTTCCCTTACCTTCCCTTTTCCCTCTCCCTTTCCCCGGATGGCGGCAGACATGGAGACATCAAGACCCTTGTCTTGGTGATGGAGAGTCTGGGGAGCTCCTTGTCAGATGGAGATATTGTATATTTTTATCTTCCAACACTCTATTTAAATAGTAAGCAGTGGTGGGGGGTGGGGTGGGGCCGAGGCTGAAAAGACGTCTTTGGTTGTGTCTGCCGATGCTGAAAGTTCCCCAATGTGGGCATACCCAGGGAATGAGTGCTTTCACATTGCATCTGAAAAAGTGATGGAGGTGTTGTCTTTGGGATGAAATCTGGAACAGAGGCCATGACCCTTTCTACTTTCTCAGAAATCCCAGGGCCTTGGCGTGAGAGTTGAAGCATTAACCCCAGTGTTCTGGGCACACTCAAGGCAAGAATTCTATTCTGTGAAACTTCAAATGCCCCCAGGTGGCCCCAGGAAAAGCTGAGTCTCTTATTTCTCTGACCTCTCCGCCCCCCCCAAAAAGTGTTCTGTCTTAATGCAGCATGGTGTAGCGGGGAGAATAGCAAATGAGGCTGCCCAAGTCCTGCGTTCTGGCCCTCATAATGGGACTCACTTGTGGGCTAACCTTGGACAAATCCCCTCTGTGATGGTGCTCGAGGGAAGAGTATTCCAGCTCCCCATTGGGGCCAGGTGGTGGGTATGGGCAGGGAAACTGGGTAATCATTAGGAGAAAGGCAGGTCTCAGGGACTTCAAGAAGATGGAGGAAGTGAGAAAGGAAATGGCGTAAGATGAAATCTAGTGCCTTTGCTCAGGTACTGGTACTCTGGTGCTAGGTGCTGGAGATGTAAAGACAAAGGACAAAATACTCCCGACTTGAAAGGAAGTTACATTCTAACGGGAGAGACAAATTATAAATAGATACAGAGTAAATATAGAGTCAACAGATATGTTGTTACATATTTGTAGTTAAATATAAGACAGGCAACCAGTCAGTGAGTCAACTGGCATTTATTGGTTTGTTAATCTATTATGTGCCAGGTATGGAGCACTAGAGAGGGAAAACCTTTGTAATTAGGGGGATCAAAGAAGGCTTCACCGAGGTGACTTGTATTATTAGTTTTAATTAATTGTTAATTAATTAATATATGTAATATTAAAAATTAATAAAACTTTCAGAGACCCCTTGACAGTTATACCAACCAGCTCCCTAAATATCCTGGAATGTAGTGGTTCTGATGACTAGAACCCATCAAGGTCAATCTGGATCTCTCTGCTTACCTTGGGTACCAGCTCCCTATTCTTCCCAGTTCAAAGGTCATTGTCCTTGTCGAAGAAAATAGAAGAAAAAGAATTGGTACCATCCTGCCCTCTCTCTATTGGGCAGTGGTCCTCCTCCTCCTTTGATCCTCCTCATTCCCTCAATGGAGCAAAAAGCACCTCCCCCAAATCCCAAACCCACATCTTGTCATTGTAAGATTTATGCATTCTTTGATCTTCGGTAGAAGCTGGCACTTAACTTTTTAAGTTCTAAAGTCTCTTTCACACTTATAGTCTATGTTTTAGGCACTAAGGTCTCCCTCAGTCTGTCCCTCACCATATGTTCTAAGCCCTGTTCTACTGTGACATTTGCTTTTCTAAGGACCCTCCCACTTGGTTGTTGTGAGGATCAACGAGGTAATGGGTAGAAAGTACTTTGTGGGGGACTGGATTTGCAGTTGGGAAGAGAACTGGATTCAAATCTTGCCTCTGGTACTTGCTAGCTGTATAACCCTGTGCAAGTCTTAACCTGAGACTCACTTTTCTCCATCTGTGAAATGGGGATGATCATACCTGTAATCATACCTTGGTAGGGGTGTCTTTTTGAAGTTCAAAGCAGATCATATATGTAAGCCTTCTTGATGTCCCTGAGGCAGAACAGTCTAGCTTAGGGGTGAGGAACCTATAGCCTTGAGGCCACACATGGCTCCACCCCTGGTTGCTGCTCTGGAACTTTGTTCCTATGCACAGGCTGTCACTGAGTTTCCCACCCCCCACTGAGGCTAAAATGCTCTGCCTCTTCATCTCTGACTCTTGGGGGAGGCCAGGAGCTGTTATTGTCCTAAATAAAGAGATTTTATTTCTATGCAAATAAAAATAAATGTATTTAAAATAAATAATATGCTTAATTATTACTTATAATGTATATTAACTAGAATTATTGATATTTAATAATTAATTAAATAAATCAATTTGGATCTATAAATGCTTGTTTCCTGCCTCCAAGGCTCAATTCCTACACCATCTGGTAGAGGAGGCTCTTTTTTATTCCCCCCAATTGGGAGAACACTTCTCCCCAAAGTCAATTGTATGTTCTCTCTCCCTCTCTCTCTGTCTCTTTCTTTGTCTGTTTATCTTCTCTCCCTCTGTCTCACTCTCTTTATCTCCTTCTCTGTCTCTTTCTTTGTCTCTGTCTCTATCTTTCTCTCCCTCCCTCTATTTCACTCTCCTTATCTCTCTCCCTCTGTCTGTTTCTTTGTCTCCCTCTCTGTCTCTTTGTCTCTCCCTCTGTCTCATTCTATCTCTTTCCCTTTCTGTCTCTGTCTCTGTTTTTCTTTCCCTCCATCTCCCTCTCCCTCCCTCTCTGTCTGTTTCTTTGCCTCTGTCTCTCCCCCTCTCTATCTTTCTCTACATATTTGTTGCAATGCACACGTAGTATGTGGCTCTGCTACATTTACTTCACGTTTACTCTAGAAGGCAGCTCCGCAGTGAATTGAGAGCTAGCCCTCCCTGGAAACGAAAGATCAGGGTTCAAGTCCTGCCTCTGACACTCACTGAGGGGTGAGACCCAAGGTGAGGCGCTGAACCTCCCAGAGCTCTGGGCAGATCTCTAAGCCTAGAGGCTGCTGAGAAGGGGCAGAGTTTATTGGTGGAGGAAGATCCTCACTGGAAGCTCTCTACTGGAATGAAATCAGAGCCATATTCCTATCTCCATCTCTGTATACACTATTCTACATGTGTGTGTGCATGCGCTCACGCGCATGCACACACACACACACACACACATCCCCACATATACACACGGCACACACAAATGACTGCATTTGTACATCTAGTAGATATTTAAACTGTATATTTACTTAATATAGACTGTTGAGTATCTATATAAGTGTATATATATATATGTGTGTGTCTGTGCATATGTGATAAGAATAGCTAGCTTTATTTAGTAGTTTAAGTTTTGCAAAGTGCTTTACAAATATGATTTCACTCGATCCTCACAACAACCCTGGGAGGTCGGGGCTATTAGTATCCCCATTTTCTTTACAGATGAAAAAAAACTCAGGCAGTGAGTAAATGACTTCCCAGGGTCACACAGCTAGTAACTGTCTGAGGCTGAATTCAAACTCAGGTCTTCCTGACTCTAGTTCCAATGCTCTATTTTCTATATCCCCTACTTGCATATAATAGCTGTACTCTGTACTTTATCTATCTATCTATCTATCTATCTATCTATCTATCTATCTATCTATCTATCATTTATCTATATATACATAGTGAGAGACAAAGTTAGAGAGGGAGGAAGAGAGAGACAGAGACAGAGAGACAGAGACAGGGAGAGACAGACAGAGACAGAGACACGTACAGAGAGACAGAGACAGAGAGAGAGAGAAGAAAAAGGAGAGAAGGGAGGAGAGAAGAGGAAGGAGGGAGAGAGAGAGAGAGAGACAGAGAGGGAGAGAAGGAGAGAGAGAGAGAAAGAGAGAGGAGAGGAGAGGACTGTATGTGTCATTGCCCTATCCTCCCCTTCCGCCCAGTAGATTGTCTTCTCCCTGAGGGCAGTGACTCTAACTTCTCTTTCATTCTCAGCACCTAGCCCTGTGCCTGGCACTGGTAGGTGAGTTAGAATTGCCCAGTGCCATAGGGTAAGGCTATACTAAGCCTGTTGGGGTGCAGAGAGGAAAGAAACCACTTCTAACTGGGAGGAATCTGAGGGAGCTTCCTGTAGGAGCCACACTGCAGTAGGGCTTGAAAAAATTCATCATAGCTCAGTTCATTGAGCACAAGCCTGGAAGTCCAGAAGCCTGGGTTTGAGTCTTGTCTCCCTAACTAGTGGAGTTGATAGCTGTGCAATTTGGACTATTACTGCCTCTTTCTGGGGCATCTGCAAATGAGGGTGTGGAACAAAATGACTTTGAGGTCCCCAAATGTCTACAACATTCAAAGAGTTCTGTGCATTCCAAGGATTCTGGTAGTGGCAGGATGGTGTACCAGGCATGAGGGCAGACGGTGCAAAAGCAAAGAGGTGGGAAATCATTAACAAACAGTCAACACACGGGCCAGTTTGGTCAGAACTTAGAGATTTTATTTTAAATTAAAGGCAAATGGGAATCGTTGGAGCAGAGGGTGAAAACCAGATCTGAAACTTTAGGAATATCAGCTTAATGGCTGTTTGGAGGTTGGATGGGAGAAGGGAGAGAGAGAATGCAAGACTAATTGAAAGGGCATTGGGACAGTTGGGACAATGATGAACTGGATGAGGGTGGGGGCTGTGCATGGTGACCCGGAGAGAAGGGGCTGGAAACAAGAGCTGCTGTGGTGGTGGGGCTGACAAGACTTGGAAAAATAGGGAAGTGGGAGGGGCTGAATGAGCTGGCAGGTACCAACAACACCCTCAGTTGGAGATGCAGGATTGGCATTTGGGGAGAGACTTAAATCATAGGTCAGGCATGTGACCAGGCTGTGTGACCTTGGGTGAGTCCATTTACTTCTCCAGGCTTCAGTTTCTTCATTTTTGAAAAAGGGATAAAGTTGGTCTAAATGATCTCTAAGGTTCTACATAGCTTTCAATCTCATGCACCGTGGTGGGTGTGGGAGTGTGATCATGGATGAATGTGCACATGTGTGCGCACACACTCACAGAGTGTGTTATCAGCTGGTGTAATGGGAGTCAGAGCTCCCAGTCATGACCCTGCACATCCTTTGCAAGGGGCCCAACAGGGAAGGGCGGAGGACCGTCTAGGCCCATTGGGAAGTGATCCATTCAACAGAGCAGTTGGGAACCCTCTGCAAACTGTGGTGGGAGGTCCAGGAGGAGGCAGTGGCCAATGATTGAGGCAGCTGAATAGCTCAGGTGGAGAGTGTTGGATTGAGAGTTAGGAAAACTTGAGTTCAAATCTAAGCTCAGACATTTACTAGCTGTGTTACCTCTATCTGCCTCAGTTTCCTCATCTGTAAAATGGGAATCGTATAGTAATAGCACCTGACTCACAGGGTTGTGGTGGGGATCATTAATGTGCTGTGTAGATGCTTGGTGTGTGACCTGGAGAGCACTGGGCTCCAGTCTGTAGATTATCCAATAGACACTGTAGGACCAGCTGGGGAGCCTGGCCTCCTTGGCTAGCTTTCCCTGCTTCACCCTGGGCACTCTTTCACTTTCAGTGTTCCCTCCTGGGTCCACACCCTTGACTCTGATTCAAGAAGCCTCTCCCCACCCCTTTGGGTGATGAGAGTTGTTTCTGGCTTTCTAGTGACACTTGGGATAGAATGCTGGGTCTGGAGTCAGGAAGACCAGCATTCAAGTCTGGCCTGAGATGTGTACTAAATGTGTGACCTTGGGCAAGTCACTTTCCATCTGTCTGCCTACCTCAGCTTCCACATCTGTAAGATGGGGGTCAGAATGGACCTCCCTCCCAGGGTTGTTGTGAGGATCATGAGATAATATTTGTAAAAATTGCTTGCCACAGGGCCTGGCACATAGCAAGTGCCACACAAATCTTATTTTCTCTCTCTTGAAGGAAAGACCTGGTGCTGAGTTCTAGCAGACCACTCTCTAGGGGCAGAGAGGCTTCCCAACATGTTGTCCTTCATGGTTTGCTTGCTGCACCTGGAATTTGAGATGAAACATTTGGCATCTGTAGAAGATGCCGAATGCAGGGGCGCTCCCGTGAGAACCAGGGGTAAGAAGGGGAAGGGACTAGGAGATGGCATCTGGTGCCTCCGGCACCTGGTCAGTGGACAGCGGACAATGCTGCTGGGGTGGGGGGAGGGAGGTTCTGGGACAAACGTTACCTGAACAATGAGCAGCTTTAGGAGTCTTAGCGATTTGTCTGGAGTCAGTGAATTGTGGACACATAGCAAAGGTGTGTCTAGGCGGGACTTGAACCCGCATCCATCCTCCTCTCATCGTTCTATGCTGCTGCCCATTTTTGAAGTTAAAATGAATGAATGAGTAACTCTACTACTTGTTTGTTTCTTCTATTTATAAACATTATTCCATCCTTTTTTTTTAAGAGTAAGTCTCCCCCTCTGGCTTAGGCTGGGAGGGCACAGCCTACTCAGTGGTGGACTCCATTATTCTTCTGAACAGAAGCTTTAACTTGTTCCATTTTTTCCCACCTGGACTAATTCGCCCTCCTTAGGCCCCCTGGTGCCCACCTCCCCAATCCCCCTGGGGGCTCACCATATTAATATTGAACTTAGTAGGGACACCCATTGCAGCTCAGAATTCCCAAGCATCTAGATGGCACAGAGTCAGAAGACCTGAGTTCAAATCCAGCCTCAGGCACTTAACCAGCTGTGTGACCCTAGGCAAGCCACTTATTGTCTGCCTCAGTCTCCTTTACAAAATGAGAATACCAATCACAGCTACCTCCCAGGATAAAAATATTTAGGAAACTCCTGGCTTGTAGCAGACTTTTCATAAATGCTTATTTCCTTCCTTCCCTCCAAGCTCATGAGATTGGCATTACTGGAATGTGTCACTACTCTGGCTTAAAAACATGATTCTGAGAAAGGGTCCACGACACCAAAAAGGTCAAGATCCCCTTCTTTAGATCTATTGCTCTCAGGCAGATGGCGCAACTCTGGTCCATGTCCCACAACTGGAAGAGACTTTGGAGGCCGTCTAGTTCTTCCCTCTCATTTTACAGGATGAGAAAATTAAGTCAATTTCCCCAAGGAATCCTTGGATTCCAAAACCCATTATACAGAAAAGCAAACTGAGAGCAAAAACGCTGAGGGACTTCCCTGAGGACCCACTGTGAGGGCATCATGGGACCCGCACTCAGTTCCCCAGAGTTCTGGTCTCTGTCTTGTGGAAAAATACCCCAGGGACCCAGGGCCACCACCCTTGCTGAGGCTGCCTCTGGAAACCAAGTAACTGGAATCAGCCCCTTTTTCTTGCTCGTTTTGTGGGTCCCAGTTGTTAGGCAGCCAGATCTGGGCCCCGGTACCATGGGCTGTTAGGACAGCTGTGTAGAGAGAGGTCTTGACAAACGTCCCGGCAGAATTTCATCTTGACACGAGATGGAGCCTGGAGAAGGTGGGGGAGCAGTGGGGGGATATTAGAGTAGACGTTGTGATGAAAAGAGCTTTTGCTAATAATCGGTCCAGCAAAAGTTTACGGAGCTAGTTTTGCACAGACTTGGTGGTAATGAGCTCGCCGAGTTCATTGCTGCAGGGAGAGAGGGAGAAAATCTTTCTGAATAGATTTGGTGAATAATTATGAACTGAGCTGAACTTTTGCATTTTCTCGCTAATTGTGCGACTGGTGATGTTTAATGGATGAAGCTTATTTATTGTTATTATTATTTTCTTGAGTGGCAGTTTGTCTTAGGGGAAATGAAAATTGTACCCCAGTCTTACCTGCCATCTGAGGGGGGTGGATCTCAACATTGACAAGGATTAGTCTTATTCTTTGGGGTCCCGGAGGACAGAATCAGGACCACTGATGGTCAACTGAATGCGTAAAGGTGGGTAAGGAAGCTCCAGGGGAGCAGATTGTAGCTGGAAATAAGGAAGTTGTCTAATATTGACAGCTATCAAACAATGAAATGGTCTGTCTAAGGTGAGATCTTCCTGTCACTGTGTGTGTGTGTGTGTGTGTGTGTGTGTGTGTGTGTGCGCGCGCGCGCGCGCGCGCGAGAGAGAGAGAGAGAGAGAGAGAGAGAGAGAGAGAGAGAGAGAGATAGAGAGAGAGAGAGAGAATCATAGATTATAGTTCATAAAACCATAGCTGGAGGGCATCACGAAGGGGGCTAGCCCAACACTCTCATTTTACCAATAATGATACTGAGGTTCACAGAGATTGAGCCACTTGTCCAAGGTCACACAAATATTAACTGCCAGGATTTGAACTCCTATCTTCTGATTCCAGAGTTGGAAGGAAACTTAGAGGTCCTTTATTCTAAGCCTTTTGTTTTACAGATGGGCCAACTTGGGGCTCTAGAGAGGGTTAGTGGTTTAAGCTCACCCAGACATTAGGTAGGAGAGTAGGAGATGAGTGAATACCGAGGGAGGATAGTAGAGTCACAGTAGAGGGAGGGGCCAGGCCCTACCTGTGGGACTCTTGTCCATGGTGTCTTGCGAATCTTCCACAACGGATTGCTCCAATGGGCTGTGGACTTCCTCTAGACTGACTGATGTTTTGGGGATACCAATGGAGTGTCATATGGGTTCTCCACTGTTTATCTCTTGAACTTGCTACATGACCTCTTTTCTGGTCTCTCTGATGACATCATCACCAGCGTTCCTCTCGTGCCATTCTTTGTCACCAAGAGTACTCCCTCCACCTCCAAATTACTTTGTTTGATTTTGAATTTCTTCTGAGTCTCCTTACATATGTACATGTTGCCATCCATGACACAATAGACACTCTTTAAGGGTAAGAATGGTTTATCTTTTGTCTTTGTAACTTCAATGCCTAGCACTGTGCTTAATAAGTGCTTAATAAATGCTTGTTGATCCATTGGTAGATAACACATTGCAGAAAGATACAGACCGGCCCTTAATTTGACCCTTATAAGAACTAGAATCCTCTTGGCAACATCCCTGATCAAGTGTTCATTCAGCCTTTGTCTGAAGGCCTCCACTCTCCAGGGGTTCAGCCTATCCCACTTTGGGGTGGCTCTGCATCTGTCTCAGCAGGATGATGTAGTGAATTTCATCTGGATCTCCAGCTGGGTGCTTTCTTGCAGTCTCTGGCTCATGTTGGTTTTGGGGAGTGGGGCAGTGTGTCACATGTCATGTGGAGTTAGGAAGCCCTGAGTTTGAATCTGGCACCGTTCAATAGCTGGGCAGCTCTTCTTAGTCTCTCTCAGCTTTAGTTTCATCATTTATAAAAAAATCAGGCTAATAATAACACCTGCCTCCCAGGGTTATTGTGAGAATAAATGAGATGATGTTTGTAAACTGCAAAGTGCTCTAAGAAAGTTCGCTTTGACTATTTTCTTGGAAGGAGACAGACTATTTGCTAGGGTCAGAGCCAGGACCATGGCCAGGTCTTTAGATTCCAAGTAGTGGAGGTCCTGCCTCTGACGGTGTGACTCTGGGCATCACTTAACCTCTGCTGCTGGAGGCAACAATTGTCTGATTTGAAGTTACAGAGAGGTGCCCATGGCAGAAGCAGCACATTTCCTGAGAAGTTCCCTACATCACTGAAATCAGAGGTCCGATCCAGACATGCACATACCTGTGTTCATACATGCACACGTGTTCAGAATACCTATTTATTTGGAACGGAACATGTTGTATCCCATAAGTTGATTGTAAACTCCTAGGGGGCAGGGATAAATTTTTTGGCGGGGGAGGGGGGGTTGTCTTATTTATAGTCTGTGTCCTGCACAGTTGGATACACATTCAGTTGTTTCAGTCGTGTCATACTCTTTGTGACCTCATTTGGAGTTTTCTTGGCAAAGATCCTGGAGTGGTTAGCCATTTTCTTCTCCAGTTCATTTTACAGATAAAGAAACTGAAGCAAACAGGGTTAGGTGAATTGCCCAGGGTCACACAGTCAGTAAGTGTCTGAGGTCACATTTGAACTCAGTTCTTCCTGACTGCAGGTCTGAGACTCTACCCACAGTGCCACCTAGCTGCCCATTGTGGTACATAGTGGGCTCTTAAATGCTTGTTGAATGATTTGCCCATGCCCAGGTGTTTTTTTGGGGGGGAGGGGGGTGGGAGGAAGGAGTCAGTCTGGGAGCTGCTGGGCTCTCAGATTTGGATAAAAAACTGGAGCTATCAATCAGATCAGTGGAGCCACAGGTATTTATTAAGAGCCCACTGGGAAAGCAAATCCAAAGAACCAGGCCATTTCAGGGTGATATAGTGGTTTAAAGCTCTGGACTTGGAATCAGGAAAAACTGGGTTCCAATACCACCCCAAACAGCACCTAGTACATAGTAGGCACGCAATAAATGTTTATTGACTGCTGACAAACATCTACTAGAGGTGTGACCCTGGGCAAGCCATCAGCTTCTCTGGGATGCACTTTCTTCATCTGTCAAAGCAAAGGGCTCTTCTCAGTGGTCTCTAAATCTGATTCCTAGATCCTAACAAATCTCAAGGAACGACCTGCTATGTGCCAGGCCCATCCTAGGGTCGGTGTAAGCTAGGAGAGCCAGAAAGGGTTGTGTCTGGGCTACAGTCTGGGAGCTGGGATGCATGACCGCTTCTCCCTCCCCTCTCATTCCTGCTGGGGTGCCCAGGGTCTGGGTATAGGAGAAGGAGGCACAGCCAGGGCCCAAACGATCTCCTCTCCTACCTCATGCCCCTCACACGCCTCCATCCTTCCCTGCCCCAGATTACTATCAGGGGAAGTTAGGCAGCAGCAGGACCCGATACAGGCTCTTGGAGGCAGCCAGATTGGCTTCCCGCAGCTGGGACTGGAGTTTCATTTGGGCACTAGGGGGCACTGTGTCCGTTCCAAAGAAATCTCGGCCAGCCTGATGGCTGAACACGAAAGGGAGGGCAGACACACACACACACACACACACACACACACACACACACACACACATAGTCTCACACACACACACACACACAGTCATACATAAACACATCTTAACATATACCTCTTAGCAACACCCAAGCCTCCTCCTTACCACACTCCACCACCTTACTGATACACCACAAGATAGCACACACACGCATGCGCGTACACACACACACACACACACACACACACACACACACCCCTTCCTAACAAACACACATAACCGTTCACTAGCACAATTCCTGATACCGCCCTTCTTATAATACAATAACTTCGTCCACATCTCCCCAGATAGATATGTACATCCCTTCCCTTTCTGATACACATTCTTCACTAACACCCCATTAATACAATCCTTACTAATACACAGCATTCCCTACAACACAAAAACTTGCCCATGCCCACTTAACACACTTCTTACCAACACACTACTTTAACCAACCCAGAGTGCTCCCCTAACCAATATAGACAGCTACACACCCGAACTCCTCCCTCACACATTCTACCAACACCAACTTAACGCAGCCCTTACCAATATCCATAAGCAATCCCCATCATGCCCATCACGCACAGCACTCCATAACAGGACACTCGCCTCTTCTTACCAGCACGCAAACCCTTCTCACACACAACACACCTTTTACTAATCTATGCTGCTTCCTAACATACACTATACACACAACATAACACATCCGCTACCAATACAGTCAGAGCAAAAACAAAACAAAAACCCTACATCCCTCTACATTTCCCTCCCTCTCCTTCTCCCCTCTCCCGCCCCTCCTCCTCCTCCCCCCCCCTCTCTCTCCCTCCCTCCCCCCCTCTCTTCCCCCCCCCCCTTTTTTTCCTCCCTCTCTCCCTCTATACACACACATACCTATCGAGGCACCACTCACAAATGCTCACCTGGGTCTCTGGGACAGGCAAGAATGTAAGAAGCACACGTTTAAGCTTAGAAAGAAGAGACCCACACCTTGTGACAGGGCCATATAAAAATATCTCAGAAATGGAAGCCTACCCACGGCGTGCGGTGACGCAGGCTTCCATGTCCCTGGATACACCCGCTTTCTCAATGGACAGGAAGCCACTCGGGAACCCAGTGAAGCCACACAAAAAGATCTTGAGATTCTCAGATTGTATGGACAGATGGCAAGACTTTCACCCAATCTCCTTCAGTACACACACCTCCGGATTCCCAGCCTCTAGTATTCGAGCTACATTTTCTGGGGCACTCCACTTCATGCACACCCTCGTACTCTTGTGGCCACATCTAACCAGTCCAGGCACCAGGCATGGGCGCTCAACTCGGGCCTCTCTCTCCTCTAGGAGCCCCAAGATACCCCGCCTTACTCCCTCCTACGGCCAGGAGAAATGGACACACACCTGATGGAGACGCGCTCACACATGTCTTTTCGGAGCCTGGCGCATTCCATAGATACAGATAGACTTGGGCACTCAGGCTTGGACATGGGGCATGTGGCCGCCATTTGTGCCCAGCCTGTCAGAAACCCTAGTGCACGTCCACATGAGCGCGCGAGCGCACGCGCGCGCACACACAAACACAGACACAGACGCAGACACACACACACACACACACACACACGACACTCACTCACACCATCCCCTCCCCCTCTCCCAGGTTCTGTACGGCTGGCTCGGACTCCTGTCCCCAGATTGCGTTCTGGGACACTAACAAGGCCGCCAGGCCAGGAGGTGGGGGTGGGGGGGAGGAGGAAGGGGAGAGGGGTGGGAAGGTGGGCCTTAGCGCCGCCAGCCTGGTGCTGGTCCCTTTATCTGTTTCCCTAGGCCTGCATAGGCTCCTCCCTCCCACCCTGGCGCTCTCGCTTAGCCCAGGCCGGTTCTCCTGTCACGGCGCTAACGAATAACTTCCACGTCCGATTCCTTTTCTTTCCCAGTTCTGAAATCTCTAAGCCATCAGCAAGGAGGATAGTTCACATGAAAACTAATTACATAAAATCAATAT